>NW_024055728.1:4868852-5168852 GCF_902713615.1 Scyliorhinus canicula
ATATGTGACGAGAGTTATGGTATAGTGTGTTAGCATTGCTGCTTCACAACTCCAGGAACTGGGTTAAATTCCGGCCTCGACTGACTATCTGTCGATTGTTAACTTTCTCCCTTTGTCTGGCGTGTTCTCACCAGACCCCCTCCCCCCTCACCACAGGGCAAATAAGAACAGGTTAGGTGGATTGATCATGCAGAATTGTCCCACAGTTTCCGAATGGTTAGGCGGTCTTAAGGAATAGGGTGCAGATTCCACGAGGTGGTGCAGACTCCATGGGCAGATTGATCCCTTCTGCACTGAAGGAATTATATGATTCTATAAATATTGAAATATAAAGGTCAAGTGAAATATGTATTGCGTACAATTTACATTATTTTGATCAATGAAGTCTCATATTGTGTGGCGCATGTATACATGGGAACGATATAGGTTTTGTCTTCACAACTGGATATTACTATATCACTGATTTGCTGCAGTGGGTGACCACAGGAAGCCTGCCTTTAGTTATGGTTCTGGAAATTCATCAATTTGGCTGATCGGATTATTAGTTTGACAACTGGAATGAATGGATATTTCATTGACTTTTTCAACTGTTCTCGGAACGTAGGCTGGGTTACAGAATAATACAGGTGTTCGTGCAGCAGCTGAGGAGCTGAAGTATGAATGCTATTTCTATTACATAGCTGGGCATGTCAAAAATGCAAGCCCTAAATTAACCATTCGTTGCCATATCATATACCACATGTAGGGGGACCATAACAAAATGAAATTACTCGAAATAAGAAACAGTAAAACCATGCATTTCCTTCGACTCTCCAGCTCTGGGTCTCTTTCACTTGACCCATTCCGATGACCCCGCAGATTCGCACGCACTCTGCTGGTCAGTAAAATGTGCCTCACTGTGCAAGCATTCAGCAGAACAATGATGACACATGGAGCCCAGGTGTTAAATGTAATGAGCGAACTCGATTGCTGCCCAGATCGGGGAAAACAGATTCGTCAATGTTGTCGCACAAAACGTGGGAAAGTTCTGAAGCCAGTACTTGTTAGTGAGGAAGAAATACCAGAAAATGTTGCTTGCAAAGCTCAGCACTGTTACTGTCCCCAAAACCACTGTCGCTCGTTTTTCGGTGCAATATTTACTTTCAGACTGAGGCAACAAATGGCAACAAAGCGATCAAAGGTGAAAGCGACAGTGAACCAGACAGAACAGCTGGTAGCGGCATGGAGCAGAACGGCATGTATGTTACAAACAAGAATGGACTGCAGGAAAATAAATTGTTCCTTGTAAAGATACGGAATGTGTCTGAATATCAGGTCCAGGGATAACGATCAGTAAATCTGCCGCTGCCATGGCCACCAGGTACCGATTGACGCATCTGGAGATGCCGCAATTTCTCGAGTTAAATCGCCAGTGTTACTATGTTTACTGGTGGGAGGGAGGGGCGTAGTTTAAATAGCAAACCAAAAACGTCATTAGAGCAAGACGCAATACTAATACCCGAGAATCAATGTATTGATAATTCCAAAGTGTTATTGATAACTAGGAATCATATTAGTATTATTAAATATTACCTTCTGCTGGAGGAATGAGCAGTAATTGGAACAATGAAAGTGTATTAATTTGAGATGAAATAAAGCTTGATGACGCAGTAATTAAAAATTGGTGAAGGA
Organism: Scyliorhinus canicula; assembly: GCF_902713615.1. Lineage (NCBI taxonomy): Eukaryota > Metazoa > Chordata > Chondrichthyes > Carcharhiniformes > Scyliorhinidae > Scyliorhinus > Scyliorhinus canicula. The sequence goes on from NW_024055728.1 coordinate 4,870,524, forward strand.
ATTACAAACGGACAGTAAGTTTAATGTTCCAGTGAAAAAAAGTTCAGCTTTGGAGAACATAATGTAGTTCGGTCGAAACGGCTCATTTAGTTTCCAGAAAGAAAACTGTTCACCATTTTCTTTTCATGGCGTTCGGAGGTTTGAGTCATTGTCCTCCCCTGGTTGTTACCAGTCACGCTCTGTTCGTCTCGAGGTGTGTGCCATGGATGCTGCACTCGATCGTTCTACGTAAATATTAGTGTACGGAAACTTTTTTTTCCTGGTAGTTCTCATTTTCACTCAATGTGAATGATTAACAATTTGGTTCCAGGTGTACAAATTAGGCTCCACTCCTTGCCTTTCCTCAGCAATCCTACATTGGTGTTTTGGAAATCCGCCGATCCTTGTTTATGAAGCTTTCTCGGTAATTCTGGGTGATAGTGATTGAAATCACCCGAATCTGCTTCCCTACCAGTTTGAGCGGGTCTGTGTGGGAGGTAGCGGCGTTTTCCCCAACCATTGATTCTGGTGCAGCGATTCTAAGTAACTAATACCTTCTGATATCTACTTGTTGACTCTTTCTAAATAATTGAGATTTGTCCAGGATGAAGACACCAATCGTTAGTTAACAATGAATGCCTGAAACATGGGGCTGCGAGAGAACTATTCTGATTTCAGCAAATAAAAAGCTCAGCACAATCATATCATCCATAAAACAGAATTAATCAAGAAGAGTTATGGCAACAAAAGATAAAATAGAACGAAATTAATATAAGATGTGTTTTTATGAACAAAGATTCTCTAATTGTAATATGGGACACGAATTGTTGGAGTTTAAAGACACGAGTCAGTTCCAATATCGAAATTCAGGGGATTCTCCAAATATCCAAATGTGTGAGGGCAGCACGGTAGCGCATTGGTCAGACCTGCAGCCTCACGGCGCCAGAGGTCCCAGGTTCGATCACGGCTCTGGATTAGTGTCCGTGTGGTATTAACACATTGTCCCGCCGATTGCGTGGGTTCGCCCACAAACGCAAATATATGAGCAGGGTAGGTGAATTGTCCACACGACATTGCCCCTTAATTGGAAAAAAATGAAAGAGCGCTCTCTAAATTTAAAAAAAATGTCCCAAATGTGTTCCAGTATCCAAGGTCTCATTGTATGAGCTAGTGTGGTTTCAAATTAAGGAGACTTGTTCCCCGCTGACGAATGTTGCAATAGTTCTGCGCTTTGTTCCCTGTTTAGAGGCTTGTCAGGGTAATTGTGCATATTCCCTGATCGAGGCCTGCTTTGTTGCTGCACTGGAACACTTTTTTTTTATGTAGCTGACATTTCTGGAATGAATGCATAGAGCACTTTTCCAGGAATGTGGATAGGTCTGAAATCTCAATGTCTGATACAAGAAGCTGTTTCTTGTGTCATGTGGAATGTATCTAATGGATGTGAGGAAGCTATTCCAATAACAGGACAATTTAACGTGGTCAGTTCACTAGGGCAGGGGTGAGACCCATGCAGACGCAGGGAGACATCCCGAAAAAGTAGCATCCCAAAAGTTACCGAGGCAGCATTTCCGACAGTATTTTTCGTTTTTACGAAATTAAATCCGTGAACATGTTCAACTTCTTAACGTATCTCACATCACAGAATCGCAGTAGTTGATGAGGTTTCAGATCAAATGAAAATGCCACTTGTTACTGGACCATCGATGGAACGCTGAATGTAATGGTGCCGGTCAATAAGAGAGTCCTACTGTGCAATTACTGATTGGAGGCTCATAGACATAGAACAGTACAGCACAGAACAGGCCCCTTCGGCCCTCGAATATCTGCCGAGCAATGATCACCCTACTCAAACCCATGTATCCACCCTATACCCGTAACCCAACAACCCCCATTACCTTACTTTTAAGGACACTAGGGGCAATTTAGCATGGCCAATCCACCTAACCCGCACATCTTTGGACTGTGGGAGGAAACCGGAGCACCCGGAGGGAAACCCACGCACACACGGGGAGGACGTGCAGACTCCGCACAGACAGTGACCCAGCCGGGAACCGATCCTGGGACCCTGGAGCTGTGAAGCATTTATGCTAACCACCATGCTACCGTGCTGCCCTCATATGCTGGGTGGAGATAGGTTGTTTGGACCAATTACAGGGATAACCCTGGGAATTACAGGCCAGTTAGTCTTACTTCGGTGGTAGGCAAAGTAATGGAAAGGGTACTGAGGGATAGGATTTCTGAGCATCTGGAAAGGCATTGCTTGATTAGGGATAGGCAGCACGGATTTGTGAGGGGTAGGTCTTGCCTTATTAGTCTTATTGAATTCTTTGAGGAGGTGACCAAGCATGTGGATGAAGGTAAAGCAGTGGATGTAGTGTACATGGATTTTAGTAAGGCATTTGATAAGGTTCCCCATGGTAGGCTTATGCAGAAAGTAAGGAGGCATGGGATAGTGGGAAATTTGGCCAGTTGGATAACAAACTGGCTAACCGATAGAAGACAGAGAGTTGTGGTGGATGGCAAATATTCAGCCTGGAGCCCAGTTATCAGTGGCGTACCGCAGGGATCAGTTCTGGGTCCTCTGCTGTTTGTGATTTTCATTAACGACTTGGATGAGGGAGTTGAAGGGTGGGTCAGTAAATTTGCAGATGATACGAAGATTGGTGGAGTTGTCGATAGTGAGGAGGGGCTGTTGTCGGCTTCAAAGAGACATAGATAGAATGCAGAGCTGGGCTGAGAAGTGGCAGATGGAGTTTAATCCTGACAAGTGTGAGGTTGTCCATTTTGGAAGGACAAATCTGAATGCGGAATACAGGGTTAATGTAGGGTTCTTGGCAATGTGGAGGAGCAGAGAGATCTTGGGGTCTATGTTCATTGTTCTTTGAAAGTTGCCACTCAAGTGGATAGAGCTGTGAAGAAGGCCTATGGTGTGCTAGCGTTCATTAGCAGAGGGATTGAATTTAAGAGCCGTGAGGTGATGATGCAGCTGTACAAAACCTTTGTCAGGCCACATTTGGAGTACTGTGTGCAGTTCTGGTCACCTCATTTTAGGAAGGATGTGGAAGCTTTGGAAAAGGTGCAAAGGAGATTTACCAGGATGTTGCCTGCAATGGAGAATAGGTCATACGAGGAAAGGTTGAGGGTGCTAGGCCTTTTCTCCTTAGAACGGAGAAGGATGAGGGGCGACTTGATAGAGGTTTATAAGATGATCAGGGGAATAGATAGAGGTAGACAGTCAGATATATTTTCCCCGGGTGGAACACACCATTACAAGGGGACATAAATTTAAGATAAATGGTGGAAGATATAGAGGGGATGTCAGAGGTAGGTTCTTTACCCAGAGAGTAGTGGGGCATGGAATGCACTGCCTGTGGTAGTAGTTGAGTGGGAAACGTTCGGGACCTTCAAGCGACTATTGGATAGGTACATGGATTAGGGTAGAATAATGGAGCGTAGGTTAAGGAGAGGGAGAGAGATAACAATGTGTTCTCCATCAAACAGAGAGGGATAACCAAGGACACAGAAACAGAGGGAAAGGGAGATATCAGGCAAGTATTACATAAATAGTCGATGGAACTTTTACAAATGTTACGCTTGTCTGTCTCGTACAACCTTTGAAACATCAAATTATGAAACCACGTTGGAGAACCATATTTTGGGTGAACGCAGCTTGGGTGGTTGGATAAGTCGTGATTATGGCAGTAGTTGAATACAAGTGGCTTTGATCATGACATGATTTCATGAAAAACTAATTGCAATAAACTGAGAAATGACTTCTCAATCCCATAGATGTTCACAGATCTAAACAGAAGCCACCACAAGCAAGGGCACATTGGATTACTGTTGTGTTAAACATTTCGCCCCCATTAATAATGTTAATATCCAGAACTGCCAGACCAAGAACCAAGGCTAATCAGGGTTGGGGGTAAGATAATATAAAAGTAAAACAGTGAGACATGGATAATATAATAAATTACTGGATATTCAAACGTACCAGGGGATAGCGACAATAGCGAGGATTGGAAAGTAAAAGTGGGAGGAAAATTTGAACTTTCAACTGTATTTGTTGGATCTCTGACACGAATACAATAATTAATTAGAAGGTCCATCTCCCAGAAGAAATAAGGTGTCCTTAGTTGTCATATTCCAGTCAGAGCTTTCCATATCATTCTGATACCATTGTTAAACAATGCTTTCAGATTCTGGTGATATCTACAAAAAATCCGATGTTTGTTCTCAGCTTTTGTTCTCTTCTCTCTCTATCGTTGGAACTGCAAATTCAAACAGTGCAATGACACGTACAGGGAACAACAGCTTTGCATTTCTTATTAATAGCAGTGGTAAAGTATTCAGTGATGCAATTAGGCCCCTTCGAGATGACATTACTTGCAGTCACTGAACAAACATGTTTCTTTTGCTACGTTTTAATCCAACACGTTTGCACTTGAATGCTGTAGAGATAAAAGCCTATCTTGGGAATTGTGGTCAGAGTTGCAAAGAGACGAAAAGGTGAACATTTACGACCATTCAGTCCATTTTGATTTGCCCGGCTAAAGTCACCGGTGAATTAACCCATCGATGATGCCGCCTAATCTTTAAAATGCCACAATGAAAGGGGGGAATTAGTTAAGTGGATGTAAAAACAGTTTGACATACATCAGAGCAATGCCAATGCAAATGATGTCCATTAAACATGACAAGTCACATGATGAGGATGTGCAGGCGAACATGATTTTAGAGGGCTAGAATTATGGAGACGGGATTTGAAAGTGTCAGTTAATGAACTGAGCCCCATAGCATAAACGGGATATATTGGGAAAGAACGAATTTGTCGACCGGACAATTTGCAGTCAAAGTAAATAAGCAGTTTTTGTCCTGTCTGGTCAGGAGCTCCATTGCTTCCCCTCAGCTCTCTGCCTGCACACGATGGTCGGCTGCTGAACAGTAATAAGCAGTTATTGTTCTGTCTGGGTCAGAAGCTCCATTGCTTCCCCTCAGCTCTCTGCCTGGACACGATGGTCGGCTGCTGAACAGTAATAAGCAGTTATTGTCCTGCCTGTCTGGGTCAGAAGCTCCATTGCTTCCCCTCAGCTCTCTGCCTGCACACGATGGTCGGCTGTTGAACAGTAATAAGCAGTTATTGTCCTACCTGAATGGGTCAGAGGCTCCATTGCTTCCCCTCTGCTCTCTGTCTGGACACGATGGTCGGCTGCTGAACAGTAATAAGCAGTTATTGTCCTGCCTGTCTGGGTCAGAAGCTCCATTGCTTCCCTCAGCTCTCTGCCTGGACACGATGGTCGGCTGCTGAACAGTAATAAGCCGTGGTTGGCCTGTCTGGGCCAGAAGCTCCATTACTTGCCCTCTGCTCTCTGTCTGGGCACGATGATCGGCTGATGAATAGGTGAACGGAACTTGCACCGCGAATCCAATTTGTTGCAGATATTAAAGTTTAGACGTTTTTCTCATTTTCTCATCAGTGAAAAGTTAATCTTTAAGAATTGCAATGTGCTACTGTGATGCCATCCGGTTCCTTTTGAAGTTAGATTGTGAATGAGATGTCCAACTTGCAGGTTTCTTGGCAAAGGACACGAGGGAGCTCAGGGAATATATTTTCCAGGCAGTTGAATTGCAATAACCCGGAATTTTCCAGCAAAACGGCTGCTGGGGAGGTGTCAAGTCGCGTAGTGGACAGCCCTGCGATGGCGGCGCTGTGGACCCAGGTTCGAATCCCGGCCCTGGGTCACTGTCCGTGTGGAGGTTACGCATTCTCCTCATGCCTGCTGCGCCCCCCCCCCCCCCCACCCTCCACAAAATTCAAAGATGTGTAGAATAGGCTGATTGTCCACGCTCAATTGCCCCTTAAATGAAAAAAAGGTAATTGCGAACTAAAAGGCGGCTGAAATCATATTTGCTGATACATATCTGTCAGAAAGGAATTCATGGAAATTGGATTTTCAGTTTATTAGATTGAGCAGGAGAAAGGGCGATAGTTCGACAGCTGATTGGCTTGTATCTATCTTTCTGTCATCCTCTAAATCCTTTTTGGTTTGATGGGTTCTTTGATGACTACCGAGCGAAAAGCAGCACTTCCTTTTCCGACATATTGGCTAAAGGTCACTCGAATGTTTGGCGGAATCAGTTGTTCATGATGCTTCCGAGATTCCATGATGCCTGGAATACGACGCTGCATCTTCCAGATGAAATCTGTCGCTGGGATCCGTCACATCTGAAATGGACGCTTACCAGTTATAATCGGCGTTTTGTTACTGGTGCATTTCGCAACTTTATGAGCGATTCGGGCAGGGGCCATTACGTTGTGCAGAAGGTGGCCAATGTTTCCCACCTGTTGTAATTACTGAGAGAGTAAAGACACACGACTCCACGGCGTCTTAAAGAACAAAATAAGCTTAATCTTACAAAGATGAACAAGAATGGGGCTGGTTTGAGGTCTGGTTAGGGGCTGGTTTAGCTCACTCGGCTAAATCGCTGGCTTTTAAAGCAGACCAAGCAGGCCAGCAGCACGGTTCGATTCCCGGACCAGCCTCCCCGGACAGGCGCCGGAATGTGGCGACTAGGGGCTTTTCACAATAACTTCGTTGAAGCCTACTCGTGACAATAAGCGATTTCATTTCATTTTCATGAATTACCTTCGAACATCGGCTTCAAATGCTACCTCTCAGAACTTGTGTAAGGTGTATTTGCGTTTACAAGTAATCTGTGGTCAAACGAAAGACAACGCTCGGCATGTTCAAACCGCCTCAGCAGACCTTGGAATCTCCGAGCAACCCATCCTGATGTCACTGGTCACTATCAGCGAAGGAGTTGGGTTTCTCTACCTCGAGCTGCATTTGAAGCATTCCAGTTTTCAAGATCTTCTTTCTGAATCCACCCACACCGTGGACAATGAATGCCCCAACAATCGATTGACGTCCCAGGCTATAGATCTTGTCACGCGTCACCATGATGTCCCGAATTTCTGAGGCTGTGGTCAAGCGCGAATTCCCGGGCACAGACCCTAACCAGCACACTCGCTGATCAGAACCCTGCGGTTTCTCTGCACAGACCCTGATCAGCACATTCGCTGATCAGAACCCTGCGGTTTCTCTGAACAGAACCTGACCAGCGCACTCGCTGATCAGAACCATGAGGGGTCAATGCACGGACCCTGATCAGCACATTCGCTGATCAGAGGCCTGAGGATTCACTGTTCAGACCAGACCTCAACACTCGTTGAGCAGTACCCTGAGGGTTTTCTGCACAGACCCTTACCAGCAGACTTGCTGATCAGAACCCTAAGGGTTCTCTGTACAGACACTGCCTTGCACACTCGCTGGGGAGAGCACCGAGGTTTCTCTGCACAGACGCTGACCAGCACACTCGCTGATCAGAACCCTGAGGTTTCTCTGCACAGACGCTGACCAGCACACCCTCTGATCAGAACCCTTTCGGTTCGCTGAACAGACCCTGATCAGCACATTCGCTGATCAGAAACCTGAGGATTCACTGCAGAGACCCTGACCACAATACTCCCTGATTGGAACCCTGAGGGTTCTCTGCACAGGAACTGCCAGCAAGCAATTTAGGAAGACCTAAATTGCCACTGCCTTCTCCTGACTCGCGAGGGCGCACCTAGTGTTTCCCAGTTCGGTTATGTCTTTCTCTGAGCTACCTGTCAGGCAGGAAGAATTGCTCAGTGAATAGCATGGCTGCATTCACAGCGCAATGGACCAGGGTTGAATTCCATCCCTGGGTGACCGACTGCTATGGTGTTTTCCCGATGTTCTGGTTTCCTCCCACAGTCCAAGGGTGTGAAGACTCTGCCTGTGGATTAGCCGCTCATTTGATGTCAACCAAATAGGAAAAGAAACAACCTTAGGCATAACTCTGCAACGTGCCGCTCGTGTTTGAGGTTCTGGCCGAACGTAACGAATATCAATGAGAACACATAAAATTAAAGAAGAGTGCAGCTAAAGGTGTTAGGTGGATTGGCTATGCTAAATTGCCCGTAGTGTCCTAAAAAAAGGCAAAGGTTGGGGGGAGGGGTTGTTGGGTTACAGGTATAGGGTGGATACGTGGGTTTGAGTAGTGTGATCAGTTCGGCACAACATTGAGGGCCGAAGGGCCTGTTCTGTGCTGTACTGTTCTATGTTCTAAAGTGCTCAGTAAGCACCCCACCGCTGTGGAGCTGCATCGGCCTTGGGAGGCCTCGATGGTGCCCGTGGACACCGCATGCTCCATTTCTGGAACACGGCCATGAATTAAGCCGTGGAAGAGGGACACGCAGTCGGATGGGCGACCCCCTCGTCGCACGATGGCTGGACCTATCAATGGTGAGTTTGTGCAAGCCATTGAAACAGGGTCTCAGGAGGATCCGCACCTTCCCTGGCACTGTCCTCAAAGGTTGCCCATAGACCAGGAGAGTGGGGCTGAATTGCGAACAAATCTTCCATAAATGATTGGTCAGAATGCGAAGGACTGAGCGTAGCCCATAACACATAGGCTTCGTCCACTGACTCTACATTGCTGCAAAAAAGGCTTTCTTCCGGGTAGTCCGTGAGTATGTACAACAAATGGCTGCACAAAACTGCCGCATGCAACACCCTCTACCCCAGGCCCCGTATACTGAGAGCGGGGCATCCTCCTTCGAGGGACCTCTAGATGGGAACTCTATCGCAACAGTTCCGTACGAATGGTGAGGTTAAGGACGTGAAGGTCATACCTGAAACCACTCCGCGCAGTGCAAAGAACATGGCGGGCATTTATGCAAGACAGCTAGGATTGTAGAGCACCAGTCCGGAAGGAGGAATAAAGTGTTCTTACCTGCTCTCCACCTAGAATAGTAAGCGGAGTAAGGAGGAAAGGGACGGGAGCCAGAGCAAAGGACACGTCGGGAGGAGGAGGATTGCTTACTGGAGGATGGGGCATGTGGCTAGGATAGAGCTAGTGCCCGGAGTCTCCTGTCCAGCTGGTGGACGGGAGGATATGGGAGCGAAAGTAGAAAGGAAGAGTCCCAGCAAATATACAGTCCGTACTTCCTCTCTGGGACAACTACACGGATGAAAAGCACAGTTCCTCACTGTCGAAAGAAGCACTTGACATGCGTGGTCCTCAACCCGGGAGGGGTTCAGCAAACTCACTGTCTGCCAAATTCTCACCCGGGGGAAAACACATCTGGCAGAATAACAAAAAATGCTTCGCCCTCTCTGAAAGTTGTTGATTGTTGGGGGGAACGGGCGGGGGAGGGCCATCAGCTGGGAGGTTCCCATCAAATAAGCGGTCCCTTCACGGCCTCGAAAGTTGCCCTCTTCTCCATCTCCCTTTCCTTCCGTCCTCCCTCCATTCTGGAGTCAGGCAGTCAGCTCAGCACCAAACATACTCTGGAAACAGGCAGCATAAATAATAGCAGCAACAATGTGAGCGAGAGAAGCAGTAACACAGATGGAGAGTGAACAACAGAGAGAGAGGCTTAGATAAACAGTAACCAGTAACTTTGAGAGAGACAGAGGGAAGCAGAGAGAGAGATAGAGATGGCCATTTCTTATATTTGTCACAGTAGTAAATCGCACGGCACAATTTACGTCAATTTAGCCATTCTGCCAATACCAAGTTGTGGGGTGGCTTTAATTCTGCTCACTACTTAGTTCTAATTATCGTTTGCTATGTTTATATTGTAAAACAATGTGACACAATGCAGAGCAAAATAAGACAGAAACACCAATAGGACTTTCTTGTATGTGTCCGTCAATTGCTGACAGAAACCTCGTCATTATTCAATGGGCCTGTTCATAAGTCCAGTTGCCTGCTAAATCAGAGATCTCTAATTCCGCTCTATTAAACAAAAATCGCTATGAATGGAAGATTTTAAAATGACAATCATCCTCCCGTCAACAGCCAGTGAGAAAATGATTTCAGGCCTCCATCACCCATTCTGTGTAAAAGCTTGTTCTGGCTTTATTTATGAAAGATCTGACGCAACAATATTTGCATGTTCATCTCGTCCAATTGGAGAAGCTGCGGTTGTTCTCCTCAAAGCAGAGATAGATGTGAGTGGATTTGATTGTAGAGACGAAAATCCGGAACTGTTTGGATGGAGGAAATAATTAAAACCGTTCTCCAGTCGCTGAATGTTCGGAGTTACCAGCGGGCATTGTAATTTTATTTTAATTAATGGACAATTTAACATGGCCAATCCACCGATCATGCATAACTTTTTGTTGTGGGGGCGAAATCCACGCAAACACGGGGAAAATGTGCAAATTCCACACGGATAGTGACCCAGCGCCGGGCTAACCACTGCGCCACCTGCCGGCCAAGATGGCATTGAATTAACGGTTGGCGCAAGGATCAAATTAAATGCTTTTTTGAACACATGTTGGTTTAATCTGGAACGCTCTCTTATATGCAGTGGGAGCAGCTTAAATTGCAATTTTCTATTTGATTTGTATAAATGCTTGTTTGGGAATAAAAAACACAGGACATCGGAAATAGTTATGATGCACCAGAAGATTTCTGGTTTGCTTTATTCTACAACACAATAAATTATAATAAGGCCTAAAATAAGCGAAGTTACATGTTCTTTTCACAGTGTTTTTTGAGTGAGACAAAGCATTTCACTAGTTCAGAACTGATACTTCGGTCCTGTGTAAATTAATGAATTCGGATATGCACTAAAGTAAGCTATTAAATCAATTAGTTTAATTTTATGAACATTAACTTAATTGATTTAACCCGTCGTCCTGTGGCATCGATCGGTGTAATGCAGTATTATATCTCAGTCTGTTGAAGACAGGAGATTTAATTTATATTTTGTAATTGTGACCACTTCAAATCACTGTTGAGGTTTTTGACGGTAAATTCGGTTTTAAAGATGGCCCCGAACCAATTATAGATCCAGTGGCACAATTTCATATTTTCGTTGGAGTAGCTGCTAGCCTTGGAAACGGTCGCACTTCTTGACTGCCCGTATTTCCCCAAGAACTGCAATTGCAATGGCCAATTAAAATTGAGCGGGCATGGTGGCACTGGTCGAACAGAACAACGACTCACGGCAGAATCCATCTTCATTCTGTGGCTAATCCCCCACCCCCATCCCGCCATTCGTAAAGGACATCGCTATCTGAGAACACAGGATGCTTATTGCTATCGTAGCTATAACTGAGACTCGCTTTCAATTCCACAGTTATTAATTTAATTTATATTTTACAAGCTGCCATGTTCCCCATAGCATTAATCTGGACCTCTGAATCTGTGTTATATTTCCTACACTACACAATCTAGACGTCTAGACTGCTCTGTTTTAGCAACAAAAGTTTTTGTTTCCGTCACAAGATCACTCTGGCACATACGCCATTTGATTTAAATATGACTGACAGTTCTGTATATTAATCCCATTGATGCAAATTGTTTCCATATATTTGAACACAGTTTTGATAGTGGGCTGGAGCGTGGATGAACGGGATAGAAGCGTATGAGATGGAGGGGGGATGGAGGGAGATGGAATTGGATACAATCGAAGGGGATGTGATGGGAAGTGTCACACCTCTGTCAGCATCTAGTGTGGATGTTCGCAGTGCCATCACCCCTGACAGTTTCTCTCTGTCTTGCCTGAATGATAGGTTTTTTCTCTGAGACACGCCAACTTGACTCACCGTTAATTTAGTCCTTGATCTATTCCCAGCAATCCTAAACACGATTATACTAATTCAGTGCGTGTCTCATTCTAAATCTGTGTTTTATGCGCGCCAAAGCTAACATATCCGTCTTGAGCTGCACTTTCCCGCATTGTTTTCAGAGTCCCAAATCTTCCAGGCAAGTGTTAAATATTCCTCAAACACTTGGTGTGTGTCCATGAAGCTGGTCTACAGGATTTGGCGAGCCAGAAACTGTGAAACTCTCTCCGGATTTCATGATATCTGGCCTGCTTCTTCCAACCACAGTATTGATGCGGCTGGTCCAATGAAACCTTTGGTCATTTGGAGCCCTGGGGATGTTCATGACATTCTGACTGGCACAATCGTGCCATTTATTACGATCATGATGTGTAGATGCACGTGATAGATTGGGGTGAGCACAGTAAGAAGTCTGACACCACCAGGTTAAAGTTCAACATGTTTGTCTGGAATCACTAGCTTTCACTGCAATGCCCCTTCATCAGACCTTGCATTTCGATCATGGATCAAACAATGGCTAAGATACTGGACAAGAACGCCAATAATTTGTTTTAATTTTCTGAGACTTCAAGGAAAGTCTACCTGTCGTCCGGGTTATTTCAGCAAACGGAGGACGTGGCACACTGGAATAATAATCCAGAAAGCTAGGCGAGTTCTCTGGGGCCCAAGTCTGAATCCCACAACGGCAGATGGTGATATTTGAATTCAATAACAATCTGCCATTAAAAGTCTAATGATAACAATGAAACCATTGACGATTGTCGCAAAACCCCCATTTGGTTCACTAATATCCTTTAGGGAACAAAACTGCCGTTCTCACATGGTCTGGCCTACATGTGACTCCAGAGTAACAGAAATCTGGTTGACTCTTTCCATGCTCTTTGCAATGGCCGAGCAGATTACTCAGTTAAAGGGCAATTAGGGATGGCCAATAAATACTGGTCCAACCAGTGAATTTCAGATCCCATGAATGAATTAACAAAGAATAAAATGTATTACTAACACAATTTATTTCATATAACACAAGAAAATAAAGTACAATTCCTGTTTAAACATTCCTAATTAATGCAGTGACACAATAACCCTGAACTGTGATCTTTATTTTCACTCAAGCAGGAAGAGCATCTCAGATTCCAAACGACATTTAACGGCAGTTAGCGTTCAGGATTATTGTTGCGTTGAGATATATCGAGCACTCCAGTTTGAAGAGATCGTTTGAGACTGTGGAAATAAATGATTTGACACCCTGCCCGAATAATTCAGAATATCTGGATGTTCAAATATTCAGAAACCTTACCAGCTCATCTTCCAGCTAAAAGTAATTCTCTTGAACCCGGTAACAACTGACTGCTTCAACTCTCGGGTTGAACTATATAATATTATCAAAGTGAAACCTTGTCTTTAATTTACAGTTTCACAGGGAACCCTTTTAAATTAAATAAATCTCATTAGCCCAAACGTATACAATGTTTTACTTAGACTTCCGGATCAACACGCCTAGCTGCCATGCAGCCAGGATGTTTAAAACACTACTGTAGTATTCAAGCAAATACTAATCCAGACATTCACCCCTTACTGCGCCAATTGCCTATAATGCAATGTGTGTGAAATTCCTACGTTCATCAAACCTCCCCTTAAAAACGATTTCGCAATATAAAACGTTCACTTCATTTTTTTAAGTCGTTCAACTGTATATATTTTCCATTAACACAACTAATGCTCTTTCAGGTTTATATATTACATTTAAGCAGTCGAGTGAAACATGAGTATAATCAATTTCAGTCTTTGTTCTCCACTTTCGAATATTCTAATCTTCTCCATATCAAATTCGTGATAAAGCATCTGCAATCCCCTTTTCGCTTCCTGATTAATGTATAGAACATACAGTGCCGAAGGAGGCCATTCGGCCCATAGAGTCTGCAGCGACCCACTCAAGCCCTCACTTCAACCCTATCCCCGGAAGCCAATAACCCCTCCTTATCTTTTTGGTCACTATGGTCAATGTTCATGGCCAATCCACGAAACCTGCACGTCATTTGAGTGTAGAGGGAAACCGGAGCACCCGGAGGAAACCCAAGCAGACACGGGGAGAACGTGCAGACTCCGCACAGACAGTGACACAGCGGTGAATCGAACCTGGCACCCTGGCGCTGTGAAGCCTCAGTGCTAGCCACTGTGCTACCTTGCTGCCCTTTTCAAGTGTCAAACTATAATTTGTCAGTTAAATTATTGCAGCAATAATCTATTTCTAAACAGTCTTGGATTTCTATCCTTTAATTTTCCAAACATTTTCATGGATACTGATCTGTATGTAGATTGTACCTGTATGTGTCAAAGGTATTTATTCTGGCCACAGCTGCGAACTTGTTCGGAAGCCGGCAGAGAAATAAAGCAGCCCCCCCCCCACTCCCATCTCGACCCCTTTCCCACCACCGGAGCTAATTCAAGATGCTGGACTTTAGGACGGAGATGAATATTTTAACGAGTCGGCAGTAAACATTAAAGGGAGGCTTTCAGGTATGATGGGGTTCAATTATGTGGGGAGGTTTGATTTTATTAATTGGAGGGAGGTCGGCTGCGCGGGGCAGAGCAAACTGTGATGTCGCGCCTGTATCTCTGTTCTCAGTTATTTTCCAGTTAAAAGGCAAGTGTATTGATATATTAGATTATGTGTTCCTGTCCAAATCAATGCTGACTGTACCTCCGAATGTCATGCCCCGCTTCAATGAATATATTCTGCACACACTGCGTATATTAGTGTAAATGGTGCCAGGACTTATCCTGATGAGATACTTTGAACGTGTTCTGGTAAACAGAGCCACACCTGACCATGACATTGTGAAAGCTTGGGGCATTTATTGAGAACCTCAAAGATAAGTGTCGAATCAAAGCATAGCCGCATCAAATTACAAATCTTCAAATCACCTCAAATAAGTATAACTGTAAAACAATCTTCCGTAGCAATAGACATGAGCAAATGCCTACTCAAAAAGAATGAATCTATCAAAACACATTTTTATAACTATAACTGGAAAACATAGGCTTCCCGAAAAATAAACAATTCGTGCACTTGTAATGGATATTGGGCTCTTGAACTACAATGTGTTTCGAACAGCCTGGTCTTTCAATAGAAAGGACTATTTGGAGGAGGAAGGGAGCAATCCCATAATTCTGAAAGGACAAAAGCTCATTGCAATCAGTGGAAAGGATTAATTCCCACTCCGTATGTGTATTCTGATTACACTTTCCAGATGTTCCTTCTGCCATTCAGCTAAGGTGTGCCTCGGCAGCCAAGGGCACAGATTCAATTCTGTTTGCTTTCATACTCAATATATCAGAATAATCCCCACCCTAACCGGAAAATAGGTGTACCTACACCTCAGGGACTCCAGCGGTTCAAGAAGGCAACATACTACCAACTACCGAAGGGCAACTAGGGATGGACAATAAACGCTGTTCTAACCAGCTAAGTCCACATGACAGAAATGAATTTTAAAAATCATCCACTTTGTTCTGGAGATACAACTGTAAGCAAAAGTAGGACATCAATGTTCCTGTGACTTCCTAAATCCATTTTTATTCCCACAACACAATGAGAGTTATGATCCTTGATAAGAAGCGTCCGTTTCCCACAATATCCGCTTTTACCACCTGTGTGCATGATGGGCTCCGTGCAGACTCTGTCAATCGTGCAGACAATAATATGCTGATGGCCAGAGAGGTCACATTCTCATGATGGGCTCCGTGCAGACTCTGTCAATCGTGCAGACAATAGAAGGTAGCGTGGTGCGACATGGAGGCAGTGACACAGTCCCAATTCCCTCAAGTTGTAAATTGGAAAGCGCTCCAGGTCCACACATGCATTGTAAGATCCAACCTGTAATGCACGTGTTGATTTCTGGTCAATGCACCTCAGCAGAGACACATTGCTCTACAATTGGATGAGCACAGCTTCTGCTTTGCTGTGAATGTAAAATAATGAGAATAGCTGCGATTCACTTGAGGAGAGATAATTAATGGGTGATCAGTTTGTGGTGGTTACAATGTTAAATCTATTTCATAAGATAGTAGAAGATACGCCGTTAGCTTTGATTGGGGAATCTGTACAGCAGAAGACATAACTCTAACTATAGGAAGTTCAGGAATTAAACTCAGAAACTGAACATTGTGAACGCGTTGATTCAAAGGATTCTTGATTGGGGATGGCAATTGGAGACAGTTTTGGTTGTTTCAATATTCTTAGCTACTGCCATTAATATTTATGGAGCAGAGGAATTTACACAGAACAGATTGAATTCAATATCAGCAATACAGAGAAGCAGACTGTCCCCAGGCCCGGAATAGACGCAATAAAAGGAGTGGAGAACAACGTCTTGCGAAGTTTGATCTCTTTGAATACATCCCGCTAAACAACGAGTTACCTCTGACAATATTGAATTGGGTTACACGTTGGTTATCATTGGGTAACAAGTCTTGGATTTTTTGCGGAGGGTCCAGGATCCCTGCCAAGGTTCTACAGCTTCACCGTTGCGTAGAGTATTGATTCGTCGTCCTGAGCTTGGGCGATGTCTCGCTGACGCTGGGCCTGAAATAAAGTTTGAAATGGGTCAGAAGTTATGTCAATTGTTTGAAACTCTCAGATAAGTTCAGCAAAATTCTGTTAGGATATCAACGTGGCACAAGCGTGTAAAACATTCAACAGCAACGTGGAACTGTTGTTATTGGGGGACTTGGCTCAGTGCTAAATATTCAGAACTGGAGAAACAACACCACATCTTCCGACTAGCCAATTAGAACAATCTGGACTCAACACTGAGTTCAACGACTTCATACCAGGAACTTTCGCCCTCCATCTTGGATTTCAACCATGAAAAGTGTGAGATGCTGCATTCTGGGAGGAATAACAAGGAATGGGAATGCACAATGGATAGCGTTAGGAAGTACAAAGGGCCAGAAAAGCCTTCGTGTGCAGGTATATGTATTGATGAAGGCAACAGAACAGGTAGTGAGGTGGTTAAGAGTAGACATGGGATACTTGTCTTTATTCGCCGAGGCAGAAAATATAAGAGCAGGGAGATTCTGATGGACCTGTACAAAATGTTCATTGGGCCACAGCTGCAGTGCTGCAGTTCCGGTTGTCGCACGATAGGAAGGCTGTGATTGCACTAGAGAGGGTGCAGACCAGAACAGCAGGATCTTTCCTCGGCCGGAACGTTTGAGTTTTGGAGCGATATTGTTTAGCCTTGGGCTGTTCTCATTAGAGTAGAGCATGCTGGGCGGAGGGCGAAGCGAGTGATCCACGAGTATATAATTATGAGGTCAGAGATAGAGGAGGTAGGAATAACAATTACATCTAGTAGGGGGGTCAAGAACCCCGGAGCAGGAGATGTTAGTTCAGAAACAGTAGATTTAGTGCGGATTTGAGGAAAGCCGTTTTTCGGCAAAGGGAAGTGAGTCTGAAAGTACGGTCATGGCGGTGGCCTTCAAAACATTTACGAAGCATTTGGATGACACTTGAATCGCCATAGCATGCAGGACGACAGTTAAAATACTGAATTATCCGACTTGAGTAAATAGGTGCTTAATTGCCAGCACAAACATGAGGGGAACTGGACCCACTTCTGTGCTGTACAAATGTAGGTATCCATCTTGACCTTTTAAATCCCTTCCTCTTGTCCCAAAGACCCACCTCCAGCTCACGAATCCATCTGCCCCATGCTCTTGAGTTTTTCATTCACAAAACGTGAATCCTTGTTATCCTATTAACAGTCCAAGCTCAGTTACTTCTCTATCGCCATTACCACCACTTTTGGCTTCAAAACTGCCAATAATGGTCTTTGTCTTTTCCGAATACATATTTGACAAATCCCCCCTACTTTCTACGCACGTCTGCTCTTCCAATCTGATCCAAAGGATCGAGTTCTTCTGAAACAATACATAATCCATCACTTACCCCACCATCTAATTTATCTGAAGAGTCATTGGAACTCGAAACATTAACTCTGTTTGTCTCATCAGAGATTCTTCCAGAACAGCTGAGTGTTATCAGCATTTCCCGTTTTTGTTATGACTGACGGTCTGTGAACTTTACTTTTTCCACTGGAGGTATTAGCCTAGGAGCGATGATGCATTTCATACGAACGGAACATAGAACAGTTCAGCACAGAACAGGCCCTTCGGCCCTCGAGGGTGTGCCGAGAAAGGGACTCGTAGAACATACAGTGCAGAAGGAGGCCATTCGGCCCATCGATTCATCACCGACCCACTTAAGTGCTCACTTCCACCCTATCCCACGAACCCAATAACCGCTCCAAACCGTTTTAGTCACGAAGGGCAATTTATCATGAGCAGTCCACCTAACCTGCACGTCTTTGGACTGTGAGAGGAAACCGGAGCACCCGGAGAAAACACACGCAGGCAAGTGGAGAACGTGCAGACTCCACACAGACAGTGACCCAGCAGGGAATCGAACGTGGGACTCTGGCGCTGTGAAGCTCAACTGCTATCCACTTGTGCTGCCGTGCTGAATCGACAGAAAGAATATTACTCGATGTGATAAGTGTTGGTAAGACGCCACATCCCGCCTACCGGGCCTTAAACGGACAAGTACTGACAGAGGGACACGGGGCTCGAGAACCAATCGTCACAAGGTCATGACTGTGGGATGCCTGAGCTCCAGGTGTCCAGGCGGCCGAGCTGAGTGCAGTACCCGTTACTAATGAGCGGTTCTGGGGAACTGAAATGTCTGAAGGTGGATAAGTCACCTGGACCGGATGCACTACACCTCAGGGTCCAAAGAGAGATAGGTAAGGAAATTGTGGAGGCATTATTGGTGATCTATCAGGAATCACAGGAGGCAGGAAGTGTCACAGAGGACTGGAAGGTGGCTCATGTAACACCACTGTTTAAGAAGAGATAGAGGCAGAAGACGGGAAATTATACGCTGGTTAGCCGGACCGGTCATTGGTAAGATTTTAGAGTCTGTTATTAAAGATGAGATCGCGAAGCACTTGGAAATGCATGACAAAGTAGGACTGAGTCAGCACGGCTTAGTCAAAGGCAGGTCGTGACTGACAAACCTGTTAGAGTTCTTTAAGGAAGTAACAAGCACGATAGAGAAAGGAGAATCAGTGGAAGTGATTTATTTAGATTTCCAGAAGGCCTTTGACAAGGTGCCTCACAGGAACCTGTAAAATACGTTAAAATCCCATTGTGTTAAGGGTAAGACGCTGGCATGGAAAGATGATTGGCTGACCGGCAGAAGGCAAAGAGTGGGGATAAAGGGTCTTTTTCAGGATGGCAGATGGTGACTAGTGGTGTGCCTCGGGGTCTGTGCTGGGACCAAAACCTTTTACAATTTTCATTAATGATCTGGAAGAAGGTACTGAAGGCACTGTTGCTACGTTTGCAGATGATACAACGATCTGTTGAGGGGAAGGTAGTTTGAGGAATCATGGGTCTGTAGAAGGACCTGGAAAAGCTAGGGGAGTGGGCAATGATGTGGCAAATGAAATACAATGTGGAAAAGTGTGAGGTTATGCACTTTAGAAGGAGGATTCTAGGCATAGACTATTTTCAAAATGGGGAAATGCTTCGGAAAGCAACAGCACAGAGGGACGGGAGTCCTTAGTCACGATTCCCTTCAGGTTAATGTGCAGGTTCTGTCGGCAGGTAAGAAGGCAAATGCAATGTTCACGTTCATGTCATGGGGGCTAGAATACAACACAGGGATATATTTCTGAGGCTGTATAAGGCTCCTCTCAGACCCCATTTGGAGTATTGCGAGCAGTTTTGGGCCCCTTATCTAAGGAAGTATGTGGTGGCCTTGGAAAGGGTCCAGAAGAGGTTCAAAACAATGATCCCTGGAATGAAGAACTTGTCGTGTGAGGAACGTTTGTGCACCCTTGGTCTGTACTCGCAGAAGTTCAGAAGGATGAGAGGGGATCTTATTGAAACGTTAAAGATACTGCGGGGCCTGGATAGAGTGAACGTGGAGAGGATGTTTCCACTTGTCGTAAAAACTAGAACCAGAGAACACCATCTCAGTTTGAAGGGACGATCCTTTAAAACAGAGATGAGGAGGAATTTCTTCAGCACGAGGTTGGTGAATCTTTGGATCTCTTTGCCGCAGAAGGAAGTGGAGGCCAAATCACTGAGTGTCATTAAGGCAGAGAGAGATAGGTTCTTGATTAATATGGGGATCAGGGGTTATGGGAGAAGGCAGCAGAATGACGATGAGAAAAATATCAGTCATGATTGAATGGCGAGCAGTCTCGATGGGCGTACCCTAGTTCTGCTCCTATGTCTTATGATCTCATGACAACGAAAGGAATATGATCAGGAATAGGCCATTCGGTTCCTCTCGCCTGCTCCTCCATTCGATAGGAGCGGTGTGATCTGATTGCCCCTGACCCCCACTTCCTGACTGCCCCGCGGCCAAGCCCCACCACCCCTCCCCGCCAACCCGCGACTCTCTTCTTTCAGAATTGTGTCTAACTCAGCCACGAATATATTCAACATCCAAATGTCTGCTGTTCTCTGGGGGAGAAAATTCCACTTTCTAATGACCATGTGAGAGATAGCATTCCTCCTTATCTCCGTATACAATGGTTGACCCCTTATTGTAATCTATGCAACCAACCTCCAACCCCTAGAATTCTAGATACCACATTAGTTGAATCGCTGTCTTCGCAGCTACCCTACAACGCTGCACCTCATCCCCACATAGAGCACCCCTGCACGCTGAAAGTTCTATGTTTTTTAAAAATATAAATTTAGAGTATCTATTTATTTTTACCAATTAAGGGGCAACATAGCGTGGCGAATCGAACTACCCCGGAAATCTGTGGGCTGCGGGACGAAACCCACGCAAAAAATCCGAATGTGCAAATTCAACACAGACAGTGACCCAGAGCCGGGATCGAACCTGGGGCCTCGTCGCCGTGAGACAGAAGGTCTAACCCACTGCGCCAAGTTGTTGCCCCAGAACGTTGCATGTTAAACACATCGCTCAGTTCTGTAAACACACTGGGTACAGGCCCGATTTGGCAAAACGTTCCTCATCAGCCTAATACCCTTTACCCCAGAGTTGTGCTTCGCGAACCTTCCCTAAACTGCCTCCAATACAATTATGTCCATCCTGCAGTTAGGTACACGAAACTGGACAGGTGCGGTCTTGGGCGGTATGGTATCACACTGGTTAATGTCTTGCTTCACAGTGCCAGCGCCTCAATTTCGATTCCCCGCTGTGTCACTGTCTATGCGGAGTCTGCACATTCTCCCCGTGTCTGTGTGGGATTCCTCCCGGTGCTGCGGTTTTCTCCCACAAGCCCGAAAGACGTGCTTGTTAGGAAAATTCGACATTCTGAATTCTCCTTCTGTTTACCCGAATAGGCGCCGGAATGTGGCGACGTGTGGCTTTTCAGAGATACTATACTGCACTGTTAATGTAAGCCTACTTGTAAAAATGAAGAGTATTATTATTGCCAATGCACAGTACAGTTGCAATTCTGTTCAAGGACAATGATCGGGAGAACTTAACACCCTGGGCAGCAGGGTAGCATGGTGGTTAGTATAAATGCTTCACAGCTCCAGGGTCCCAAGTTCGATTCCCGGTTGGGTCATTTTTTGTGTGGAGTCTGCACGTCCTCCCAGTGTGTGCGTGGATTTCCTCCGGGTGCTCCGGTTTCCTCCCACAGTCCAAAGATGTGCGGGTTAGGTGGATTGGCCATGCTAAATTGCCCGTAGTGTCCTAATAAAAGTAAGGTTAAGAGGGAGGGGGGGTTGTTGGGTTACGGGGATAGGGTGGATACGTGGGTTTGAGTAGGGTGATCATTGCTCGTCACAACATTGAGGGCCGAAGGGCCTGTTCTGTGATGTACTGTTCTATTCAATGTGGCCTCAAAGATTGTTGGTGCAGGATATTAGGTGGTCACGCCTGCTCAATGAAAAAAATAGAAACATGCATATCCAGATATTAATTTTTTCTGTTCTCCACAGACAGCTGCAATAATTAGATATAAACGTTCAATCCATTCCATGCCCTGTAAAGGGCAGCTTAACACACCACTGCTCAATTGACCTCTATTTACTGATAATCAGCATATTTTGACAAATTCTCTCAGCTCCGTTCCACTCTCGCAGCTCCATAAAGTTCGGTGGCATGTTGAAGACAACTCAAAAGTTGATCGACAGAGCATGTATTGTAATGAATAACTCTTGAGGGGAAGAGAGTTATGGTATTGAAAAGCAGGAAAAGGTTCAGTGATGAAAGGCAGTACATTATTTGCTAAAGAACGAACGAAATAAAAAGAGCATCAAAGAATACACTATCCAAACACTCACATATTCTGTCTGACAGAGACAGAAACAGATACATTCTAAGTTACACACGAAAACACAAACACATTCTCCAGCAGGTGCACACAAAGACACGCACATTCAACTTCTTATGAAGTTGAAAATAAATAAAGTTGCCATTGTCCCAGTTGACATTAGGCTGCTTTCCCCTTTGAGGGGGAGAGCAGGCTGGTGGTGATGTAACCTGAGGTTCACCACGCCTCAGGCGTAGGGCGAGGTGGAGAATGTGGTGCCGTCAGTCCGAATTGGAATTCAGCGAACGCTGTTGGCCTTGCTCCTTAAATGCATACACAAGCATGTACACATCATATCTTACACACACTCACTCTTACACTCTCGCATACAAGTATTCTCCCACAAATACACCCTAAACCACATGCACTTTCACTTCGACACACAGGAAAAATACACACACTCTATATTACACATGTCAAACACACACTCATCCTCACGAACACTCAGACACACCCACGTACACACATTGACACATACACACATTCTCCCTGTCACACACTGAACCACGCCCAATATCCCTCGCATACAAACTCAAACACACACACACTCATGCACACGCCAACTCTCCCTCGAAAGCACACATACACTGTCCCTAACACGCACATCAGGCACAGACAGCCCTTTACACTCTAAAACACATACTCTCCCTCGCACACAAACTCAAACACACTCTCACTGACACGGCTATATGCAAACTTAGACAGTGCCACTCACACACTCTAACAAACATGCACACTCCCTCCTACACACACACAACTGAAACATACTACACTATCCCTCACGCACACACTCAGGCAAACATATACCAGCACATACACCCCCACACAGATGCACAATCTCACGCGCACATACTCTCACACACACACAAGTTCAATGCCTTCCTCTTACACACACTCTCAGAGCCAATTAGAACTTACCCTATTACTCTTCGGCTGAGATTGTAGGTTAAGAACAGCATCTAAACGAAACAAAACAATTTGAAAACAACACATTGACGATTCAACTTAGAATATTTGACTATTCATTAATGAGGTCTGTTTTGTGACTTTTTTTTCCAAATAATATTAACTACAACGATTTGGGACTAATTAGCTTTCGAAATGATAAATACGTGAAATTCGTTCTTGTTTTCTTTTAAATAATCTCATTTTTAATTCACATTTGGTTATTTGTGACATTAATTTTAATGTTCTCTG
Source organism: Scyliorhinus canicula (assembly GCF_902713615.1). NCBI lineage: Eukaryota > Metazoa > Chordata > Chondrichthyes > Carcharhiniformes > Scyliorhinidae > Scyliorhinus > Scyliorhinus canicula. The sequence goes on from NW_024055728.1 coordinate 4,893,745, forward strand.
GTTTTGTTCTAATCCTCAATCACCCACATCCTTCTATGATTTCTCCATGAAAATACTCTCAAAACGTTGAAGAACTGTGGTCGTTAAACCGCAGCCTTCCATTATCACTAATAGAATTATGCAGCAATGCGAACCTGCCATGACCATCCATGCACATAAGACCATAAGACCATAAGACATAGGAGCGGAAGTAAGGCCATTCGGCCCATCGAGTCCACTCCACCATTCAATCATGGTTGATTTCAACTCCATTTACCCGCTCTCTCCCCATAGCCCTTAATTCCTCGAGAAATCAAGAATTTATCAATTTCTGTCTTAAAGACACTCAATGTCCCGGCCTCCACCGCCCTCTGTGGCAATGAATTCCACAGACCTACCACTCTCTGGCTGAAGAAATTTCTCCTCATCTCTGTTCTAAAGTAACTCCCTTTTATTCTAAGGCTGTGCCCCCGCGTCCTGGACTCCCCTGCTAATGGAAACAACTTCCCTACGTCCATCCTATCCAAGCCATTCATTATCTTGTACGTTTCTATTAGATCTCCCCTCAACCTCCTAAACTCCAATGAATATAATCCCACGATCCTCAGACGTTCATCGTATGTTAGGCCTACCATTCCTGGGATCATCCGTGTGAATCTCCGCTGGACCCGCGCCAGTGCCAGTATGTCCTTCCTGAGGTATGGGGCCCAAAATTGCTCACAGTATTCTAAATGGGGCCTAACTAGTGCTTTATAAAGCCTCAGAAGTACATCCCTGCTTTTATATTCCAAGCCTCTTGAGATAAATGACAACATTAAATTTGCTTTCTTAATTACGGACTCAACCTGCAAGTTTACCTTTAGAGAATCCTGGACTAGGACTCCCAAGTCCCTTTGCACTTTAGCATTATGAATTTTGTCACCGTTTAGAAAATAGTCCATGCCTCTATTCTTTTTTCCAAAGTGCAAGACCTCGCACTTGCCCACGTTGAATTTCATCAGCCACTTTTTGGACCATTCTCCTAAACTGTCTAAATCTTTCTGCAGCCTCCCCACCTCCTCAATACTACCTGCCCCTCCACCTATCTTTGTATAATCGGCAAACTTGGCCAGAATGCCCCTTGTCCCGTCATCTAGATCGTTAATATATAAAGAGAACAGCTGTGGCCCCAACACTGAACCCTGCGGGACACCACTTGTCACCGGTTGCCATTCCGAAAAAGAACCTTTTATCCCAACTCTCTGCCTTCTGTCTGACAGCCAATCGTCAATCCATGTTAGTACCTTGCCTCGAATACCATGGGCCCTTATTTTACTCAGGAGTCTCCCGTGAGGCACCTTGTCAAAGGCCTTTTGGAAGTCAAGATAGATAACATCCATTGGCTCTCCTTGGTCTAACCTATTTGTTATCTCTTCAAAGAACTCTAACAGGTTTGTCAGGCACGACCTCCCCTTACTAAATCCATGCTGACTTGTCCTAATCCGACCCTGCACTTCCAAGAATTTAGAAATCTCATCCTTAACGATGGATTCTAGAATTTTACCAACAACCGAGGTTAGGCTAATTGGCCTATAATTTTCCATCTTTTTTCTTGTTCCCTTCTTGAACAGGGGGGTTACAACAGCGATTTTCCAATCCTCTGGGACTTTCCCTGATTCCAGTGACTTTTGAAAGATCATAACTAACGCCTCCACTATTTCTTCAGCTATCTCCTTTGGAACTCTAGGATGTAGCCCATCTGGGCGCGGAGATTTATCAATTTTCAGACCTTTTAGTTTCTCTAGCACCTTCTCCTTTGTGATGGCAACCATATTCAACTCTTCCCCCTGACTTTCCTGAATTGTTGGAATATTACTCATGTCTTCTACTGTGAAGACTGACGCAAAGTACTTATTAAGTTCCTCAGCTATTTCCTTGTCTCCCATCACTAGATTACCAGCGTCCTTTTGGAGCGGCCCAATGTCTACTTTTGCCTCCCGTTTGTTTTTAATGTATTTAAATAAACTTTTACTATCATTCCTAATGTTACTGGCTAGCCTACCTTCATATTTGATCCTCTCCTTCCTTATTTCTCTCTTTGTTATCCTCTGTTTGTTTTTGTAGCCTTCCCAATCTTCTGACTTCCCACTACTCTTTGCCACATTATAGGCTCTCTCTTTTGCCTTGATGCATTCCCTGACTTCCTTTGTCAGCCATGGCTGCCTAATCCTCCCTCTGATAACCTTTCTTTTCTTTGGGATGAACCTCTGCACTGTGTCCTCAATTACTCCCAGAAACTCCTGCCATTGCTGTTCTACTGTCTTTCCCACTAGGCTCTGCTTCCAGTCGATTTTCGTCAGTTCCTCCCTCATGCGCCTGTAATTACCTTTATTTAACTGTAAAACCTTTACATCTGATTCTACCTTCCTTCTTTCAAATTGCAGACTGAATTCTACCATATTATGATCACTGCTTCCTAAGTGTTCCCTTACTTTAAGATCTTTTATCAATTCTGGCTCATTACATAACACTAAGTCCAGAATAGCCTGTTCCCTCGTGGGCTCCATCACAAGCTGTTCCAAAAAGCCACCCTGTAAACATTCAATGAATTCCCTTTCTTTGGGTCCACTGGCAACATTATTTACCCAGTCCACCTGCATATTGAAGTCCCCCATGATCACTGTGACCTTGCCTTTCTGACATGCCCTTTCTATTTCGTGGTGCATTTTGTGCCCCTGGTCCTGACCACTGTCAGGAGGCCTGTACATAACTCCCATTATGGTTTTTTTGCCTTTGTGGTTCCTCAACTCTACCCACACAGACTCCACATCGTCTGACCCTATGTCGTTTAGTGCTATTGATTTAATTTCATTTCTAATTAACAAGGCAACCCCGCCCCCATAGTTTAGACTAACTCAATTGTGCCGATACGTTTTTTAAAATAAATTTAGAGTAACAATCATTTGTTCCAATTAAGGGACAATTTAGCGTGACCAATTCACCTAGCCTGCACATAGAACATAGAACTGTACAGCACAGAACAGGCCTTTCGGCCCTCGATGTTGTGCCGAGCAATGATCACCCTACTCAAACCTAACCGACATATTTAGTTTGACCATTTTGCCATCTGTTGACGAACATTCAACTCAAAACTCCGTTCCTGACCAAGGCTGGTTGCTCATTTAGCTTCACATTCTATGTTTTCTAAAGAACAAACAAGGAACAAAGAAAAGTACAGCACAGGGACAGGCCCTTCGGCCCTCCAAGCCCGTGCCGTACATGCAGCCCAACTAAACTACAATCTTCAACACTTCCTGGTCCGTATCCCTCAATTCCCATCGTATTCATGCATTTGTCAAGGTCCCACTTAAATGTCACTCTCGTCCATCCTTCCACCACCTCCTCCGGCAGCGAGTTCTAGGCACCCACTACTCTCTGTGTAAAAAAAAATACCACGTACATCTACCCTAAACCTTGCCCGTCGCACCTTAAATCTATACCCCTTAGCAATTAACCCCTCTACGCTGGGAAAATCTCTGACGATGAACTTTGTCTATGCCCCCCATTATTTTGTAGACCTCTATCAGGTCGCCCTCAACCTCTGCCGTTCCACTGAGAACAAACCGTTTATTTAATCACTCCACATAGCTAATGCCCTCCATACCAGGCAACATCGTGGTAAATCTCTTCTGTACCCTCTCTGAAGCCTCCGCATCCTTCTGGTAGTGTGACGACCAGAATTGAACACTATACTCCAAGTGTTGCCTAACTAAAGTTCTATGCACCTGCAACATAACTTGCCAATTTTTATACTCAACGCCCCGGCCAATGAAGGCAAGCATGGCGTATGTCTTATTGACTGCCTTCTCCACCTGTGTTGCCCCTTTCAGTGATCTCTGGATCTGTACACCTAGATCTCTCTAACTTTCACTACTTCTGAGGGTTCTACTATTCCCTACCGGAATTATACCTTCCAAATATGCATAACCTCACATTTCTTCGGATTAAACTCCATCTACCATCTCTTGTGTACGTATAGGAGGCCCTACTCCCTGTCAGCGCCCCAAATTCGATTCTCCGCTTGGTGACTGTCTGTGTGGAGTCTGCACATTCTCCCCGTGTGTCCGTGTATTTCCTCCGGGTGCTGCGGTTCTCTCCCACAAGTCCCGCAAGACGTTTTTGTTAGGAAAATTCGACATTCTGAATTCAGTCCGCCCATTCTGGGTCGCCTACACTAACTGGAGCCTAAAGAAAGATGGCCAATGTCAATTATAACAGTTCGGCCATTCTGGGTCACCTACACTACCTGGGGCAAAGATAAAGATGGGCAATGTCAATTATAACAGTTCGGCCATCTGGGTCACCTACACTACCTGGGGCAAAGATAAAGATGGGCAATGTCAATTATAATAGTTCGGCCATTCTGGGTCACCTACATAACCTGGAGCATAGAGAAAGATGGCCAATATCCATTATAACAGTACGGCTGATCCATTGGCTGATACCTGAGAACGGTGCTACAATTGAATCGGGTTTTCCGGCAATCAATTATTCATGAGGTGATAACAGATCTCTGAACACAAATGGCAATTCTTGCTGCAAAAATATAAATCTTAACTCACATGTAACAGGTTCATTGCTTTGGTCGTCAGGAGACACTGTGTACCTTCAAGTAACAGAAAATAAAATACATTCAGTCCACTTCATCTGGTATGACCCCAGGTGATAGATTCTCTGTTACTGAATGGACTGCAGGTCATATTCCGGTGTATTGTGCATATCCTTTGCAATTGGAATGGCCAAGAAATGTTTCTGTTTCACGGATTCAGCCCATATTTACTACTGAAATTTAAATACATCTGTTGAAGGGTTGTGTTTCTACATGTATGCGCGAAAACATTTTTGAATGTGCATATGTGTCGGTGCTTGAGGTTGTGCATGTTGTTGTGTGCATACTAGAGTTTCAGTGTGAGTGAGAGCTTGAGGTTACATTTAATTGCATGGTTGAACGCGCACGCGTACTTGCGGGTTTGCCGGTCTTCTGGCGAGTCTGAGTGCTACCGTGTCGGCATGTGTGTGTTTCCGTGTGTGTGTCCCTGTGTCAGTATTTAAGTGCGGCTGTTTATGTGAACGTTTTGTGCGTTTTTGAAGCTCTGCCACCGATTATTTTGACGGCCTGTTTATGTGTGCATAGGTGTGAGTGTGTGAATGTATGTGAGAAAAAGAGAGTGTGTGCTTGAGTGGGGTGTGCGTGTCGCTATGTCAGTGGTATGTGGGTTTGGGTGCTGTGCGGAGGTGGGAGCGGTGTGTGAGTGTGCATGTGCGTGTCTGCATGTGTGTGAGAGTGATTTGTGGTGTGTGAGTCGTGTATGAGTATTCATAGCCATAGAATCATAAAGTTATACTACACAGAGAGGCCTGCCCCTTACCGTAAAAATATACCCATCGCAATTGGTCTTAACCAAGGGGAAACGTTTATTCCTTTCTACACTATATGCACCCCTCATAATTCTACACATCCGCATGTCTGTTCTTAGCCTGCTGCAATGTCCACTGAAGCCCACCCCAAACTGGAGGAACAACACTATCTTCCGATTGGCACTTTTCAGCCTTCCAGACTTAACATCTTCTGACTGTGAGCTCTTTCTTGCAACTTCGCTCACGTTGTTTTGATTTATGTCAACGTATTTACATTTATTTTCCCCTCAGCCCCTCAGTTCCATAAAATACGACCCACGTCTCTCGCTCTTCATAACTAAATCTCTGCAGCCCAAGCAACAACCTGGTAAATCCCCTCCCTCCCAGAAAAATGATAGATTTCACCTTGTACTCACTCTTCGCCCCCTCTCCGCTACCCACATGCAAATGACCATATTCAGCCAATTATGCCAACTCCGGCATGATGCCAACGCCAAACACATCTTCAGTTACTTCCCATTACTGCATTTCGAAGGGCCCGATCCTTCCGGGACACCGTAGTCTAATCCTCCAACCCGCAAATATGTAATTTACTTCCCACTTCACCTCTGCATGCACACAAATTGCTAAACGCTATTTTCAAGGGATGCAGCGCTCACTTGTACCTCCTTCAATCTGGTCTACTGTTTTTGCTGCCCCAATGCAACCTATCCGACATTTCAGAGACTAAACGCAGGCTGAATGACCGCTTTGCAGATCACCATCGTTCCGTCAGCAAGTAGGACCAATACCTTCCTGCCGCCGCCATTTGAACTCATCGTCCGGCGCTCACGTCCACATGTCCGTCCTTGGCCTGCTGCTGTGTTCCAGTGAAGCCCTGCGTCAACAGGAGGAACAACATCATCTTCTGACCCTAACGTGACAGCCTTCGGACTCAGCACCGAGTTTAACATCTTAAGACTGCGACCTCTCCCCTGCACCTTCAACTACTTTTTAATAAATTGATATGAACGTATTTTAGTTTCTTATAGCGACATGCTTTTTCTTCACCATTGCCCTCAAACCCCACCCCCCCCCCCCCCCCACCCCCGCCTTCTCCACTTGGGCCGATGCAACTTTTTCCTAGTTGCCCTTTCACAAGCTACATTCCTTTGTTCTACCATTAATGTATTCTAATCTCTCAACGTGTCACTATCAGCACCATTATTAGCCTTGGTCAACCATTTTGCATGCTTTGGTAATACTTCCCATGACATATCTCTCAATCTCCCCCTATCGCTGGGGCTCTATCCAGCTCAAATGCCCCACGCGCCCGTCCCCCGCCTCTCCACTATTATGAGTATAAATTTGAACCTATTCCCAGTTCTGCACAGCTTTGGCAGTCATCCAGACTCAAAAAATTAACTCCCTTCTCTCTCAGCAGAAGGTGTCAGACCTGCTGAGATTGTCCAGTATTTTCTGTTTATTTTTCCAGTCCCAGAATGGGCAGTAGTTTGCTTTTGTCATGGTAAATCTCCTCCACACCCTTTTCAGTTCATTCACTTCCCTCCTATACTGTGAATTAGTCTGTCTGTCAATGGATGCCTGTGTGAGTGAGTATGTGGTGCATTTGATGATTTTGAATCTGCAAATGTGAGTGTGTGCGTTAGAGAATATCTGTGTGTGATGGTGCACGTGTGAGATTGGTGTGAGTGTGTATGTGTGAGTGTGGATTGTTTCAAGATTCTGCATCTATGAGTGCGATCATCTGGATTTGTGACTGCGTGTGTAAATGTGTGTGAGTGAATTTGAGATGCTGTAAGCGTGTGTGTCATGTCAGTACGTGTGGGTGGATGTGACTGCATGAGAATGTGTGAGGGTGTGCGCGTGTGTGAATGCATGCGTGCTTTACCTTTTGTGTGCCTGTGACTGTGCTTGTATGAGTTGCAGCATATTAATGTACACGACAGTGAATGTGTGTGAAGGTAAGTGCGTCATTTCGAATGTTTGCACGCGTGTGTGTGCATCTATGATTTGTGTACCGTGTCTCTCTGTGTTTCTGCATGTGTATCTGTGTGCCATTGTATTTTCCAGCGTGCGTGTGTCTGGTAGATGCTTATTTGCTTATACATTACATTGGAGGAATTTGTAAGTTTCAGTGTAAACTGATAAATCTCGTAGCTTAAAGACCCAATTCACACTGCACCCAGAGAGAACACATTCTTCTAATTATCGAATCGTTCTGACCATTCGGCTGACCCATGTGATTGAGTCGTAGCGGGAATGGTCTCACCTGGTATCTCTGTTCTCTTTTCTTTTCCCTGTGAAGGAAACACACGGGTTAGAAACCACGAACCAATTCTGAGTCTGCAGGAATGGATGTTTCATAGAATTTCAAAGAGCAGTGAGGCTCTATGAGACGCCAGTGCCAATCTACATATGAATGGAGACTTTCAGATTGTTTGAATGCTGATGCTGAATCTTAGCAGCACTGTAGCACAGTGATTATAACAGCTGCATCTCAGCTCTCGTGACCCAGTTTCAATCCCTGCTTCGAGGACTGTCGCTGTGGAGTTTCTATTTTCTCCCCGTTTTGCGTGGGCTGTTCCGGATGTTCCGCTTTTCCTTCTAAACCAAACCTGTGCAGGTCAGTTGGATAAGCCATGCTAAATTGCCCATTACTATCCAAAATGTTTGATCGGGTGAATGGGTTAGAGAGTAAGGTGGCAGAGTAGCCTTAAGTACTCTTCCTAAGTCCCGAAGGAGATTGGATGGGCCCAATGGTCCCTTTCTGCACTGTAGGGATTCTATACAAAATGCCCTGATGGATTCGTTAACGTACCATCCAGAGTGGTTCCCACTGTCGTGTTAATGGATGGCACTGTGTGTGATTATTACGACGCTGTAAGTTCAATTTACACCACTAAACAGTTTCGCTTGGAGTTTGGGTGAGGGTAATGAATATGAATGTGTTGACGGACTGAATTCAGAACTTGGCAGTGGTGGTTATGCAGACAAGGGAGAGTAAGTCATTGGATTCAAATCTATGACCAGGGTGCAACTGAAAGTTGGGATGAGAAAGAATAGTTCATGTTAGGAAGTCCGTTTAGTTCAGCGGTATGTGGAATTAATAAAGAATTAATGGAATTGAGAGATGTAGAGTTTTAAAAAATGATAACATCCCGGCTAGCATTTAGAGAAGAACACTAGTATATTTGTTGGGACGGTAGATTGTTTAAGAGACTTTGAACAGTAAGATTTATGAGCAATAGAAAACTTTCAAGGAGACGACCATTAATTAAACACTTGCAAAATAATATTGTCTTTACATGGGGAAGTCTGCAAAGTGAGAGCATTTCCTACCGACAGAGGTGTTGACATGAGCGTCTTCTGTGTGAACTGAAACCAGTGTGTGCCTCAGTGGATTGACCTGGAGAATTCCAGTATGGTGGGGGTTTCTAAGGGCAAGGGTCCATTGAGCAGTAGGTGCGGCTAATGTAGTGGATGAGTCCAAACATGAGGTGTGCGGTGATAACAAACTCAAGGTCAATTTCAATTGATGTGTTACACAAGGGCTGATGGGAGTGGCCAAAGAATCAGAATGGATTAAATAATCGTGTGGAGAAGTTGTACCTCTTCGACAGCCAAATGCTTCCAGACAAGGAAGTACATTTCACACAATTTCTCACATCCCCCAGATTGTTGCTGCGGTGCCCTGAGTTCATTGCAACATCCAGATATTGGGTGAATGATGCCAAGCCATTCGTCACCAGTATATTCCTTGGCAGTCATAACTTAGTCGCAACACTGATTAAACAATTTCCATATATGTGTACGAGATTATATTTTACCAACTTGTTGCTGTCTTCCTTTTTCTTTTCTGTCATGTTACAGATTCCGTATAATTTCTTCTTTGAACACCGTGTTTGAAATCACCTCGCTGAGTCTCGCTGCTTTCTTCATAATCTGACAGTGCTGGGGTAGACATCTGTTTTTTTTTGATCCTCCAAAGCGATACTGCTCGTTATGTCGCAAGTGATAGCAAAGTAATACCTGCCCAAAATCAGCTGCATGATTGTGAGTAACAAGCCCAGCCACTAGTTTAACTCTTGTGAAGACGGTGCCACTGAATATTTGAATAACAATTTGACATGTGGTTCTTTTGATATTTACTGTTGCCTTCCTCATCCGCGCAAGGTTATTTTCTGCCGATGAATCTTCAAGCTTTGTCACTGGCTATCTAATCCTTTATATGAAGTTCGAAATGCACGTCCATGACAGAGACAGTTACATCGAACATAGAACATACATTGCAGAAGGAGGCCATTCGGCCCATCGAGTCTGCGCCGACCCATTCAAGACCTCACTGGCACCCTATCCTCGTACTTCAATAACCCCATTATTGGACACTAAGGGCAATTTACCATGGCCAATCTGCCTCATCTGCACGTCTTTGGACTGTGGGAGGAAATCGGAGCACCCGGAGGAAATCCACGCAGCCACTGGGAGAACGTGCAGACTTTGCACAGACAGTGACCCAGCGGGGGAATCGAATCTGGGACCCTCGCGCTGTGAAGCCACAGTGCTATCCACTGGTACTGCCGTGTTACCAAATTGGCTGGATTGTTCAGCGAATTGGGTCATAGTGATCAAGAAGTGGCGGCATTCACCTTGGTCGGTGCATGTACGACGACCTGTTGTTGTACCGAGTATGACCTACCTTTCCTCCAGAGACAGGCGCCGAGTAGAGCCAGGATGAGAAATAGACCCGCAGCAGAACCAACACCAGCCGTTATGGGAGCAATAGACCTACTTTCTGAGTGAGATAATGGGAGAAAGAACAGAACATTGTGAATGAGCTGCTTGTACTCAAGGTGAACAATGTGGTCGTGGTGTTGGGACACTAATTGAGACGGGAATACTGCAGACACAAACATTTAATCCAGGCCAGAGAGAGAAAATAAACAGAAGTTTAAAACCAGATGTAGAAACACAATTAACCAAACGAGGAAGAGATCCTTCGGTCGAGAACATCTGTGCTGCCACATTTAATACCATATTCAATTAGTCTCAATCTTCCACCAGACCTTCTCGTTCTTCATCCTTTAACGTTTAATTCAGTATATATTCCAGTTCCCATTTGAAAGTTACTGAATATGATTCCACCAAGATTTCTAGGTGCATTCGCCACGTCACAAAACATGGCTCCAGAGATTAAACCATATTAATCTCAGCTCCGCTTGTTTCGTCAATGATGTTCAATCAACATCTCCTATTTAGACATTCCCTCGCCAGGGCACATATCTTTTGCTTATCTAACCAATCGAAGTTCATCATTATTTTGAAAACTTACAGTTAAAACGCCCATTTGACCGTTTCAATTCTGCATGTAACATGATGCAGCATTTTCCGACCTTGTGATGTATTTTATAAATGTTTTTATTTTGGTTTAACATTATTTGGATAATTTTATATTAGCAGTCCGCTTTTCCTACTTTTGAAAAGTGGTCCACAGTGAAAACTGCTGATCAGCAAAGGGGTTCAAATCAATCTTTTACTTTTAAACAGTCTTACGTTTAATTTACGTCAGACCGATTCCTCATTTTGGCTGTTAGTCATGAGAAACCATGAGATAACACCGTATGCCAACTATCAAACAGATGTTTCATTATTCCCAGCTTCTGTGTATGAGTACGCCTGATATCCTCACAATCCATTGGGTCAATACAGGACATCTATGCAGGGAAAAAGCTGTTCCCATGCCCACATAAGTTTGAGTTATTAATTACAGTAGTTACTGTCACAAGGATCGCAGAGTGAAATTAATACAGGGGAAAACATTCAGTAAAATCGGATGAATATGTTGACAGCCAATCTCACTTACCTATAACTGTGATGCTGACAGGGTCACTATGAGGCGATGATAGGTTTCTTCCACTGATGTTTGCTATATACTGACAGGTATAGTTTCCTATTTTAGAGTGATCGATATTCTTGATGGGGAAGGTGACAGCATGTCCGTCTTCATCAGGAGGTTTGATACTGACTAAAGTAGGTTTTTCGTGCCTGTATAAGTAAAATGCAATGCCAGGGCGCTCCCGAGGGCTTGTACAGTTGAAAGTGATATCTCCACCCTCAGCAACACCATCAAAATCAACTGTGAGATGTGGTTTATGCAAATCTGCAATTAGAAAGAAAGGAATAGTGACGACTGATTGCAAATGCAACGCTCACTTACGGGAGTGGATTGTAATCTGAATTTAGGTAAAATGGCAGACGGCACATTAAAATGAAAACAATAACACATGCGAGGAAGCATGAGAGTGTAATGAGGAGCGAGGCGGAATGCACTTATAGACGACATCGAAATGTATAATGCGAAGGAAACAAAACTGATTAATTTTAATGCAAGTGAACATGAAGTGAGATGTTTCTGTTCGAAAATGAGGAGAACAAGATATTTTTTCATTCATTCATGGGTTGTGGGTGTCGCTGGCTAGGCTCATTACCAGTCCTAATTACCCCATGACAGGATGGTCGTGAGCTGAATAGGCCATCTGGCCGCTCGAGCCTGCTCCGCAATTCCACATGATAACGACTAATCTTATTGTGGACTCATTTCCACTTAGCCGCGGGCTCAACATAACCCTTAGTTCATCGACTGTTCAAAAATCTATATATCTTGTCCTTAACAACATTCAATAAGGTATCCTCATCTGTTTAACTGGACAGGGAACTGGCAGGCTTACTGGTTTACAGTGTTTTGAATGTAAAGTAAATGGGGTGGAACAATAAGGCGCAGAAGGAGGTGGCCCTGAATTTGGCATGACGTCCTTGAATGCAGCAGGTAGCTGATAAGTGTCCTGGTAATAAGTACATGGAGTTACAAAAAAGGAGTTCTGCAGAATCTTTCTGCGCCAATAGTTCTAACTTCTGTCGAATGCTGAGCACCAGACTATTAAGGAAGGCCAGGCCTTGGAAATAGCATTGGAGCACATCAATGGAACGGTTGCAGTGATGAGGGATATGTGTTATATATAGACACTGGAGAATCTGGGATTTTTCTGGACAGTGCAAGAAAGGTTAGGGCAACATTTACAGGAAAAATAGTATACCAATTATATGTTTTGATGAAGTAATTGGGGAGTTGGTGACGATACAATCACAGAACCCACAAACAGACCCTTCCTTCAAACACGTCCATGTCGACCATGACATATCTTTCTTTTAATTAAAAAAAAAAATCTAGTGCACCCAATTGATTTGTTTAAATTAATTGGCAATTTAGCGTGGTCAATCCACCTAACCTGCACATCTTTTGATTGTGGGGGCGAAACGCACGCGAACACGGGATAATGTGCATTCTCCATACCGACAGTGACCCAGAGCCTGGGACCACGGCGCGGTGAGGCAGCAGTGATAACCACTGTGCCACCGTGCTGCCACTAAATATTATTATTATTTAAAAATACATTTCGAGTACCTTAGTCTTTATTTTATTTTCTCCATTTAATGTGTAATTTGGTGTGGCCAGTCCACCTACCTACTTGCACATATTTGGGTTAAAGGGGTAAAACCGACAGAGACACGGGGAGAATGCACAAACTCCACACATACAGTGATCCAGGGCCGGGATCGAATCCGCGTCCTCAGTGCGTGAAATACCATTCTGTACTAATGCTATTGAGCAGCACATGGTCCATGGTCTACAATGCCTTGGCAAGTTAAGTGCTTGTCCAGATAATTCCGAAAAGTTCCGAGGGTATCCGCGTCTACCCCACTCAGACAGTGTGTTGTATATTTCCACCACCCTTTCGGTGAAATAATGTTTCTTCAGCTCCCTTCTGAACAATTAATTCCAAACAAACACATTCCCTCTGATCTTCCCTGGGAAAATGTTATCACGATATTGCCTATCTATGCCTCTGTATATTTCAATCAGATCCTTCCCCGAGCCTCTTTCTACAGGGAAGACAAGCTGAAACGTTCCACCCCAGGCGGCATCTTTCTAAATTTTCTCTGCACCATCGCCAGTGCAATAGCGTCCTTCCAATCGTGGTGCAACCGGAACTGCACGCGGTATTGCATCTGTGGCCAAAGCAATGTTATACAAATTTGGACAAGACATCCTTGCTCCTTTATCTATACGCCGGGTAATGAAGGAAATCGTTCAGGTTGCATTCTACACTGCCCTAAATATCTGTGCTACCACATTTAGGGACCCGGCGAGGTGTCAACCAAAGTACACTTGCTCCTCAATACTCCCAGGAACCTACCGTAAATTCTGTCTATCCGATCATTATTAGACCTCGCAAAACGCATCACTGCAGATTATCCGGAGTAAGTTCCATCTGCTGTTGTGCCCAACTACGAGCTGATCCGTATCAGACTGTAGTACAATGCTCTCCTCCTCACTTTCAGAAACATCCCCAATGTTCCTGTACCCTGCAAACCTGCCAATTATAACTCCGACATTAACATGCGAGTCATTGATGTATGTAAATAACATACATCCCTGTGGTACATTGCTGGCCAAAGGCTTCATATCAGAAAAATAACGATACCACCAATGTCGCCAATTCTGAAGATATTTGGTAGAAAGAAGATGGGAAGACAACATAGGATGAGCGGTACAACTTTTCAGAGATACAAGAGCAGACGGTCCTCGGGGCTCAAGTGCATAATTCTCGAAAGGTCGACTGCATTGAAACTATGTGAAGAAGACTGATAACATCGTCGGGTTCATAAATAGAGGCATAGAGTATAACAGGAATGTAGTCATGCTACACCTCGACAAATCATTGGTCAGACCCCATTTGGTGTATTGTGTTCAGTTCTGGGCACCTTATTTAAGGAAGGATGTTGAAGCCATGGAAAGCGTGCGGAGAGCATTTTCTACAATTATACCAACAATAAAGGATTTTAGATACAGTGAAAGATCGTAGAAACTGGGCTTCGTCTCCATAAGACTAAGAACAAGAGCAGAAGTAGGCCACGGCCCATGGAGTCTGCTCCGCCATTCAATAATGGCTGATAATTTTCTCATCCCAATTCTGCTGCCTTCCCCCATAACCCCTGATCCCGTTATTAACCAACACCATAACAATCTCTGTTTTAAAGACAGTCAATGACTTGGTCTTCGCAGCCTTACCACCCTCTAGCTGAATAAAATTATCCTAATCTCTGTTTTAATAATATTATTCTTTATTGCCACAAGCAGGCTGACATTAACACTGCAAATGAAATAACATATCAGCATGTTATTTTCCGCATAAATGATGTCTTGATGAGAAAATTGAGACTTTTGCATATGCAGGCGGATGAAAATTTGGCAGATGTACATCAAGTGGCATTGACGGCAGGGTATAGAAAGGAGATGCTGCGAGGAACACATGAGGTACCAATGGGATGGTAATAACATTCGGATATACACTCAGATTCCTCTTCCATGTATGCTTTCTGGGATATATCCGTTTGATTTATTTATCTTTCTGTTGTAACTCCGCCAATTTTCCTGAACTAGAAACATCCGACGCATCCTCCACCTGTTGTTATCCAACCATCTGATCAAAATTTGTTTCTGATAATTGCACTTCAACTTTATCTTCACTCTTTGAATGGCAGTAAGGAAACCTCAAGTTAAAATACAAAAACATTTGTATTGGCCTGTACTACATAAAAATGCAGTTACATTTTGACGGTCATGTCACACATGTCAAGTGATAGGGAAACCTCAAGCAGCGATAACACCAGCGCTTTTAATAGCATTTGAAGAATCTTTTACAAGGGTCTCAATTAATTGCGACGGACGGCTTTCTAAATCAATATATTTTGACTACAATGGATGTATATACTAGGTTTTCATAGTCTATTCCAGTACGCAATATTACAGCTAGAACGATTGTGGAGTTACTTCAATTCTTAACGAAATATGGACTACTGACAGAAAAACAATTGGATCAAGGATCGAATTTTACCCTTAGTTTATTCAAATATATGTATAGCTTATGGATAAAACAATTTAAATCAGCTGCGTACCATCCAGAAGCTCAAGGAGTGTAAGGAAGGTGGTGTCAGACATCAAAGGCAATGTTGAGGGCTTATTGTCAAGATTATACAGAGGATTGGGATAATGGAATGCCATTAATACTGTTTGTAATTAGGGATGCACCTAATGCGGAAACCAAATTTAGTCCTTTTGAACCAATGTTTGGTCATGAGGTAAGAAGACCACTTAAAATTGATTACGGAAAAATTGGTGAGGAAGCCGTCGGAACATACCTTATTGGATTACGTGTCAACTTTTACTGAATTATTAAATAAAGCAGTGGAATTGACGAAACAATATTTAAAGGTTGCACAACATGTGATGAAACGGGAAGCGGACAAGAAAGCAAAAATTCGTAGTTTTGCCAGTCGAGACAACGATTTAGTGTTATTGCCAGTGGAAGGTGCACCTTTAAAAGCAATGTTTTATGGGCCGTATCCGATTGAAAGGAAATTAAGTGAGCTGAATTATGTGGTAGGAACGCCAGGTAGAAGAGATACTCACCAAGTGTGTCATGTGGATATGCTTAAAAGGTACTTTGAAATGGAAGGAGAGCAAATAGAGTTTTTAACTATTCAAACTCAAATTGAAGAACTGAATCCAGATGACTTTGAATTTGACATTCCTCAAATTAAATTGAAAAACGAGGATGTTCATATAAATTTTTGAGTTAAGTTCCAGAGAAAAAAACTAACTGACCTGAAAGAGTGATCAATATCACATGGGCAAGTTTGTGGAGATAGGTTGGCAAGTACTAAATTGGCAATACATGATGCTGATGTGGGAAATGCCTTTCAAAACAAACAACATCCCTAACGACTTAACACTTTAAAATTGGCACATCTTAACAAATAGATTGAAAGTATGCTTAAAAGTGGCATAATTGAAGTGGGTTGCAGCCAATGTAGCTCACCCACAGTGTTATTACCGAAACGGGACGGTACTCAACAGTTGTGTGTGTACGAGAGAAAGGTGAGTGCAGTTTCAAGAACGGACCCATCCTGTCCCACACTTAGAGGATTGCGAAAGAGGGACAATAGGCTTTTTCCCCCCAAATTATATTTTTAAAGGTTACTGGCAGGTACCTGTATCCGAAAGGGGGAAGGAGATTTCAGATTTTATGACTCCAGATGGTATATACCAATTAAAAGTTATGCCATGTGGCATGAAAAACGCCCCAGCCACATTTCAACGAATACCTAACAAAATTGCTTCAGGATTCCCGAATTGTGCGGTATACATCGACGAAATGGTATTTTCTGCCAGACATGCAAAGAACATTTGAAGCATCTCATGGAGTTATTCGATCGACATCAGGAGCCGGGTTAGGTTGTTAAACTAGCCAAAAGTACATTTGGAAAACCCAAGTCACTTTCCTTGGCCATACAGTCGGAGAGGGTCGAATGGTGCCACAGTGTGTGAAAACAAACGTTATTGGGGAGTTTCCAATGCCCTCGACACGAAGGGAAATGATGATATTTCTTGCAATGAGTGGAATTTACCGGAAAATTATGCCTAATTTGAGCAGTGTGGTCACTCCACTGACGGACTTGCTAAAGGAACGCAGCAAATGTCAGTGGTCAGCGGAGTGTCAACTGGTATTTGACGGCTGAAGGCTGTGTTGACCACTGCTCCTGTGTCAGCCATCCAAAATTATACAAAGCCATTGAAAACGGCTGTTGATACGAGCGATGTGGGGTTAGATGCAGTGCTTCCACAAAACCATGACGAAGGACTAGAGCGGCCTATTGCTTATTTGTCAAAGAAATTAAATCCACACCAGAAGAAGTATTCTACGATTGAGAAGGAGACTTTGAGCTTGGTTTGGGGCCGTTTTCACATTCATGTGACCAGTAATCCAGCTGAAACAATTATGTACACTGATCATAATCCATTGAGTTTTTTTGGAGCGATTCGGGAATAACAATACCAGGCTGTTTCGATGGAGTTATTGTGACAGTAATTTCATTGAAAAATAAAACATATGGTAGGACGATGAAACGTGATAGCAGATGCTTTGTCACGAATGTGATGAAGAGATGCAGGTTTGGTTGAGGAAGAAGAACTAAAATGGACTATGTTGTTATATCTGTTTGCATCTTTTGTTTTGTGAAACGGAAAGATATGTTACCGTCAGTATTTCTTACAGGAAAATGAAAAGATGAAAAATGAAACCATCTTCAAGTTGATGGTTTATTTTTTTTCTCTTGGAGTGAGGGGACAGGTGGATGTACCTTTCGGAAACAGGTGTTCAGCCAAAGCTGTAGTAATGACTGTGTGTGTATTGAGCTGAGCTGTCTTTCAGTCTTTCACTTCGTTTTGACCTGAAGAGCTGCTTTGTGGTTGTTTTTGGTTTCGTTTTCAGTCTTGGAGAATTATCTTTAAAGCAAGCAAATCTGTTATGACCTCTCACTACAAGCTGAGGAATGTCTTCAGCTCACTTGATGATTTCAAAGTAATACCTCTTTCTGTAGAGAATTTAAACCTGCAACCGTTGTTAAAAGGGTTTAACTGAAGAATGTTGGTGGGAAAGGTATGACCGGATAGCTATAGAGTATTGTATCTCTGGTGTTATGTGTGTTCGTAGTTGATAAGATGTTTCCTGTGTGTTTCTTAAAATGTTAACTGGGTTCATAGAATAAACATTGTTTTGTTTTTTTTTAATATTTATGATTTCTGTTGCATAACTCCTGTAGAGTGGACCCTTGTTCTCCCCATAAGGAACATCTATTAAAAGTGGGTCAGCTGAACGCCATGATAAACTTTGGAGTTTTCTGAACCCTGGCCCATAATAAATGTAATTATTCAGTTCGTTTGCTATTTCTCTGTTTCCTATTATTACTTCTCCAGCTACATTTTCCAATGGCCCAATATCTATTTTTACCTCTCTTACCTTTTTTATATATTATATATGTTTAGCAAACTTGTCCTCATATGTCATGTTCTCCCCGTTTCTGCTTTTTTAATCGTCCTCTTCTCTCTTTTAAAGGCTTCCTAATCCTATGGCTTCCCACTAATCCTCGCCACTTTGCATCTTTTTTTCTTTTGCTTTTATCTGGTCTTCGATTTCCCTCGTCAGCCAGATTCCTTGTCCTCCCCCTAGCATGTATCCTCCTCATTGGGATGAATTTCTGTTGTGCCTCCCGAATAACTCCCAAAAGCTCCTGCCATTGCTGTTCCACTGTCTTTCATGCCAGTTTTCTTTTCCAATGAACTCTGTACAGCTCCTCCCTCGTGTCTTTGTTGTTTCCCTTATTTAATTTTAATACGTTTACATCAGATTCCAGCTTCTCCCTGTCACACTGCAGGGTAAATTCAATCACATTGTGGTCACTATCCCTCAGGCTTCCTTCATCTTAAGGTCCCGAATCAAGTTGCCTCATTACACATTACGAAATCCAGAATTGCTTCTTTCCTTGTAGGCTCTGTCACAAGCTGCTTTTAAAACACATCTGTTTGGCATTTCACAAATTAATTTCCTTGTGACCCACTGCGAAACTAATTTCCCCAGCACACCTGCATTTTGTGATCCCCATGATTATTGCAATATTGACTTATTGGCTTCCCTTTTCTATCTCCTGATTTGTTATCTGGCACACATCCTGACTACTGCTGGGGGCCTGTTTATAACTCGCATCAGGTACATTTACCTTTGCGATTCCTCACCCTACCTGGAGATTCAATGCCTCCTGATCCCATACAGATCCTTGCTATCGATTTACCTTCATTCTTACCAACAATGCAACCCCGCCTCCTTTGACCACCTGTTTGTCCTTTCGATAGGACACATATCCTTGGATATAGAGATCCCAGCCCTTGATCCCCATGCAATCACATCTCTGTGACGCCCACATCATCGCAACGGCCTATTTGAATGCGTAAAAGGTCATTTACCTTGACCCATAGACTGTTAGCATTAACATAAAACACCCTTAGTCCTGCATTGACTACGCCCGTCTCACACTTTTCACCTTTTTTGCTCTGCCTGCGGGTGCTGTCGTTCTCTTTTTTTGTTCTATATTTCCCCTTTAGTTATTACTTTTTCTACGCTAACGCTGAGGGATTTCAGAGCCCTGACAGACTATTCCGAGTGATTCTAGCAAACCTACCAGACAAGATATTAGTGCCACTGCTGGTTAGATTTGGCCCATCCTTCTTCTACAGTTCTCCTTGGATCAGAGAACATTAAGAAGCGAATATTCTGAACATTTTGACAGGGAAAAGAGGATATTCTTTTTCCACTAGTTGATATGTCAGTGACTAGCGGTCACAAATACAAGATGGCAATCAAGAGAACTGTGAATGAATGGTTTATTGGGATTTTGAATGCGCTGCCTAGGGAGTGTTGGTGGTGGATCCATAGGACTTTGCCGATGAGAGCTGGATATAGATGTGAAAGTGATGAACGTAAACATAGAACATGCAGTGCAGAAGGAGGCCATTGGGCCATTTTGTCTGCACCGACCCACTTAAACCCTCGGTTCCACCATATCCCCGTAACCCAATTACCCCTTCTAACCTTTTTGGACATTAAGAGCAATTTACCATGACCAATCCAGCTAACCTGCACGTCTTTGGACAGTGGCAAGAAAGCGCTGCACCCGGAGGAAACACACGCAGACACGGGGAGAACGTGCAGACTCCGCACAGACTGTGAACAAGCAGGGAATCGAATCCTGAACACTGGCACTAAGAAGGCACAGTGTTATCCACTTGTGCTACCGTCCTGCCAACGGACTGTAGAGAACGGGTTGGGGAATAAGACTAACTCGGAATCCCTTTTGGGAGCCCTAGCAGGTCCGGCTGTGATGTAAATAACAAACCAAGAAAAAACAAAGAAATCACCCTTTGCTTGTTGTTGGCATGACAATTGTGAATCACATTGGCTAACCTTCCTTGGATCCTATGGCCCTAACATTTTTAGCACAATCATTCATGTGGGATCCTGAAAACGGTCAAATTGAACTCCATGTTAACATGAACTGTAAAACCCTCATCAATGTGTTTAGTTACTTTTTAAAAAAAACTGAATTGAATTAGTCAGACAGGATCTTCCAAAACAACTCCATGTTGACGTCTATGATTAATACCTGCCTTTTCAAATATTGATTATCCCAGTTCTGCACAATTTGTTTTACAAGGAATGTCCCGACCTGTGACATTTTGAATTAGTGGCCTGTCTAACTCCGCTCGCTTCATGAAGCAAAGCATCATATCTGCTGTCTTCCAGTCATCTGGAACATCACCTGTGGTCAGCGAAGATTTACATGTGTGTGTCACGGCCCAAGCAAACTCGTCCATTGCCTCCCGTATCCGCTTCGGATGCATCTCATCTGTTTCGCGAGATGTGTGTACCTTTATTCCAGCAAAATCTTCCAATACCTCATCACTATTAATCTTAGCGTGTTTACGTGACGGTTACCGTCCAAATGTATATCCTTAGCAACCCATGACGTTCTCGTTAGCGAATGAAAACGAAAAATATTCACTTGAGGCCTCGCCCACGTCCATTGTCTGAACGCACAGATAATTCCTATGCTCCCTAATTGGCCCCAATCTCTCCCTGATCAACCGACTGCCCCTAAAAGTCTTGTTAAAAGCCTTGGGGCTTTCCTTAATCCAAACCAACAATGGTATTTTGTGTCCCTTTTATCCCCTAATTTATTATTCAAGCACTCCCTGACACTCTCACAATACTGAAGGGCCTCGCCGACTTAATTTGTTTTACACCTACCATATACGTCCTAATATTTCTACACCAATCTCTAGATTCGCCTGGAAACCCAGTGTTGCCTTGACCTGCGTCTTTTTTCTCTTCACTCAGAGGGAAAATTTGGCACTGAACTCTCACTCTTTCACTTTTACAAGACTCGCGCTATCCAAATGTCGGTTTACCTGTAAGGAGCTGCTCGCAGTCTGCGTTTGGCACAACCTGGCTCATGTTATTGAAATCGGCCCTCCCCCAATTCAGAGCCTTGATTTCTGGACTGTACTTACCTATGTACCATTGCACCACAGCGCTCCCGATACTTTGCCTTTCCTGCTGTACAGCAGAACCAATCGTGGTGCCACACTCATGGCTGCTGGTTCTGTCCACTGAGCGGTACACCTTCCTAACAGTATCCAACACGGCACACATGTTTGAGCGGGAGTGACCTCAGGGACGTCCCCACGACCTGCCTACTTCGCTTCCTGGTGGTCAGGAAATGCTTTTCTTATTTGCAGCCATTGCTTGCGGTGTAACCAACTCTCTAAATGTGCTATTTGCGATGTCCTCAGCATTACAGATGCTCCATAGTTTAACCATCCGCTTCTCCACTGGCACTGTGGGGAATTCAGGAGCTGCGGTTGGGCAGAGAAAGTTTCCCTGAATTCCCTCATATTGCAGGCAGATCATTCCACCTGGCCGAATACTCCTGCCGCACTCTTAATATGTGCTTAGAACATAGAACATAGAAAAATACAGCACAGGACAGGCCCTTCGGCCCACGATGTAGTGCCGAACTTTTGTCCCATATTAAGAACAAATTAATCTGCACCCCATCATTCTACAGTAATCCATGTACCTATCCAATAGTTGTTTGAAGTTCCCTAATGTTTCCGACTCAACTACTTCCACAGACAATGCAATTCATGCCTCCACTATTCTCTGAGTAATGAACCCACCTCTGAGACCCCCCTATCTCTGTCCCCTTGTAATGGTTTGTTCCACCCGGGGGAAAAGTCTCTGACTGTCTACTCTACCTATTCCCCTGATCATGTTATGAACCTCTATCTTGTCGCCCCTCATCCTTCCCCGTTCTAATGAGAAAAGTTATAGCACCCTCAACCTTTCGTCGTAAGACCTGCTCTCCGTTCCAGGCAACATCGTGGTAAATCTCCTTTGCACCTTTTCCAACGCATCCACATCCGGCCTAACATAAGGCGACCAGAACTGCGCTCAGTGCTCAAAATGTTGCCCGAGCAAGGTTTTTCACAGCTGCATCATCACCTCACGGCTCCTAAATGCAATCTCTCTCCTAATAAACACAAGCGCACCATGATATTCTTCACAGTTCTATTCACTTGAGTGGCAACTTTGGAAGATCTATGAACATAGACCCCAAGATCTCCCTGCTCCTCCACATTGCCAAGAACCCTACCGCTAATCCTGTATTCAGCATTCATATGTGTCCATCTAAAATGGACAACCTCACACTGTTAAGGGATAAACACCATCTGCCGCTTCTCAGCCCAGCTCTGCATCCAATCTATTTCTCTTTGTAGCCGACAACAGCCATCCTCACTATCTACAACCCCACAAATCTTCGTATCGCCTGCAAGTTTACTGACCCTTCAACTCTTTCATCCAAGTCATTTATGAAACTCACAAACAGCACACGACTCAGAACTGATCTCTGCGATACACCACTGGTAACTGGGCTCCAGGCTGAATATTTGCCAACGACCACCACTCTCTGTCTTCTATCGGATAGCCAATTCGTTTTCCAAATGGCCACATTTCCCACTATCCCATGTTCCTTACTTTCTGCATAAGCCTACAATGGGGAACCTTATTAAATGCCTTACTAAAACCCATGTACACTACATCCACTGCTTTTCCTTCATCCACATGGTTGGTCACCTCCTCAAATAAGGCAATAAGACTTGTAAGGCAAAACCTAACCCTCACAAATCCGTGCGGACTATCCCTAATCAAGCAGTGTCTTTCCAGATGCTCAGAAAGCCAATCCCTCAGTACCCTTTCCTTTACTTTGCCTACCACCGAAGTAAGACGGGATAACCCTGGAATCCCCTGGGTTATCCCTATTCCATTTGTTGAACAGGAGTACGTCATTCGACACTCTCCAATCCCCTGGTGCCACCCCGGTTGTCAGTGAGGACGAAAAGATCATTGCCAACGGCTCTGCAAGTTCATCTCTTGCTTCCTATTGAATCCTTCGATATATCCCGTCAGGACCGGGGGTCTACCCTCAAGTTTTTCAAAATGCCCAACACATCTTCCTTCATAACAAGTATCTCTTCAAGCTTACCAGACTGTTTAACACTGTCCTCTCCAACAATATGGCCCCTCTCATTCTTAAATACTCGTTCAAGACCTCTCCTAATTCTTCAGACTCAATACGCAATCTCCCGCTACGGTCCTTGATCGGACCTACCCTCGCTCCAGTCATTCTCACATTTCTCACATAAGCGGCTGGTTTAGCTCACTTGGCAAAACCGCTGCTTTTGAATAAGACCAAGCAGTTCAGCAGCACGGAATGTGGCGACGAGGGAATTTTCGCAGTAACTTAATTGAAAGCCTACTCGTGACAATAAGCGATTTTCATTTCATTTCATGTGTAAAAGGTTTTCCTTGATCCTACCCGCCAAAGATTGTTCATGCGCTCTCCTAATCCCTTTCTTCAGTTCCCTCCTGGCTTTCTTGTATCTCTCCAGCGGCCTGTCTGAACCTTGTTTTCTCAGCCTTATATAAGTATCCTTCTTCCTCTTAACCAGCCATTCAACCTCTCTTGTCAAGCATGGTTCCCTCAGTCGACCATCTCTTCCCTGCCTGACAGGGACACGCATATAAAGGACATGTAGTGTATGCTCCTTGCAGTTGTTCCACATTTCAATTGTGTCCTATGCAGCCTATGTTCCCAGCCCATGCACTTGAAAATGAACATCGCTTATTGTCAAGAGTAGGCTTCAATGAAGTTACTGTGAAAAGCCCCTAGTCGCCACATTCCGGCGCCTGTCCGCGGAGGCTGGTACGGGAATCTAACCGTGCTGCTGGCCTGCTTGGTCTGCTTTAAAAGCCAACGATTTAGCTCAGTGAGCTAAACCAGCCCCACTTCAGTACTTGTCTGACTGCATCGTATTTCCCCTTCCCCGAATTGTAAACCTTGCCCTGTTTCACGCACCTATCCCTCTCCATTACTAACATGGAAGTCACAGAATTGTGGTCACTACCACCAAAGTAGATCCCCACTAACAAATCTATAACTTGTCCTGGTTCATTACCAAGTACCAAATCGAATATGGCCTTCCCTCTTCGGACAATCTACATACTGTGTTCGAAAAGCTTCCTGGACAGACTGTCCAAACACCATCCCATCCAAACTATTTGATGTAAAGAGTTTCCACGCAATATTTGCAAAGTTGAAGTCATCCAAGTCTACTACACAGTGACTTCTGCACCTTTCCAACATCTGTTTCCCAATCTTTTCCTCCACATCTCTGCCTCTATTTGGGGCCTATAGAAAACTCCCAGCAAGCTGACTGGTCCTTTCCTATTTCTGACATCAACCCATATTACCTCAGTGGGAAGAACCCCCTCGAATATACGTCGGAGGTATTGTTAAGAGAAAGGAGACTTATGTAAGGCTGAAGAAACAAGGTTCAGACACGGCACTGGAGGGAGACAAGATAGCCAGGAGGGATCTGAAGAAAGGGTTTTGGAGAGCGAAGAGAGGGCATGAAAAATCTTCGCAGATAGGATCAAGGAAAACCCCAAGGCCTTTTACACATATGTGAGAAATATGAGAATGACTAGAGCGAGGGTAGTTCCGATCAAGGATAGTAGCGGGAGATTGTGTATTGAGTCTGACGAGATAGGAGAGGTCTTGAACAAGTATTTTTCTTCAGTATTTACAAACGAGAGGGGCCATATTGTTGGAGAGGACAGTGTCAAACAGACTGATAAGCTCGAGGATATACTTGTCAGGAAGGAAGATGTGTAGCGCGTTTTGAAAAACTTGAGGATAGACAAGTCCCCCGGGCCTGACGGGATATATCCAAGTATTCTATGGGAAGCAAGAAATGAAATTCCAGAGCCGTTGGCAATGATCTTTTCGTCCTCGCTGTCAACAGGGGTGGTACCAGAGGATTGGAGAGTGGAGAATGTCGTGCCCCTGTTCAAAAAAGTGAATTGGGGTAACCCTGGGAATTACAGGGCAGTTAGTCTTACGACGGTGGTAGGCACAGTATTGGAAAGGGTACTGAGTGATAGGATTTCTGAGCATCTGGAAAAATACTGCTTGATTAGGGATAATCAGCACGGATTTGTGAGGGGTAGGTCTTGCCTTACAAGTCTTACTGACTTCTTTGAGGAGATGACCAAGCATGTGGAAGAAGGTAAAGCAGTGGATGTAGTGTTCATGGATTTTAGTAAGGCATTTGATAAGGTTCACCATTATAGGCTTGCGCAGAAAATAAGGAGACATGGGATAGTGGGAAATTTGGCCAGTTGGATAACAAACTGGCTAACCGATAGAAGACAGAGAGTGGTGGTGGATGGCAAATATTCAGCCTGGAACCCAGTTAACAGTGGCGTACCACAGGGATCAGTTCTGGGTCCTCTCCTGTTTGTGATTTTCATTAACGACTTGGATGAGGGAGTTGAATGGTGGGTGAGTAAATGTGCAGATGATGCGAAGATTGGTGGAGTTGTGGATAGTGAAAAGGGCTGTTGTCGTCTTCAAAGAGACATAGATAGGATGCAGAGCTGGGCTGAGAAGTGGCAGATGGAGTTTAACCCTGACAAGTGTGGGGATGTCCATTTTGGAAGGACAAATATGAATGCAGAATAAGGATTAACGGTAGGGTTCTTGGCAATGTGGAGGAGCAGAGAGATCTTGGGGTGTATGTTCATAGATCTTTCAAAGGTGCCACTCAAGTGGATAGAGCTGTGAAGAAGGCCTATGGTGTGCTAGCGTTTATTAACAGAGGGGTTGAGTTTAAGAGCCGTGAGGTGATGTTGCAGCTGTACAAAACCTTGGTCAGGCCACATTTCGAGTACTGTGTGCAGTTCTGGTCGCCTCATTTTAGGATGGATGTGGAATCTTTGGAAAGGAGATTTACCAGGATGTTGCCTGGAATAGAGAGCAGGTCATTTGAGGAAAGTTTGAAGATGCCAGGCCTTTTCACATTAGAACGGAGAAGGATGAGGGGCGACTTGATAGACGTTTATAAGATGATCAGGGGAATAGATAGTGTAGACAGTCAGATACTTTTCCCCCGGGTGGAACACACCATTACAAGGGGACATAAATTTAAGATAAATGGTGGAAGATATAGAGGGGATGTCAGAGGTAGGTTCTTTACCCAGAGAGTAGTGGGGGCATGGAATGCACTGCCTGTTGAAGTAGTTGAGTCGGAAAAGTTAGGGACGTTCAAGCGGCTATTGGATACGTACATGGATTAAGGTAGAATAATGGAGTGTATTCTTCTTAAGAGAAGCACTGTAGCATTGTGGATAGCACAATTGCTTCACAGCTCCAGGGTCCCAAGTTCGATTTCGACTTGGGTCACTGTCTGTGTGGAGTCTCCACATCCTCCCCGTGTGTGCGTGAGTTTCCTCCGGGTACTCCGGTTTCCTCCCACAGTCCAGAGATATTCAGGTTGGGTGGATTGGCCATGAAAAATTGCCCTTAGTGTCCTACATTCTATGATTAACCTAGGACAAAAGTTCGGCACAACATCGTGGGCGGAAGGGCTTGTTCTGTGCTGTATTTCTCTCTATATTAGCTTCAATGATATTTAGACTGCGGAAGGGACATTCCTCTATTGTAAATACGAGTACCTCCTAAACTAAGGTCCCTGAAAGAGTTAAAGGGAAGAAACGCCCATCTGATTGTCAGTCACCAATCAGCTGCCTCCGCTGCGGGAAAGAAAATCTCTCTCACGTTTGACGTCACTTCCAGCACCAGCGTCGTATCTCCCGGGGGGTTTACTTTCTGGAGAGATTTAACTCCGCCTCAGTGCTTCGTCACAGATGATTTCCCAAATACCACCTCACCGATAAGAAACAAGCATCTAGTAACATCTAGTAAACAAGAAACGTTCAGAGTGCAGTGAAACAGCTCTGAGACTGCCTGCTTTTTATCGCCCCCACCCCAAATCAATGATGTTATAACCGGTTAAGCCAGTTACTCAGTTAAGAGCGTCATAGCTCACTCCTGATTTTCGTTACTACATTAAATTACGAATGCATCTTGAAAGTACCGCCGTAGTTAAGTTTAGTTGCTATTAACACGTTACAACTTATCCTCTGAACATTCTGTTTACACCAAACTCTAAAGTACCATAGTTTAGCAATGCAGCACTCATCGTCACTGGAATAGTAAACTACAGTCCCATTCGGGACCAGTTTCCGAATCCAACCTCCGAAGATGGTGACATTTAATACAAGAAAAATCTAATGATGACCACGAAAGAATTGCTGATTGCCTTAATTACCCGCCTCGTGCACTAACGTCCTTGAGCAAAGTCAAAACTGTCCTTGACTGATCTTGCCTACACTTCGCTCAATATCCACAGCAATGTGGCTGACGATTAACCTCTGAAATTGATCAGCCAACCACTCAGTTCAAGAGCAATTAGGGAGGGGAATAAATGGCACCGCAGTCAGCGACATCCAAGTCCTATGACCGATCAAGAAATGCATTATGGAGCACGTGTTCAGTTGATAGATTATAGTGGAAAGCTGACAGTACTATCGAACAAAGAACAGACAGTGCAGAAGGAGGTCATTTGTCCCATCGAGTCTGCACCGGCCCACTGAAGCCCTCACTGACACCCTATTTCCGTAACCCAATACCCGTCCTAAAATTTGTGGTCACTAAGGGCAATTTATAATGTCCAAAACATCTAACCTGCACGCCTTTGGACTGTGGTGCAAACCGGAGCACCCGTAGGAAACCGACGCAGACACGGGCAGAACATGCCGTCTCCCCACAGACAGTGGACCAGCGGGGAATCGAACTTGGGACTCTGGCGCTGTGAAGCCACAGTGCTATCCAATTGTGGTACCGTGCTGCCCGTAATGGGTCAGCCAGTCGTCTCACGATTAATAGTTAGAGACTACAGCACCAATACGCTTTTGTTCATGTAAGAAACATTCATGAGAAAAATAGTCTTGTTAATTAGAGCCATTTACTGAGATATGCACTCACCTGAAATAATCACAGTCAACGATACACTGGACTGGGATTGAAACGATCTGCCGTTCACATTGGTCTTGTAACTGCATTGATATCGCCCTTCTTGGTCTTTACTGCTCATTATGAATGTTCTGGAGTTGTTCTTTGTGACGACTTCTGACGGCAGTCTAAGTCCATCTTTGTAGAAGTAGATTAGACGAGGGTTCTCTGCTGTGACTGAGCAGGTCATGGTGACAGTTTCTCCCTCCATATACACCCCGGACGATTGACTAAATAAAATTCTGGGAGGTGTGAGGTTGTCTTTGGTGAAAGAAATGGAAAGGAAATTAAAATTCAAACACAAATAATAAAATGTTTCAATATAAAATGTTTGGAGGGAACTTTGTGTTTCGACACGGTGCAATTAATCGTATATTATTTACCAATTCCCGGTGAGACACAGATCTAATTTGTATCGAAAATCCGTTTTTCGCGCTAATCTTGGATTCTAAAATATCAGTGGAAGAAGGGAGTTGCGTTTCGTTACAATTCGTCTTGGACTGCTGGTTGAAACTGGCGACAGCTCAACGACGGCGTTAAAGAACTTTGGGCATGTTTCCTGTGGACAGTCGAACAGGACAAAGTCGAGCAGTGTGTGGACGGGATAGATTTACACCCCAGTTGTTTTTTTTTACTTCCGAAAATAATATAAACCCTTTCGCAAATACGAGGAATGTGGATTTGTATATGAACCATATGTTATCCCTATCACTGACCTGTTATTGTAACAGAGACAGAATTGCTGAATTGGGACCATATCTCCCTTTGCTTCACAGCGGTTCTATATTTGCATTTGTACCGGCCTCCTTGCTCTTTACCGGTCACCCTGAATATTCCAGAATTCCCGACTGTGACGACATTCGGATAATAGATTGGGCGAATCTCTTTGTAAAAGAAGAATCTGGTACTTTGGTGATCGACAGTCGCTGTACAGGTAATAGTGACATGCTCACCAGGCACATACACCCCAGTCCTTTGATCAAGGGATACCTCTGGAGTTGCTGGTGGATCTGTGATAAAATAAAAGGAGTGAATAATTAGTTAGAACTCTAGATTATCATGCATATCGGACGTTGTAGAACAATATTCATCGCCATAAGTTGATTACAGTTAAAACGACATTTCAGCATTAATTCAATGAACAAAAACGCGATAACCGTCTGTAATCTGTTCTCTCTAGTGTGGTGTCCCCAGTAGAATTTAAACTCAAAGGAGTTACGGCTGTAATGCTTCTACAAACGGTGAATTACAAAAATAAGAAAGTCCTTTTGCATGGAGCAAGTCTGACCTTTAGGAATTCCACTACATTATGAGAGATTTGGAGAATATTACAGGCAGAGTTCAAGGGATTAGATTATGTATCAACCGAACTAAATTGAGCCCAGCAGATATAGACCTGCCTTTTCCATCGACAATGAAGCGTCATCATCACATTTTCTTTTGATATCAAGGTACATTAGTGACAAGGCCAACTCCAGACAAAGTCTGTATTTGTATCCCTCTGCCCAGAGTTCCGTATTTCTCGGTTTTATCTGAAGCGAGACAATTTTATTCTGCTTACACTTTAATGAATAATGGCCTGAGGTTCAACCAACCCCCTAATTTACAATTCATTCCATATTGTGACAACTGTGTTTCTGTGACTATGGTGATTTTAGTAAGGCTCCTATCAGGTTAAGATTCACAGAGTGTAAATTCCGAGACCAAGGTGGGAGAGATTCTGTCCAAACCTTCAGCGTTGAGGTAAAAGCCGGTTCAGTTTGATTACTCTGCCAAAATAGTACACAAATCTATCGTGTCACTATCACGGCAGCAAAGGTTTCAGTGAAAAAGGCGACTAAATAATAGATCGTAGAACATACAGTACAGGAAGAGGCTATTCGGCCCAACGAGTCCGCAGCGACACACTGAAGCCCTCATTTCCACCCTATCCCCTGACCCAATAAACCCTCCTCAACTTTTTCGATACTCAGAGCAATTTATCATGGCCACCTAACCTGCACGTCTTTGAACTGTGGGAGGAAACCCGAGCACGGAGGAAACCAACGTAGACAGGGGGGGGGGGGAACATGCAGACTCCGCACTGACAGTGACCCAACGGGGAATCGGACCAGGGACCCTGGCGCTGTGAAGCCACACTGCGATCTACTTGTGCTACCGTGACGCCCAAATATTTTCACTTGTTACTTACCGACGTTTGTGACAGTTACCACATTACTGAATATAGATTTTAGCGATGTTTCTTTGATTAAACTTAAATAACTGCATTTGTGAGCCCCGTGGATGGTTTCGCCGGCCACTGCATACGTTACACTGTTTTTCTTTGTTGGGATATGCCCAGAGTTCAGTGGAGAATTATCTTTAAAAGGTCGAAGGCCCGATAGCGATAATCTCCAGCCAAGGTACAGGTGATGGTGACCTTCTCCCCGAAAATGTACACGGCACCCTGCAGATCATCAGACGCCACTGGCGTTGTGAGCGGATATGTATATGTGACAGATCGATTGATTGATGATTGATTTATTGTCACATGTACCGAAGTACAGTGAAACGAACTGGTGAATAGCAAATGGGAGCAACTATTGTAAATGTAAGGAATACATCTGAAGGACAGCAGCAGTTTAGAAAGTTTGTCACCAGATACCCAGCGTTCTGTGCCAAAGGAAAGTAATTTGATCCAGATTCGAGATTCCAGTTCGTCAGCACTTGGGATTTGCTTCCGGATGAAGAAATACAACGTTGCACTGAGTGTAACTTTGGCAAATTCTGCTCATCCGCAAAAAATAAACTTAGCAGCTGATGAGGTAAGATTGGAATATAATCGGCCACTTGGTGATATGCACAACAAGCTCCCATCACACGAATGAGTCAATGACTGATAATATATTACCTCAAAGCCTGATGTCGATTAGGGATTATATATTTACTCAGAGAACACCGAGGGAATCAACACAGGAATTGAGCAGGGAGGAGATGTCTGCACTGTGCTGGTCAAGTTCCAATTATATATATCTGCATCCGACAATGCAAAACGCCCATTCGTTATGCCATAGGGGGAATGTCGATGTGGACTATGGAGCTCAAATCTTAGAGCACAGATACCTACCTACAACACAGTTGTCGTCCCTCAGTAATGGCAGCGAGAGAAGCTTCAGACTGGATTATGGAGCGTACACTCATCTATTTCCGACAGAGCTGCATTCGCTCAGGTCTTGCACCGAGACCGTTGGAGAAGGGGAGGGGAGGGAGAGTTGGGGAGGGTCGACATGGGTTGTAAAGCTCAAATTAATGGATTTAAGTCACCACGTCCTGATTGCCGAGAGAAAGCAACAATTTTATGCAAGGAGAGTTTAAATAGAGATAAACCAACCAACGTGAGCCGAACGCACCTGGAAAATGGAAAGTAACAGTGGAGATGCCGGGGATTGGGGTTTTACTGGATGATGCGGCATATACCAGTGCATGGGCTTGTAGGCTAGAATGTGGATGTTTTGTGAAATAGAGAATCAATGGCCGCAGTTGACCACTTCAGAATAGTAATACGTCATCAACAACCTATCGCACAAGACTGCGGTGTGAACGGAAGATGCTGGATAACTCCCCAGATTGCAGGAATACTTCAGGGCTGATAGGCCTCGAGCAGCCTCCTCCTGGATCAGCTGCGACTTCCCCACAGTGGCTGCCTGAGCCTAGAAACCCGCAATCAGTGCAGTTTAGGTGAAATCATCCCCTGACCGATTAAATCAATGCTCATTCGTAAAAAATGCTGGCTTGGATCACTGACGATTAATACTACAGAAGTAAATTAAAAGTATCTTTTTATTTTCCCTGGCCCAAACTATACACATATTAACTGTCTCCGTCCCCTGCTTTCATCACCCTCACAGTCGCGCACATTGGGGATATTAGCTGTCCATACCTCACCGATATTTCATCTTGATATTGGTATCGCCCTCAATTGCTTTTCCAAGTGATGTGGACGTTTCCAGTATCGTCCTACCTATAGCCTTTCCTGGAGAACAGATGTTGGCCATCAAAAAACAAAGGACATTTCCGCAAATGAACAGGCCCTTCGGTTAGATGGGCAGCATGTGCCAACCATGCTGCCCATCGAACCGAAAACCGTTTACTCTTCGGACTACGGATCCCACTGTTCCCATTTAGTGATGTCTTCAGCAAAACTCTCCTTGAGCGTCACTATCCTACCTACTTCTACCTGTGGCAGCGAGTTCCAGGCACCCACTCCCCTCTGTGCAAAACACTTGCCTCGGACATCTCCTCTCAACCTTTCCCCTCGCACTTTAATCCTATGCCCCCTAGTAACTGACTCTTCTACCCTCCGAAGCAATGCTTCTGACTATCCACTCTGGCTATGCCCCTCACTAATTTACAGACTTCTATCAGGTCGCCCCTCAACAGCAGTCGTTCCAGTGAGAACAATCCGAGCCCAGCCAATCTTCACTCATAGCTATTTTCCTAAATATCAAGTAACATCATTGTAAACAACTGTAAAACCCTCCATACCCTTCTGGTATACACAATGCCGTGGATGAAGGAGAACATGCCACATACCTTCTTGACGACATTCTCCACCTGCGTTTTCACTTTTAGTTACCTGTAGACCTGTACACCCAGGTCCATCTGCCTCTCACTACCTCTGAAGTTCTGATATTTACTGTATAATTCCCACCCGTATTAGGCGTTTCAAAATGCATTACCTCACATTTCTCCATATCAGTCTCCATCTGGCATCTCTCTACGGAGGTATCCAACCGATCTATATCCTGCAGTATCCTCTGAATACCCATCGCAATCTCGAATTCCACAAATCATTGTGTCATCCGCAAAATTACTAATCAGACCAGTTACATACTTCTCGACATCATTTCTGTATACCACAAACAGCAATGGTACCAGTATTCATCCCTGCGGAACACCTCTAGACAAAACCTCCATTCAGAAAAGCAACCTTCCCCTGGAACACGCGGTCTTCTGTGACCGAGCAAGTTCTATATACATATTGCCAAACCGCATCTGATCCTTTGTGACATTAGCTTCTGTAAAGTTATGTCTCCTTTGGGACCTTATCAACGGTCTTACTGAAGTTAATGCAGAAAGAATACACTGCCCTACCTGCATCAATCATTACCTTTGGTAAAAAAAATAACAATAATCTCCAACCGCATTGTTGGTAACGGTAAGCGTCTCTCCTGCTACATACAGCCAGATGGGTTCTTTCTGGGAAACCGTGGCTTTCTTGGCTGAACCTCGTGTCCAGAGAGTCCCTACAGTGCAGAAGTAGGCCATTCGGCCCACACAGCCCCCGCACTCACCATCTGAAAGAGGGTTCCGCATAGTCCCAATCCGTCGCCCTATTTGTGGAATGTCGTTAATCCACAGAGCCTGAATATCTCGGACACAAATGAGGTACTTAGCAGGAGCATTCCAACTAAACTATGCAAATTCAGGTACATTTGTGCCAGCGGGAAATAAAATGGACAGAACAGTTGTAACTGGTTTTGAGGTACATTTCAGAAACTGACTACGGCCCAATGAGTCAAAGAAGTGAATTCATTCCTGCATGTCGGCAAATTCATGGACAAATTAGTATGCAGCAAGTATTCACAAACAGAAATGAATGAGTTTTCCTCTGTGTTATTGGCTGCAGGATGAATATTTGGCGAGAAGGTCTCCGTATTCATTGTTTATTGACGTCATTCTAAATTTGGGAGCTGGATATGTTATGTTCAGTTAGGACTCCGGACGTCGGTGCCCATATACTTTTCGCTATAATGGTGGGACAACATTTGCGACATAATTTATTAAGAGCATTGATTGAGCTTGCAAACGATTAATTGCAATGGTTCAAGGGACCGGGGCACTGTCACTTTCTCTGCGTGGGGTGTACATATGATGCCAGAGATGCGGGATTGCCGAGACAATTTTGCTTGAATGTGTGAATCTGCATCGTTCCGAATCCGGCCCGTATGCCGGACAAGCAGGTGAGAAAGGTCAATCACGGAAAACATGAACCCCAAAACATTAGTGGGTGTCATATGTAGAACCACAAATTGGACTGGTGAGGTTGGAAATGGCATTCATCAAGAAATTAGAGATGCATGTGATAAGGGAATATCGGTGATCATGGGTAATTTTAATCTTCACATGGAGTGGGCAAATAAAATTAGTCACAATGCCGTTGAGGAGGAATCCCTGGAGTGGATACGGGATGGTGTTCTTGAACAATATGTGGAGGAATCAGAGAGAGAACAGACCATCTTAGACTGGGTACTGTGTAATAAGAAGGGAGTCATTGCCCATCTGGCTCTACGAGACCCCTTGAGGATCAACGACAATAACATGACCAATTATTTGATCAAGATGGAGAGTGAAGTAGTTGATTCGGAGACTAGGGTACTGAATCTTAATGAAGGGAACTATGAAGATATGAGGGGTGAGTTTGTCGTGATATATTAAGGAGAGTTACTGAAACGGATGACAATGGATAGATAAAAGCAAACATTCAATGAGCACATGGAGGAAGTATAGCAACTGTCCATTACTGCCTGGCACTGAAGCACATGCGGTAAGATGGTCAATCCATGGCTTACAAAGGAAATTAGTAATAGTATCCGATACAAGGAAGAATCATAGAGATTGGCAAAGACAAACAATAGGTCTGAGGATCAGGCGCAGTTTAGAATTCAGCAAAGAAGGACGAAGGGATTGATTAAGAAGGGGAAAGTACAGTCCGAAAGGAAGCTTGCAGGGAACATAATGACTGACACTAAGAGTTTCTACAGATATGTGAAGAGAAAGAGTTTGGTAAAGGAAATGTAGGCCCCTACAGACATAAAGAGGGGAATTCATATTAAGGGCCGAATAAATGGCTGAGCAATTCAATACATAATTTGGCTCTGTCTTCACAAATGAGAACACAAATCAAATCCCAGAAATGTTGGAGAATGAAAGGTTTAGTGTGAGGGACGAATTGAGGGACATCAACATTGGTAGAGAAATAGTGCTGGGAAAACTAATGGGCTTGAAGGCGGATGAATCCCCAGAACCTGAGAATCTGCATCCCAGAGTGCTTAAGGTGGCTCCCGAAATAATGGATGCAT
Organism: Scyliorhinus canicula; assembly: GCF_902713615.1. Lineage (NCBI taxonomy): Eukaryota > Metazoa > Chordata > Chondrichthyes > Carcharhiniformes > Scyliorhinidae > Scyliorhinus > Scyliorhinus canicula. Next base: position 4,929,234 of record NW_024055728.1, read on the forward strand.
TGGTGGTAATTGGTGGATTCTATAGACTCTGGAACTGTCCCTGCAGATTGGAGTGTGGCTGACGTAATTTCGATATTCGAAAAGAGAGGTTGAGAGAAAGCAGTGAATTATAGACCAGTAAGCCTAACACCTGTAGTGGGGAAAATGCTTGGATCCATTAACAAAGATTTTATAGCGAGTTGATGTGCGATATTTGGACTTTCAGAAGGCTTTTGACAAAGTCGCGCAGAAGTGATTATTGTGCAAAAATAAAACGCATGGGATAGGGTGAAATGTATAGAAGTGGATAGAAAATTGGTTGTCCGAGAGGAGACAAAGAGAAGGGATTCATGAGCCCTTTTCAAATTGTCAGGCAGTAACCACTGTGGTACCACATGGATAGGTCCTTGGATCCCAGCAATTCACAATATATATTAATGATTTGAATGAGGGAACAAAATGTAACACCTCAAAGTTTGCAAATGGTACCAAATTCGGTGGGAATGTGAATTGTGACGAGGATGCAGGAATCCTGCAGCAAAATCCGGACAGGTTGGGCGAGTGGGCAACCAATGGCAGATGCAGTTTAATTTGGATAAGTATGAGGTTATTCATTTTGGAAGCAAAAACAGGAAAGCAGATTACTTCCTTATTTATTGTAAATTGGGAAAGTGGAGTGTGCAGCTGGACCTGGCTGGACTTGTGCACCATTCGCTGAAGTTAAGCATGCAGGTGCAGCAGGCAGGAAAGAAGATTAATGGTATGTTGCAAGAGGTTTGGAGTAAAGAGGCAGGGATGTCATTGCTACAATTGTACCTGTCCTTGGTGAGGCTAAATCTGCAGTATTGTGTGCAGTTTTGGTCTCCTTCTCTGAGGAAGGATGTTCTTGCTCTCGAGGGAATGCAGAAAAGGTTTTCCGGACAGATTTCAGGGATGGCGGGACCGTCATATGTGGAGAGATTGACTAGGTTGGGATTCTTCTCGCTGGAGTTCAGAGGAATGAGGGGGATCTCATAGGTACACATATAATTCTAACAGGACTAGACAAGGTAAATGCAAGGTGGATGTTTCCAATATGGTGTGTGTCAAGAACCAGAGTTCCCAGTCTGAGGATTCAGGGTAAATCATGTCGGACACAGATAAAGAGACATTTCTTCACACAAAGAGTGTTGAACCTGTGGAATTCATTCCCTCAGGAAGTAGTTGATGCAAAAACTTTAAATATATTCAACAGGCGGCTGGATGAAGCACTTGGGGAGAATTGGATCAAAGGCTCTGGGGAGAAAGCAGGAGAAGGCTATTGAGTTGGATGATCAGCCATGATCGTGATGAGTGGGGGAGCAGGCTGGAAGGGCCAAAAGGCCGCCTCTTGCTATCTTCTATGCACCTATATTTAACAAAGGGCGGTACTGCCAACAATCTTGTTCATTTTTACTGACATTGGCAACGTGTCACTGGACAATTCTGCCGTCTGAACCATGGATCTCGGGAATGTCGGGGATGGGATAACATCAGTGGGCTGATCGCTGCGACGTCACAGAAGTTCACACCCAATCACAAGTTAGCCTGACCTCAGCCGTCAATTGACCGCAGTTCCTCCAATGTTAGCAGGGTAGCATGGTGGTTAGCATAAATGCTTCACAGCTCCAGTGTCCCAGGTTCGATTCCCGGCTGGGTCACTGTCTGTGTGGAGTCTGCACGTCCTCCCCCTGTGTGCGTGGGTTTCCTCCGAGTGCTCCGGTTTCCTCCCACAGTCCAAAGATGTGCGGGTTAGGTGGATTGGCCATGCTAAATTTCCCGTTGTGTCCTAATAAAAGTAAGGTTAAGGGGGGGGGGGGGGTTGTTGGGTTACGGGTATAGGGTGGATACGTGGGTTTGAGTAGGGTGATCATGGCTCGGCACAACATTGAGGCCCGAAGGGCCTGTTCTGTGCTGTACTGTTCTATGTTCTATGTTATAATCATGCCGCTACTATACATCCCCCTTGTTTACATCAGTCCCTACACCAGGAGACCCACAGGGATTCGGCCAAGAGATGATCAGTATGAGAGGAGGAGGTTCCGTTACATTTAAACTTAGAAGATTTGTCAAACATAAGGACCCACGATGCTGACTAAACCCATGCCTGTGTCAGTTTCCTGTAGCTTTCCGTTCCTGGAAAGGGCGCTAGACTGCAATGACGAGGGTTCCTGTTCGAAACACTTTCTGCTGAATAAAATTATCTCCCACTCTTACACTCTCTCAGAGGCAACTTGGGAAAAATTGCACACCACAGTTACCATGACTGGCCATTCGGTAAATGTCAGACTGTCTTTCTGTTGAACAAGAGCTCAATCTGTGAAAGTAGTGTAAGCGAGTACTAGATGTGTTAAAACAAAGTCAGTTACCGTCATAAACTCGCTCAATAGGGAATTCGGCGAGTACTGTTGATTAAAACTTCATAACCGCATTTTTACAATATTGTATAATTAATGTTAATGGAAACTGTCAGAATTCTCCTGTATGGCAATTGCATTTATGGGTAACCATTGCGTACAACAGAAAATCTGAATATCTTCTCGCATGTATCTACAGTCACAGTTCAGTTAATGTGGCCCTTTTACCCGGATACATACACCCCAGCCATAGCGCCATCGAGTCATCGTGTCATCGAGCAAAGAAATGGCCCTATCGTCCCTTGGCATCTAAACTGGTCAAAAACAACCACATAACCATTCTGATCCCATGTTCCAGCACTTGGCCCTTCGCCTTGCGTGCCTGGGATCGCAAGTACAAATCTAAAAAAGTTCTTAAATGTTATGCGTTTGTCTACCTCCAACACCCTGATCGGCAACGAATTCCAAATTTCCAGCGCCCTCTGAGTAAAAATATGATCACTGGATGTTCCAGAGGAGCTATGGTGGAATATAAATAGAGAACAAAACGAAACGGGACAGGTGACCGTTGGATGGAGCAGGAGATTCGTGATACAATGACCATTAATCTGTAGAGAGGCAATTGTTTTCACAGGGAACGAGACACCACAAATCCATTGTGGATTGGACGCTAGACAAGGGAAGATGGACCGCTGCATTCCACAGCATTCTCGTGACAAGGGCTTTCCGAAAGCAGCTTTTGCGCGGAGCAAAGATCTGGAAATGCTGTTATTGTTCTATTGCAGGTCCCAAATATTGACATTTAACCCGAGAATGCGCACTCACTCCCCCAGTGAAATCATCATTCACCTGCTGACAAACGACTCACACCGTCCTCCTGATTCCCGGCATCCCTCCCGGTACAGTCGTGTCAAACACAGTCGGTGCGCAGTGGCTGAAGCCTTCATACATCTTGTCAGGGAGACAGTCAATTGTTGAGCCATGAAATGGATGTTCATTCCGAACAATTATTCCTATCAGGAAAGGTACTTTCTTTTGTTACAGGGCATTTAAGGTGATTTTCTGAATATGCCAACCACATAAAATAAAAAAAGTGGCTACTTCTATTCCCAGTCACTTACTGCTCTAGTCAACATCACAATATTGCTCATTATGGTTAATATCTGCCTTTCCCATATAGATGTCCCATAGTGACATGTATATCGCCCATGACTGATTCTACCAGTGACTTGGAATGAGCCACTTTTGTTCATTGTGTCTATTTGACTGAAGTACAAATGCTGGTCATGTTTGGAGAAATGTAAAAATCCCCCCCCCCCCCCGCTCCCCGCCCCCCGCTAACTTCCAGTCACTGTGCAGATGAAGGTGAGTGTCTCTCCTCTTACATGTACACAGTTCGATTGTTCAAGGACTCACTTGGCTTTCACAGCGGATCTACGGTGAAGATAATGTGGATACAATAATTGTAAATGTATCCAAATAATATATTGTACAGTCATTGTTGGTACAAACTTCTCAATTGAACTGTGTGGAAGCAGCTTTAGACTTCAATAAACATAGTCTGGTCGACCTAGCCCTCACATAAAGCATGAAGTTGGTGCTGGAGGAAATGTCAGCCGCTATTCTGAAGCTCAGGACCTGGTTTGTATACATCCACCTCCAACAGTGAAGTTCTTCCTCAATACTGGAACCGTGGATGAAGGAGCGCAGGCCAGAGACTACATGAATCTAGCTCCGATCACGCTGGAATCCCTCAGTACTGGCGCCAGTCAGGGTGTCGGTCGGGATATTTCTGGACAATCTATATACTGCCACCGAGGGTGTGCCGACCTGGACTTTCGATCTCCAACCCGAACGGATGCAGATATTTTGACAGTGACACACTCGCTCACTATTTGATTCGCGAGTTGTCTCGGCTCGTGTTATGGAACCCAAATCATTGTAATTGAAGTCCTTATCACCACCTGTCTATCTCCAAGACAAAACTACAATTATAGATATGGAGATGTTAAATGGAGATAATCCAAATAAAGTTGAAATGTCGGTCATTCCAACAAGGACAATGAATGACGAGGTGGGTGCAGAGTGTTATTTGACGTGCAGTACATACCACTCCAGGGGGAAGGAGGTACGGAATTGGGTATTCGTTGATATAGAAAATCAATAGCAGTGTCCGATGCTTTCAGCCTGTAATAAACCCCCAAAGCCACAGGACTATGATTTCACCTTCGAATCTCAATTTCGCCCGCTAATGAATGAACCTTTCCCTACTAACATAGCCCTCTGACCCTGCCACCAATATCACCACGTCCCACTCCCGATACCGGCTCCCCGAGTCTCCACGACCACAGTCGATGCACTGTCGGTGAAATCATGCAATATTCTGTCATTTAGAGAATGTCGTTGACGAATGAAATGGAAACTCACTCGTAAATACTGCTGACTTCCATCGTGCCAAACATGTGTCACGATGACACCACAAATGAAAGCCAACTTTTGATTGCCGTGGATCGGAGCAGCAACAATCAACAGGTAAAGCCCATAAAATAAACACGATAATATTATCTATTTTTTGTCATATACCTGATATAGTCACCCTCACAGTGTCGCTCAATGGGGATATTAGCTGCCTTCCCAGCACGGAAATTTCATATTGACAGGCATATTGCCCTTCACGTCTTCCAACGATGTGCTGGAATTTTCCAATATTGTCGGTTCTGTCAATTTGACTGGAGGACAAACGTTGTTTATCTTTGTAAACATTGAAGTATTTTTCTCTATTATCTCCAGTCACTGTGCAGGTAATGGTGAGAGTTTCTCCTCTTATATATACTCCGGTCCATTGATCAAGGACTGCCATCGGCTTTGCTAGCGGATCTACGGTAAAGAAAAAAGTGGATAACATAGTTAGAACTGTAACAGAAAGATATATATTGTGGCAATTGTTATACAAACATCTCCATTGATCTGTTTGAAAGTACCCTTAGTCTCTGAGGAACACAAGCCACCCTCTCCTTTTTTTCAGAGAGAGCATGTGTTGGGATTTAACCTGCCGTTCACCACACCGCAGGCAAGGTGACCGGCTGACAAGGTGCTGTCAAATGGATACCGCAGGCTGCCCGTGAGGTAAAACCCACTGTTGGCGTCTCTCTGTATAACTAACAGGCCATAGTCAATTGAGCTGCTCCCTCACTCCAGATACGGGGTTTTTACACCCTGAATTATGAATCACACGTCCCAGTGCGTACATAAGTACCTGCAGTAGTGACATGCACCCTCAATACTAGCATCGGGTGATTTGTCAGACGAGACTATAGAGATCATAGAACATAGAACAGTACAGCACAGAACAGGCCCTTCGGCCCTCGATGTTGTGCCGAGCAATGATCACCCTACTCAAACCCATGTATCCACCCTATTACCGTAACCCAACAACCCCAACCCCTTAACCTTACTTTTTTAGGACACTACGGGCAATTTAGCATGGCCAATCCACCTAACCCACACATCTTTGGACTGTGGGAGGAAACCGGTGCACCCGGAGGAAACCCACGCACACACGGGGAGGACGTGCAGACTCCGCACAGACAGTGACCCAGCCGGGAACCGAACCTGGGACCCTGGAGCTGTGAAGCATTTATGCTAACCACCATGCTACCGTGCTGCCCCAGATCAGATCCAGGACTATATGTGCCTCGCTCCAATAGTGTAGTACTCATTAAAGGCTCCGTCTAGAGTGACAGTCTGGACTAACCCTGATAATATACATATGGGTGTCCGTCTGGATTAACCCGGTGAATGTAAATATATATATCCGAGACAAAACAAGAATTATATGTACCGAGAATTTGCATGGAGACAAGCCAAAAGAAGTTGAACTATTGGTCATACCAACGAAGAGAGTAAATGACGACTAGTATGGCTGGAGTTTGGAGAGTGGTCTTGTGGGCCAGGAGTCGAAAACTCCAAAGTGTATCATGGAGTTCACCTGACCCACAACATCGAATGGGTTGTGGTATGGGGAGAACACGGCCCACTCTACAAGTGTGGTACAGAAGATATTGAAAACTATTTTTATAGCAAAACAATGTTTAATCTATGAACTCATGTAAAACTTTTTAAAACGAACAATGAACATCTTAGCATCGTTAATTCAAATACAAGCCCCACAGAATGCAACAGTGAGTGATGCTTATTTTTCTTTAACTTTCATTTTAAAAAAAAAATTTAGATTACCCAATTATTTTTTCCAATTAAGGGCAATTTAGCGTGGCCAATCCACATACTCTGCACATTTTTGGGTGGTGGTGGCGAAACCCACGCAGACACCGTAAGAATGTGCAAACTCCAGACGGACAGTGACCCAGAGCCGTGATCGAACCTGGGACCTCAGCGCCGTGAGGCGGTTGTGCTAAGCACTAGGCCACCGTGCTGCCCTCCTTTTAACTTTCACAAGACTTAAAACAAAACATTTTAACAGAAGCACATCATGTTTAATTTCACTGATGAGAGCAGTAACAAGTCTGAAAACCCAAGATGAACATTCATAAGCTTGCAGAGATTCATTCACACTCTGCTGTGATTTCAGCTTCTCCAAAACTAAAATGAAACCAAACCCACCCTGCAGCAAAAAGCCGAAAGCGAATGTAAAAAGCTGCCAGAGAGTCCAGCTCCACCCACTTTCGGGCATCACTGCAGTAATACACATCCATTTCTTAAAGGTACTCTCAGTACAGATATTTATATCCACACCCATTTCTTAAAGGTACTCTCACATGACAGTGGTGTTTACCGAAGCGAAATGGGGGCTGTAGCAACGGAATAGGTCATTCGATGCTGCAGAAAATCAATGGCAGACTCCAGGCCTATGAAGAAATATTATGTAATAAACTCCGAAATCACAGGACTGTGATTTCACTGGAGCTAGAAAATACCCCACACTATTCAATGAACCTTTCCCTACCGACATAGCCCACACACCGTTCCCGCAATCTCACTACCACCCACTACGCATACCGGCTCTCTGAGTCCCCAAGACCAGGGCCGATGCAACATCGATGAATTCATGCCACATTCTGTCATTTAGAGAATCAATTGTTGAGAAATGAAATAGACACTCATTTGGAAATACTGGCCCTTCTACCGCGCCATGCCGGTGATACGGAGCCACCACAAATGGAAGTTAAGTTGTTACTGCCGTGAACCGGAGCTGAAATATTCAGTACTTAAACCCTACAGAATAAACATAGACATTTTTCTTCCATGTTATTTACCTGATATCGTCACCTCCACAGTCTCGCTCATTGGTGATATTAGCCGCCGACCACCGACGGAAATGTCATATTGACAGGCGTATCGACCTTCACTTCTTCTATCAGTGACCCAGAATCTTGCAATATTGCCGTTTCTGTCAATTTGAGGGAAGTACAAATATTGTTTATCTTTGTAAAATTTGAAGTATTTGTCTCGATTATCTCCAGTCACACTGCAGGTAATACTGAGAGTCTCTCCTCTGACATATACTCCGGTCGATTGATCAAGGACTGCCCTTGGCTTTGCTAGAGGATCTATGGTAAAGATAAAGTGGACAGAATAGTTATAAATGTATCAGAAGAATACATATTAGCACCATTGTTAGTACAAACATCTCCATTGATCTGTCTGAAAGCATCCTTAGTCATCCTCCCCATTTTATGGAGAGAGCCAATTGTTTGGATTTATTGTTGAATTGTTGAACCTTCCGTTCACACACCGCAGGCAAGGGGAACGGCTGACACGATGCTGTCACATGGATACCGCTGGCTGCCCGTGAGATAAATCCCACTGTTGTCTTCTCTCCGGAAAACAAATTGGCCTGACATCCAACTGAGCTTCTCCCTCACTAAAGCCACTGGGTTCTTACAGGCGGTATTGGCAGCCTGAATTATGAAGCACACGTCCCCGTGTGTACATAGCAACCTCTAATAGTGAAATGCACCCTCAATACTGGCACCCGGAGATGTAGAGTAAGACTTCTTACAACACCAGGTTTAAGTCCAACAGGTTTGTTTCAAACACGAGCTTTCGGAGCACTGTTCCTTCCTCGGTGCTCCGAAAGCTCGTGTTTGAAAGAAACATGTTGGACTTTAACCTGGTGTTGTAAGTCTTCTTACTGTGCTAACACCAGTCCAACGCCGGTATCTCCACCAGGAGATGTGTCAGACTAGATTATCGAGCTCAGGTCCAAGATTATATGTATCTCGCTCCAATAGTGTAGCACGCATTACAGGTTCCGACGAGAGTGACAGTCAGATTAACCTTGATAATATACGTGGGTGTCCGTCTGGATTAACCTGTTGAACGTAAATATATATATTCGAGACAAAACAGGAATTATATGCACCGAGAATTTGCATGGAGACCAGGCAAAAGAAGTTGAACTATTGGTCATACCAATAAATAGAGTGAATGACGAGTTGGGTGGCTGGTGGTTGGAGACTGGTGTTATGGGCCAGTAGTAGAGAACCACAAAGTATATCGTGGAGTTCACTTGACCCACAACATCGAATGGATTGTGGTATGGGGAGCACACGGCCCACTCTACAGGTGTGGTAGAGCAGATATGGAATGTTATTTTTTAAAGCAAAACGATGTTTAATCTATGAACTTAAGCTCACCTTTTCAAAACAAACAGTGAACATCTTGGCAACGATTAATTCAAATACAAGCCCCAAAGAATGCAACACTAAGTGATCCTTACTTTCATTTTAACTTCCATAAGACTTAAAACAAAATATTTTAACAGAAGCACATCATGTTTAAGTTCTCTACTGAGAGCAGTAAGAAGTCTGAAAACCCCAAATGAACATTCATATGCTTGCAGAGATTCATACACACCCTGCTGTGATTTCAGCTTCTCCAAAACTAAAATGAAACCAAACCCACCCTGCATCAAAAAGCCGAAAGCAAATGCTAAAATCTGCCAGAGTCCAGCTCCACCCAGGCATCACTGCAGTAATAAACATCCATTTCTTAAAGGTACTCTCATTACAGACATTTATATCCACACCCATTTCTTAAATGTACTCTCACATGGCAGTGGTGTTTAACGAAGCAACATTTAACTCTCCATGGGGGCTGTAGGAACGGAATTGATCATTCGTTGGTACAGAAAATAAATGGCAGAGGCCGCTCCTTTCAGGCAATATTATGTCATCAACTCCGAAATCACAGGAGCTAGTAAATAGCCCCCCCCCCCCGCCCCCCCGCCCCCGAGTGAATGAACCTTTCTCTCCTAACATATCCTCACACCCTGTCCCCAATTACACTACCACCCACTACCCATACCGGCTCTCTGAGTCCCCAGGACACAGCCGATGTAACATCCATGAATTCATGCCACATTCTTTCATTTAGAGAATCAATTGTTTAGGAATGAAATGGACACTCATTAAGAAATACTGCCGCTTCTACCGTGTAACCCCTTGATACAGAGCCACCCCAATTGAATGTTAAGTTGTTACTGCCGTGAACCGGAGCCGAAATATTCAATATGTAAACCCCACAGAATAAACATAGAATTTTATCTTGTATGTGTTTTACCTGATATCATCACCTCCACAGTCTCGCTCATTGGGGATATTAGCTGCCTACCACCGACGACAATTACATAACGACAAGCGTATCGACCTTCATTTCGTGTATCCATGACACAGAATATCCCAATATTGCCATTTATGTCAATTGACGGCGGTACAAAAAATGTTCATCTTTGTAAAAATTGAAGTATTTTTCTCGATTATCTCCAGTCACTGTGCAGGTAATGGTGAGAGTCTCTCCTCTCACATACACACTGGTCGATTGATCAAGGACTGCATTTGGCTTTGTTAGCGTATCTACAGTACATAAACAGTCGATAGAAGAGTTATACTTGTATCAGAAAAAAATATATATATTAGGGCCAAACATCTCCATTGATCTCCCTGGAAGCACCCTTAGTCTCCGTGCAACACAGGCCACACTTTTCCTTTTGAGAGATAGATGATTTCTGGGATTAAACCAGCCATTTCCCCGACCTTCCAAACATGTGAGCTACCCCCTCACTATCGCTACAGTGTTTGTGCGGCCGGTAATGTCAGCCTGAATAATGAAGCTCAAGTCCTCAGGGGGACACATCCACCTCCAACAGCGATGTGCACCCACAATCCTGGCACTGGCGGACGCGATACACTGTATTATGCAGTTGAAGTGCGAGCCTATGCATATAAATATATATGCCCCCAACAGCGTAACACACCCTCAGTATACAGGCTGGGGTGTCTGTCTCGATTACTCACGAGCATATATATATATATATCTATACATATATTATATATATATATATATATATATATATATATATATATATATAAGTGTTGACATTTCAGCACTTCATCAATACTGGCACAGGGACTTTGCCTGACTGGAGTTTGGATCTCCAAATTGGATAGCACAATCGCTTCACAGCTCCAGGGTTCCAGGTTCTATTCCGGCTTGGGTCATTGTCTGTGCGGAGTCTGCACATCCTCCCCCGTGTGTGCCTGGGTTTCCTCCGGGTGCTCCGATTTCCTCTCACAGTCCAAAGATGTTCAGGTTGGGTGGATTGGCCATGATAAATTGCCCTTAGTGTCCAAAATTGCCCTTACTGTTGTGTGGGGTTCCTGGGTTATGGGGACAGGGTGGAGTTGTTGACCTTGGGTAGGGTACTCTTTCCAAGAGCTGGTGCAGACTCGATGGGCTGAATGGCCTCCTTCTGCACTGTAAATTCTATAATTTTATAATTATGCAGATCTCCATCCGAAGTGGAACACTCGCTCAGCCCTGGAACTGTGTGAAATGTTAGCTGACTTTATGGAACCAGAATCATTGGAATTGGAGTCCATAGCACAACCTGCTGATCACCGAGACAAAGCTGCGATTATCAGTCCGGAAAACCTATATGAAAACTATCCGAACAGATTTCGAAATATTGGTCATGCCAACACGGAGAATTAATCACGAGTGATTTGTGTAGGGTGGTTTTTGAAGAAGCATTATATACCACTCCTTCGGAGATGTAGGAATGGAATAGGCCATTTATCGATATAGAAAATCAATAGCAGATTCGGAAATTCGAGACTTTTATTATATAACAAGCCCTATAATGTATAAGACACTGATTTCACTGGAGGATGCTCAATATCTTCCACTCATGAATGAATCAATCCCTACTGGCAGACCCCTCACACCCTGCCACTAATTTCACCGCCACCGACTCCCCATACCGGCTCCCTCAGCCCTCACGAGCACAGTGGATGCACGGTTGGTGAATTAATGCCACATTCTGTCATGTATAAAATTAATTATTAAGGAATAAAATGGACACTGATATGGAAATGCAGCCCACTTCTACTGGACCACCGCTGTGTCATGGAGCCACCACAAATGCAAATTAAAATTGGTTGCCTTGATTCAGAGTTGAAATGAAACATATTTAAATCCCATGGAATTAACACGATAACATGTATTGTTTGTTGTATGTCATTTACCTGATATAGTCACCTTCACAGTCTCGCTCATTGGGGATATTAGCTGCCGGCCACCGTCGACAATGTCATATTGACAGGCATATCACCCTTCACTTCTTCGACCGGTAACATGGGTTGTTCCAATATTGACGTTTGTGTCAATTTGCCTGGAGGAGAGGCTTTGTTTATTTAAATAGAATTTACAGTGCAGAAGGAGGCCATTCGGCCCATTGAGTCTGCACCGACTCTTGGAAAGAGCACCCTACCCAAGCCAAGACCCCACCCTATCCCCATAACCCAGTTCTCCACCCAACACTACGGTCAATTTTGGACACTAAGGGCAATTTATCATGGCTAATCCACCTAATCCGCTCATCTTTGGACTGTGGGAGGAAATCGGAGCGCCCGGAAGAAACCCACGTCAGACGGGAGGATGTGCAGACTCCACACAGACAGTGACCCAAGCCGGTATCGAACCTGGGACACTGGAGCTTTGAAGCATTTGTGCTATCCACAATGCTACCATGCTGCCAATCTTTGTGCAAATGAAGTTTTGTTTCCGATCATCTTTGCAGGTAATGGCGAAAGTCTCTCCTCTTAGATGCACACCTGTCCGTGATCAAGGACTGCATTTGGCTTTGTTAGCGGATCTACGGTTAAAAATTGGTAGAACACTGTTAAATGTCTTACAACACCAGGTTAAAGTCCAACAAGTTTTTTTCCAATCACTAGCTTTCGGACCACTGCTCCTTCCTCAGGTGTTTTTTTATTCAACGTAATGTCAGTGTCTATATGCGTGCTCTTCCTGGAGATTCTCATCACTTTACGCCGGCAGTTTGCAGTGTCGATGGTGGCCATGATGTGGAGATGCCAACGTTGGACTGGGGTGAGAACAGTAAGAAATCTCACAACACCAGGTTAAAGTCGATCAGGTTTGTTCCATCACTAGCTTTCTGAGCAGTGCTCATTCCTCATTTCCCCAAAGTCTTCCTGTGCAGAATCGCAGTTCCATATGTTTGTGATGCAGAGATACGCAAACAGAGTGGGTGACTTTGCCCACCGCCAAGCTATCCGTGTTAACAATTGGAACGGTGATGTACATGAGTGAACATTATCTGATTGAGCTGTGGGAAAGTATGGACAGGCCATGTGGTGTAATCCTTCCCCTAGCTTCTTCTTGCCAGCCTCTCCCTTTCCCGTACCAGCCTCCACGGACAGGCGCCGGAATGTGGCGACTAGGGGCTTTTCACAGTAACTTCATTGAAGCCTACTCGTGACAATAAGCGATTTTCATTTTCATTTCAGGACGCCGAGTCTCATGTTTCAGTTTTACTGATTCAGGGATCAATACTGCTTCCAGATAATCCACACGAATTGCTCACGGATAATTGTAGATTTTTGCACCCTGCTGTATTTTGTCTACAAGTCAGAGGCTGGATTCGGTCCTAAATTATGGTGCTCGATTGCACTGAAAACTTGTGCTGCAGAACATATCGCGCACCGAACCAGGGTACATCTACAACACTGAAATTATCGACGTTGCCCAGTTATGTTCTGTGCACAAAAAGTATGCGAAATCCAGCCCGGTCAATTGCCGCCAGATCAGGCTATTCCCGATCATTGTTAAGTGGTCGATCTGGCCATCAACAGTGCTATCAAGCGGAACTTCCCCATCAATAACTTGCCACTCGGATTCGGTTCTATCACGGTTACTCACCTGCTCATATCATTACAGCCTTGGGCTAAACAAGGAAAGGAGAGCTGGACCCCAAACGAAGCTAACACTTTCATTGATATCGAAGGTGCATTGGATCGAATATGGAATCAAGGAGCCTTCGCAAAACTGGAGTCAATGGGAATCAGTTCTGAAACTGTCCTCTCTTTTGAGTCATTCCAAGCGCAGTGTATGAAGGTTGCCGTTGTTGAAGGTCACTCATATCATTGTCTGGACATGACTGCAGATGTTCCTCTGAGTCGAGTACTAAACCCAGAAACGGAACTGGACTAGCTTTACAAATACCGTGGCGAGAAGGGCAGGTCAGTGGCTAGGCATCCTGTGGCAAATAAACTCAGTGGCTGGAAATATATCGCCGTGCCTTTAGTGTCCCAGTGTGAAGATCGGGGTATTTCCTCTCCAACAGTGTGTACAGCACAAGGGACTGCGCTTCAAGAAGGCAACTCACCAACACATTCTGAAGCGATGTTCGGGGTTTGAAATAGATTGTGGCCTAGCCAGCGAAACCAACATCTAGGAAACACGAATTTAAAAAGGGATTGCATGGAGTGGGAGTTAACTCTGCTTTCTCCTGCCTCATGAGAGTGCTAGCAAATCTGCTTAATTCTGCTCATGCACGTATTCCCTCCGACAGTGCAGCTCTCCACGGGTTTGGGTTGGGGGCTAGTGTCTGGATGGATTATGAAGCTCAGGTCTGAATGCATATACGTCTACCTCGTCCAGTGCAGCCCTCTTCAGTACTGGCACCGAGGTTCGTGTCAGCCTGTTTAATGGAGCTCAGTTCCTGGATGATAGACATCTACCTTCAAGAGTGCAGTACCTCCGCAGTAACGGAAACGGACGGGCTGTAGCAGGAGTGCTGCGTGGATTATCGGCCTCAAACCTAAATTATTTAGATCGAACTCCTGAGTGCAGCACTCTCTAATTAATCACGCAGCGTGGGAGTGACTGCGCCATCATGTGGCAATGATCACTGTCTGCAGCTCAGTTACAGACCCCATCATCTGTGGACTGGATACATTACACCTCCTCCTGATTGGTCTTCTGGTCTCCACTGGCTAAAAATTATAGATCAACTATCCAGGCCCCAAACATTCATGCGTTCTGTCAGTGAATTTCTTCAGTTAAAGTACTCCCCCCAGTATCTGACCTTACTTTTACTTCCACGAGATGAAACATGCTATGTAAAATAACAATGATCTTAAGAAGTTATCTTAAAATACATACTGTTTTCAGTTCCTCACCTGCTATTGTCACCCTCACAAATTTGCTCACTACGGATGTTATCTGACCATGCACACAGTCGCAATAACACTCAAAATCTCCTCCATTGCCGATTGCCGCAAACGAGAAGGTTGCAGAGATGTCCAGTGTGGTAATTCTATAACCATTAAAATGTTGACCATCTTTGTATACGTAGAAGGTTTTATCAGAATAAGATGTCTGGTAGGTGCATATAATGGTGACATTCTCTGTTTCTAAATACACTCCAGTCGGTTGATCAAGTGATATATTTGCGTTTGCCAGGGGACCTGTGTAGGAAGAAACAGAAATGTCTGTTAAATAGATCATGAGGACTTCGTTGACAGTGGGAATGTTATAAGTCAGTAACTGCTGAACTCAGCTGGAGAGAAATGTTTGCTCCGGTATCTCATGTTGACCAATATGGCTTTAAGGAGTTTGGTTGCAAAAAAATAGTGAGATATTTGAAATTGCAGAATACACTTCAATAGCTCAGCTCAGCCAATGACACAGATATGAAATGTAACAAGTTCTGAAAGTAGTAAATAAAATAACAATACATATAATAATCATTGGAATACCCTTTCCAAAGTGAGATGTTTGATCAGAAAAGGTTTAATTTGACGTCAATATTTATGTTAAGTACAACTGATTTGTCAATGTGATTTAAAAGTGTGAAAATCTATTTAATCTGTGTAATTTGAAACAATGGACTCTCTTCGTTGAAATAAGTATATACATTATTACAGAGGCGAGTGACTCTGTCAAGACTGAAACACTCAAACGGGGACTTATGTGAGGTTAAATTGGCCATGAAATGTAAATGACAAGCATGGTTTGTGAAAATCCCAATGCATTTTATACTACAAGGAGCAAGAGGGTACCAGCGGAAAGAGTAGTCCCACTCCAGGACGAAGGAGAGAGGGCATCCGTTGTCAGATGAAGTGGCTGAGTTCCTCAGAGAGTACTTTGCCTCGGTATTCACCAAGGACAGGAGCATGACGGGTGTTGAATTTAGGGATGGGTGGCACAGGAGTACAATGTTTGGGTGGCAAGTGTGCACAGTGGCCAGCTCTGTTGCTTCACAGCTACAGGGTCCCATGTTACATTGTCGCTTTTGTAACCGTTCGTGCGCAGTCTGCACGTTCTCCATTTGTCTGCATGGGTTTCCTACTGGTGCTCTGCATTCCTCCCACCAGCACCAGATGTGCAGTTTCGAGGGACTGGCCATGATACATTGCCCCTTATTGCCAAAAAGGTAGGACGGCTTCCTGGGTTATGGGGGCAAGATCGAGGTGTGGCCTTGAGTAGGGTGCGGTTTCCAAGGACGGTGGGCTCGATAGGCCGAATGGCCTCCTGTGCACTGCAAATTATATGATTCTAAGGGTGTGTGAAAACTGGAGGACACATCAGCAAAATGAAGGAGCAAGTGCTGTATATCTATCAATGCATTCAGTTTAGACCTGTGCCCTCTGAGTGTTGGAATGTATTCCAGGGTCGTGGGAGTCCAGAGAGGAAAATCGAGGGCTTTCACAGAAAACTTTGCATCATCTTTGACCATAGTCGTGGTTCCGGAGAATAGCTAAATCCCCTTTGTTTAAGACGATAAGCAAT
Organism: Scyliorhinus canicula; assembly: GCF_902713615.1. Taxonomy (NCBI): domain Eukaryota; kingdom Metazoa; phylum Chordata; class Chondrichthyes; order Carcharhiniformes; family Scyliorhinidae; genus Scyliorhinus; species Scyliorhinus canicula. The sequence continues at coordinate 4,945,703 of NW_024055728.1, forward strand.
GATAAACGATGTAACTATCAGCTGGTGAGCCTGACGTCATTGGCGAGGAAGATGTAGGAGAACGACTGAGGTAAAGGGGTTATTAGCATTTTGAAACGAATGGACTTGTCCGGAGGCAGCATTATCTTACCAACTTCATTGAGTTTTTTGAAGAGGTGCCAAAATTAATTCATGAGGGATAGCGTGGTGATGTCGTCTACATGGACTTTAGTATGGCGTTGAAAAGATCCCTCATGGCAGACTGCTACAAAATATAAAGTCGCGTGGGAGTCGGGTCTGCTAGCTAGATTGTTTAAGGCTTGGCAACAGGCGACAGAGAGTAGCAGTGCAAGGGAGTGTTTGAGGATAGAGTTATGTCACTCGTGGTGTTCCACAGCGATCAGGCTTGGACTATATTTGTTTTAATATATGTAAGTGATGTGGAACAAAACTTCGGTGCCCTATTTAGCATGTTTTATGACAAACGCTACCCTATGCAATGGGTTGCAGATCGTGACGGGGTCTGTCAGATAACATAGCAGAACATTAGGGGCAGCACGGTGTGCAGAGCGTTAGACCTGTTGCCTCACAGCGCTGAGGTCCCAGGTTCGATCCGGCTTTGGTTGCACTGTCCGTGTGGAGTTTGCGTGGGTTTCAGCCCCACAACCCAAAGATGTGCAGAGTAGGCGAATTGGCCACGCTAAATTACCCCTTAATTGGATAAAATGAATTGGGTACTCTAAATTCATTTTAAAAAAGAGAATATTGATAGATAGGCGAGTTTGGCAGAGAAATGGCAAGTGGAGTTTAATCCGGACAAATGCGAGGGGATGCATTTTGGAAGATAAAATTAAGGTCTGAATTATTGACTAAATGGCACAGCCCTTAAAAGCATTGACATACACTGAGATATGAACGTTCAGGTCCAGATTTCTATGAAAATTGCAAACAGTAATCTTGCCTTCACCCGCAAGGGTACAATGGATGGCATATCATGTTACAGTCGCATAAAACCTTATTTAGGTCACATTTGAAGAACTTATGTGAAGTTCTGTTCGCCACTGTACCAGATGAGCGTGGTTAGTTTGGACAGAGTGCAAACAAAATGTACTGGTATATTGCAGGTCTGGAGGGAGTTAACTCTGAGGAGAGGTTGCATCAACTCGGATTGTTTCCGTTGGAAAGACGGTGGCTGCAGGGTGACCTGATTGAAGTCCACGAATCTAAGAGAAGTATAGACAGGGTGAATAGTCAGAACTTATTCACAGGGTGGAAGTCTCAATTTCAAGGCCGAGAGGTTCAAAGTGAGAAGGAGAAAGTTCACGGGGAGTTGTTTGTCACGCAGACGTTGTTGGGCGCCGGGAAAGCGTTGCAAGTGGATGGAGTGGTTGTCAGGTCGATAGCAACGTTCAAGACCTATCTTGCTAGATACGTGAACGGTCGGAGAATGGAGGGATATAGATCGCTGGACATAAGTACTGTCAAAATCGGGAATCTGGATTGGCGCAGGCTTGGTAGGCCAAAGGGACTGTTCCTGTGTTGTGAAGTTATTTGTTATTTGTCTGTTCAAATTACTGCCCTCACGAATAGGCCTTTCAGAATTGGGAGCAGCACGGTAGCATTGTGGATAGCACAATTGCTTCACAGCTCCAGGGTGTCAGGTTCTATTCGGCTGGGTCACTGTCTGTGCGGAGTCTGCACGTCCTCCCCGTGTTTGCGTGGGTTTCCTCCGGGTGCTCTGGTTTCCTCCCAGAGTCCAAAGATGTGCAGGTTAGGTGGATTGGCCATGATAAATTGCCCTTAGTGTCCAAATTGCCTTAGTGTTGGGTGGGGTTACTGGGTCAGGGCATAGGGTGGCGATGTTGACCGTGGATAGGGTGCTCTTTCCAAGAGCCGGTGCAGAGTCGATGGGCCGAATCAACTTCTGCACTGTAAATTCTATGATTTCACGAGAATCTGCTGGTGGTACTCTGCGAAGTGATGCATTACATGGTGTGATATTAATCTAAAATCAAAAGGAAGGCAGCAGTTGGAGCGAGCTTTTAGTTAAGGACCATTGTCGTATACCGAGTTTGGATTTGTATTGGAAATGGAGGAAACGCGTATTTTGATGGCCTCCCTATGAATCTGCTTTCAGTGTTCATGTCAATAACCTCATCCCAAACACCAGTCCTCCCTTGGCACCCTGTAAACCGTTCCCCAGACAAGAACTGGATCCTTCTTATTGATATCCGGCCTGAGCTCAGTGATACATCAACATATTGATATCATATTTGACCCTAAGTTGAGTTCATCCCCCATTAATGCATCATTTCTCAGACAAAAAACGTCAATCTCCATGACCCGTCTCTGTCCACCTGTCTTTGCTGCCTTCTCTCATGTGTATTCCAACTCTCAACAGGCGGAGAACACATTTGTCACGCTACTCATAATGAATGTAACAGAATATTAGTATGCTGTGCCCCATGCCAACTGAGGCCCATTGATGTCGGAGCTCCATTCTCGAAGATGAACATTTTGCTCACCGAAACGACAGACAATTAATTTTAAAACTGCCTGGTTGAAAGAGGAAAAATGTTATTTTCCGGAACTCTCCAAGGTCCATCGTGTCATCCCAATCTGTGTTCAGTTCTCGAACTCCTGAGTCCCGCTGATATCTCCACACCAATTAATTGTGGCCCGAGAGCTCACTCAGACTTTGCATTGCCATATAATGAGCTCCTGCAGCTGCTTTGGGACCTGAGCTCTGGTTTTCGCCCTCTAATCTCTCCGCTTGGGTCACTCCCCCTTGAAGACCTCCCTTCTAGTCAGCTTTTGCTCATCTCCAATGATATCTCCATGCTCGCTGTTCACTGCATATTTGCTCCCTTGTAGCGTTTAGGACGTGTTACTGCATTACTGCACTGTATAAATCAAATAATTTTGGTGAGGCCATTGGATGGGAGTGCTATTCGAGGACAATTGGAGTCTGCACATCCTCCCCGAGTGTTCGTGGGTTTCCACCCAGTACTCCAGTTTCCTCCCACAGTCCAAAGATGTGCAGTTTGGATGGATTGGCCATGATAAATTACCCGTAGTGACCCAAATTCTATGATTAACCTTGGGCAAAAGTTCGGCAGAACATCGAGGGCCGAAGGGCTTGTTCTGTGCTGTATTTCTCTATCTATCTAATTCTGACCTTTTTCATGCACGAGACATTTCATTTCTGCTCAGGTGGCAAATGAGAAAAATATCCGAAGTAGAAGAAGCCCATTTCATGGGCGATTCTAACAAGCAATTACTCACTAGGTGAGTGTTTTAAATCTGCTAGAGCATCTGAGTTAGTTGTTAGTTTCAGACATGAGGGTGATCGTTTTTGCAGTTTATTCTGTAATCTGATGACAGGCCTCAATTGGAGACTAGAGCAGTTTGAAGGCTTACAACGAAAGCTTTGGATGTGCTGTACATATATTTGGAATTTTAACTGCAAAAATAAAATGAATACTCATATTTTACATAACTTCAGCTATTGCCAAGTTGAACACTACATGCCTCCTTCGTCATTCTCTCCGGATGTGTGTGAATGGGTCAACGTGTCCACAGAAAATACGGCATTTCCGGTCTCATTGACAATCTGGTCCTGCATTGCCATTGTCAGTGTTATCGCTCGATGGGTGACAACATTCAGATCAATTACCATAAAAAAGGATTGATTAAACCGGACCAAAATTAATAGTTCAAGGCAAGTTTATGAAATTAGAGAGATATGTCGCCACTTACTTTGTGAAACGCTCTTTTCAATCAGGAAAACCACTGAAATTGAGAAATAAGAATGAATAGAAGGAGCATCAAAACCATTCCTAGAATTCTAGAATCAAAGCCTGTTCCAATGCGGCGCCAAAGTGCCGTTTGAGGAGCCTTTATTACTAAACACACTTCCAGAATCTCCTGATATCCAGGTATCCTTTTTTGCCGGCAGGGAAACATCCGATTTATTTTCAGTTTTGCTTTTGCCTCTGTTGACATTTCAAGACGTTGATTCCAGTCAAGCAGCTCGCTGTGGAGAAAAAGGCCCCCTTATGCCCGTTTGCTTCCTGTGCCAATCAGGATATATTGAGTGTCCACTGGCGACGCACTATTATGCAAATAAAGATGATTCATCCTTATGCAATCAATTGATGTCGATTATGATTTTGAAAACTTAAGTTGAAGCTCATCTTGATGTTAACTGCTCGGTGGAAAACAAGCCCAGGGGCTCCAACACTGCAATGGAGTGATTGCGGAACAAAATATACTCTGCTGCCATGGCCTTCGGTCGTAAAGATCGGGATAATGTTTCCCGAGGAAACGGTGCTCTCAGATTGGAACTTTCCCCGACAATTTGCAATCGATCCACCGTCAAATACTAATTTTACATCACAGTTAAGGGGTTTATTTCTAATTTAAATGTTTTTTCATGTATTTATATATAAGAAGGCAAGTCGCTGAGGGGACAGAGTTGTCATAGAGTTTTACAGGATACAGAGAGCCCATTCGGCCCAGAGGTTTTGTGGCAGCCGCCTGGCACATAACTATTCTTATTCCAGTTTCAGCAATTGGTCCCTCGACGTGTATGTTACGAAGTATCAAGTCCTCACCTAAATACTTCTTCAATGGCATGAGGTTTCCCGCCTCTTGCATCCTTCCAGATTCCCACCTTCCTCTGTGTTAATATGGTATTGCCTCAAATCGCCTCGAAATGACATTGTCTCCTGGATCAAAGTTCATGGCACCGTGGCTGGCTCTGCTGGGCAGCAGGGCAGGAAGAAGAATGGTAGGGCTACACTGATAGGGTCTCAATCGTAAGGAGAATAGACAGGCTGTTCTGCGGACGAAATCGAGACTCCAGGATGGTATGTTGCCTCCCTGGTTCAAGGGTCAAGGATGTCTCGGAGCGGCTGCAGAACATTCTGGGGGAGGAGGGTGAATAGCCAGCTGCCGTGGTGCACATAGGGACCAAAGATTTAGGGTAAAAACGGGACAAGGTCCAACAAGCTGAATTTACGGAGTTAGTTGAACTAAAAAGTAGGACCTCAAAATAGTAATCTCAGGATTGCTACCAGTGCTACGAGCTAGTCAGAGTAGGAATTTCAGGATATATAGGATGAGTGCGTGGCTCGAGAGAGAGAGAGGGTGCAAGAGAGAGGGATTGAAATTCCTGATGCATTGAAAACGGTATTGCGGGAGGTTGGTCCTCTACAAACCGGACGGTTTGCCCCTAGGCAGGACTGGAACCGATCTCCTTGGGGATGTATTCTGGAGCTCTTGGGGAGGGTTTAAACTAATGTGGCAGGGGGTTGTGAACCTATGCAGGAAGTTGGAAGGTCGTACAACAGTGACAGTAGCAAAAGGAAGTAATGGGGGAAAGTTTAAGGCAGAGAAGCCACAGTCAAAAATCATGAAGGGCGACAATACAATGTACAGTGACTGAGGGGAGCTCAGTGAATAGGCCCAGTAACACTAATGAATAAAACGGGAATTTAAAACATTAATGGCAAGTGACGTGGCAGGTTGTTACATGAAGATATGTGTGCAACGAGAAGGAAAATTAGGAGAAAGGTTAAGCGGAAATATAACTTAGGCGAGGTTACTGATCGAGGTGATAAGATTTAAAACATGTGAAAAAAAACAACATAAGTGTACTTTACCAGAATGCTCGTAGTGTTCGGAATAAAGTAAATGAGTTGATGGCGCAAATCATCGCGAATGATTAGGATTTAGTGGCCATCACTGAAACATGTTTAAAGAATGGTAACGACTGGGAGTTAAATATCCGAGGGTATCAACTAGTCGGAAGGAAAGAAGGATGGTAAGGGAGTTGGTGTAACTCTGTTATTTAAGGATAACATCCGGGAAACAGTAAGGCATGACATCGCTTGTATGGAGGATAAGGTTGAATCCATCTGGTGGAAATCAGAAATAGTAATGCGACAAAGTCACTGATAGGAGTAATCTATTGACCACCAAATAGTAACATTATGGTGGGGCAGGCAATACACAAAGAAATAACGGATGCATGTAGAAATGGTACAGCAGTTATCATGGGGGATTTTAACCTACAGGTCGATTGGTTTAACCAGGTCGGTCAAGGCAGCCTTGAGGAGGAGGTTTATAGAATGTATCCGCAATAGTTTCCTAGATCAGTATATAATTAAGCCTACGAGGGAACAGGTGGTCCTATATCTTGTCCTGTGTAATGAGTCTGGATGATTCATGATCTCATAGTTGGGATCCTCTCGGAAGGAGCGATCACAATATGTGGGAATTTCTAATACAGATGGAGAGTGAGAAGGTAAAATAATCTACTCGGGTTTTTTGGCTTAAACAAAGGAGATTAGGTGGGAAGGGAGAAGATCTAGCGAAAGTAGACTGGGAGCAAAGACCTTATGGTCGAGCAGTTGAGCAACAGTGGAGAAGCTCCCAAGCGACTTTCCCACAGTGCTCAGCAAAGGTTTATACCAAGAAAAACGGAGGACTGTAGAAAGAGAGAAAATCGACAGTGGATATCTAAAGAAATAAGGGAGAGTGTTAAATTGAAGGAAGAGCAAACAAAGTGGCAACCATTAATTGGGAGAACAGAGGTCTGGGAAATATTTAGGGGGCAACAGAAAGCTACCAACCGTCGGTAAAGAAGACTAACATAGATTATGAGAATAAACTTGCTCAGAATATAAAAACAGATAGTAAAGTTTCCACAAATAGATAAAAACAAAAAACAATTGTAATGTAAATATTGGTCCTTCAGACGATGTGAAGGGAGTTTTAATAATGGGAGATGAGGACATGGCTGAGCAACTGAACAGGATTTTTAGGTCGGTCTACATAGTGGAAGTCACAAATAACATGGCAGCGACTGACAGAAATTAAGCTATGACAGGTGATGACCTTGAGAGGATTGTTATCACTAAGCAGGTAGTGATGTATGAGCTCATGGGGGTAAAGGTAGACAAGTCTCCAGGAACTGGTGGAATGCATCCCAGTGTGCAAAAAGAGATGTCTAGGGAAATTGCAAATGCACTAGTGATAATTTACCAAAATTCACTAGAATCTGGGGTGGTGCCGGCGGATTGGAAATTAGCAAGCGTCACACCGCTGTTTAAAAAAGAAGGTAAAAAGAAAGCGGGTAATTATAGGCCAGTCAGCATGACTTCGGTAGAAGGGAAGATTCTGGAATCTATCATTAAGGAAGAAAAACCGAGGCATCCGGATAGAAATTGTCCCATTGGGCAGACGCAGCATGGGTTCATAAAAGGCAGGTTGTGCCTCACTAATTTAGTGGAATTATTTGAGGACATAACCAATGCAGTAGATAAAGGGGAACAAATGAATGTGGTATATCTGGATTTCCAGAAAGCCTTTGACAAGGTGCCACACAAAAGTATGCTGCATGAGATAAAGATGCATGGCATTCAGGATAAAGTCGTAGCATGGATTGAGGATTGGTTAATTAATAGAAAGCAAAGCGTGGGGTTTAATTGCTGTTTCTCTGGTTGGCAATAAGTAGCCACTAGTGTCACTCTGGAAGAAGTATTGGACCCACAATTTTTCACAATTTACATGGATGATTTGGGGTTAGGGACCAAGGGTAATGTGTACAAGTTTTCAGGCGACACGAAGATGAGCGGTAAATCAAAAAGTGCATAGGAAACTGGAAGGCAGCAGAGGGATTTGGATAAGTTAAGTGAACGGGCTAAGGTCTGGCAGATGGAATACATGTTGACAAATGTGAGGTTATCCATTTTTGGTAGGATAACAGAATACGGGATTATTATTTAAATTATAAAATATTAAAACATGCTGCCGTGCAGAGAGACATGGGCGTACTAGTGCATGAGTCGCACAAAGGTGGTTCACAGGTGCAACAGGTGATTAAGAAGGCAAATGGATTTTTGTCCTTCATTGCTAGAGTGATGGAGTTTAAGATGAGGGAGGTTACGCTGCAATTGCACAAAGTGTTCGTGAGGTGACACGTAGAATATTCTGTTTAGTTTTGGTCTCCTTACTTGAGAAAGGGCTTACTGGCACTGGAGGGTGCGCAGAGGAGATTCACTAGGTTAATCCCAGAATTGAAGATGTTGGATTAAGAGGAGAGGTTCAGTAGTCTTGGACTGTGCTCGTTGAAATTTGGAAGGATGGGGGGGGGGGGGGGGTGATCTTATGGAAAAATGGAAAAGTATGAAGCGAATAGATAGGATAGATGCGGGCAGGTTGTTTCCATTGGCAGCTAAAAGCAGTACTCGGGGGCATAACCTCAAAATAAGGGGAAGAAGATTTAGGACTGTGTTTATGTGGAACTTCTTCACCCACAGCGTTGTGAATCTATGGAATTCCTTGCCCAGTGAAGCAGTAGAAGCACCTTTATTAAATGTTTTTAAGATAAAGATAGCTCGATTTTTGAAGAATAAAGGGAATATGGGTGTAGGTGTTCGGGCCGGAAAGTGGAGCTGAGTCCACAAAAGATCAGCTATGATCTCATTGAATGGCGGAGCAGGATCGAGGGGCCAGATGGCCGACCTCTGCTCCTAGTTCTTATGTTCTTATATGTGTCCCACTAACCGTGGGGAAAGTTCCCTTCTGTATACTCTCTCCATGTCGCTAATAATGTTGGGCTTGGTCATTCTCTGTAACGTCTCTCTGTCTTTGCCTTTGTCGCAGTCTCTGTGTATGAGACTGTCTTTGTGTGTTTGTGTCTGTGCGTCTCCCAATGTGAGATTTCGAAATAATAATTAATCGTGGAACACTTCCAATGTTCAGCTACCTGGTCCAACCTTCGAGCACAATTTTCTCTGGAGAAATGGTTCCAGCTTCAGACCTGTCTGTGCGTTTTTGTGCGTTTATCTCTTTCTGCGTATCAGTCAGTCTCTGCTGGCCTGTGTGATTGTTGTTGTCTCTCTCTCGTTCTGTGCATATAGCTCTATGAGTTCAGAAACACCAGAGGGTAGCCAGGGAATGGGTTGGCCCATTGAAGGGCAGGGGAGGGAAGCCATTTGTGGAGACAGAGGAATAGGAGCGGTGTAAAATTAATACTTTGCATTATAAGAGAAGGAATTAGCGGTTATTCAGTCTGGAGAGGATGAGTAGATAGCCTGGGTCATATTGAGGTCAAAAAAGACGAGGTGTTGGGCGTCTTGAATAATATTAATGTGGATACGTTCCCGTTGTCTGATTGTAACTACCCAAGAATACCGAACGAGGCAAGAGAGGACAATGCTAAGCTTTGGGAAATCTTTGTCTCCTCACTGTCTTCAGGCTATATCGTGGAGGAATGGAGATTAGCCAATGTTGTTCCTTTGTTTAAAAGGGTAGCACTGATAATCCAGGGAATTACAGGCCGGTCAACCTTACGTGAGTGGTAGGGAAATTACTGGAGAGAATTCTTCGAGACAGGATCCACTCCCATTTGGAAGCAAGGGGTCGTATTAGCGATCGGCAGCAAGGTTTTGTGAAGATGAGGTTGTTGTCTCGCTCTCGTTCTGTGCATATAGCTCTATGAGTTCAGAAACACCAAGAGGGTTGGATACAAAACTAGCTGGGTCATTGAAGGTAGGGAGTAGCAATGGAAGGGTTGCTTTCTGATTGGAGGGCTGTGATCAGTGGTGTTCCGCAGGTATCAGTGCTGGAACCATTGCTGTTCATAGTATATACTAAAGATTTGGAGGAAATGTAACTGGTCTGATCAGTAAGTTGCGGATGACACAAATATTTGTGGAATTGCGGATAGCGATAAGGACAGTCAGAGGATACAGTAGGATTTAGATCGTTTGCCTACTTGGGTGGAGAGAAGGCATCTGCAGTTTAGTCACCAAAGATGTGAGGTAATGCATTTTGGAAGTTCTAACACGGGTAGGGAGTATAAAGTGAATGGTAGAACCCTTGAGTTTTGCCAGTCAGAGAGATCTTGATGTACAGGTCCAGAGGTCACTGAAAGGGGAAACACAGATGAAACAGGTAGTCAAGAAGGCATGCGGCATGCATGCCATCATTAGCCGAGGAATTGAGTATAAAGATTGGTGATCATGTTGCAGTTGTGTGGAACCTTGGTTATGCAGTACTTAGAGTATTGCGTTCAATTCTGATCGCCACACTACAGAAGGATGTTGAGGCTTTGGAGATGGTGCAGAGACGATTTACCAGGATTTGTCCTGGTATGGAGGGCATTAGCTTTGAGGAGCGGTTTGAATAAACTAGGGTGTTCTCACTGGAGCGAAGGAGGTTGAGGGGAGACCTGATAGATGTCTACAAAATAATGAGGGGCACAAACAGAGTGGAGGGTCAGAGACATTTTCCAAGGGTGGATGGGTCAATGACTAGGGGGTATAGGTTTAAGGTTCGAGGGGTAAGGTTTAGACGAGTTGTACGAGACAAGTTTTTTAGAAAAGGGTTATGGGTGCCTGGAACTCACTGTCGGAGGAGGTGGTGGAAACAGGTGCGATAATGACGTGTAAGTGGCATATTGACAAATACATGAATAGGATGGAATTAGAGGAATACGGACGCTGGAAGTGTAGATGATTTCAGTTTAGACGGGCAGCATGGTCGGCATAGACTTGGAGGGAGAAGGGCCCGTTCCTGTGCTACACTTTATTGGTTCTTTTTTCTTTGTTATACGTCTTTCTGTGTCTCAGTCTATGTGTGCGCTGATGTGTTTTGTAATTCAGTCTTAGTGACAGTCTATGGTCTGTGTATCTTTTGAATGCTCATGGATGTGTATGTTTGAGTCTGTGTTTTAGCTTCTGCCATTGTGTTTGACCACCTCCATTTGTCCGTCTGTGTCTATCTTTGTCTCTATGGCTTTCTTGGTGAATGTTTCTCTGTGTTCGCCGTGTCTTTGCCTGCGTCACTTGTCTGTCATTCTCTGTGTATGAGACAGTCTCTTTCTATATGTCTGTCCCTGTGTGCTTAGCTCTGTTTGTCTCTGCCTTTCTGTGTGTCAGTCAGCATCTGTGTGCCTGTCTCTGTCTGCTTACCACTGTTTGTCCCTGCCTTTCTGTGTATCTGTCACTATCTGTGTGTCTGTCCCGGTTTGTCCGGTTGTCTGTATGCATTTGTCTCGTTCTGTTTAGATCTATGTGCCTGTACATCTGAACTAATCTATGTCTCTGTCTCATTCTGTTTGTCCGTGTTTCTCCATGCATTTGTCACATTCTGTTTTACTGTCTGTGTCTGTTTGTCTGTATTAATCTGGGCCTCCGTCTGCCGCTCTCTGTCTGTCCCAGTCTGTGTCTCTGTCTGTGTGTCAGTTTATGTCTGCCTGTATCTGTGTCCACCATCGTTAAACGGCTGGCTACATCCCCATATCGTTTTTTAAATTAAACTTGTGAAGGTTGCCTGATAAATGGTGACCACAAACAGCAGCCGCTGCACAGTGTATACGAAAGGAATTAGTTTCCACCCGATGTACAGATCTCTATCTCAATACTGTTACCAGATTCTCAGAATAATGGGGAAGTGCTGTTTATATTATTAGAGCTGTTTAGTGTTTCAATTCATTTTACAACAATAGTTTTCGAACTGTCAAAATTTCAAACTTGGTGCATTAACATTATGGCCCCCTCGATGATGATTAACAAAGCTTAAACATTTGAAAATGTATCTGGCTAAACTTTACAGTTAGAAAGTGTTTTAAAGCGGAAATCTGTGGTCTCAGATAAGAAATACTTCTTCTCCAGACACAAATAAACATCATATTAACACTTTACTGGAAAACAATGGGTCAGGGTGAGATGTTCTATATAAGCCGATAGAAGATACATTCTGACAATCTTGATGAAATACTTTGAATAAATCAAGTATTTTATTACTCGACAGAGCATCACCAAGAGTGGCAAACTGTCAGATTGAATCCGCTTGCACTCACTTTTCTACACAGTTACTTTAAGCTACTTTAAAGACAATTTGGTTACAAAATGTTCCACGCAAATCTCATATGTTCACAACCAAACACACTACATTATACCAAAGGGCGAGGATTCAACCTGCAAAAATAACCTTAAACACTGTAAAAACTGATTTTCATTCAGTAACTAAATAAAAAAGGAATCGTTCAGCTGGAGTGACGAATGGTTACTTGAAGGCAGGGAGGGAGAGAGAAAGAGAGAATGAGAGAGAGTGAGCGAGAGGGTAAAAGAGACGGATTGAGAGTGTGTGAGAGAGAGAGCGAGCGAGATAGAGAGAGAGTAATTGAATGAGGGACAGAGAGACAGACAGAGACAGACAAAGTTAAAGCGTGACAGATAGAGTGAGAGCGAGAGAGAGAGAGCGAGAGTGGGAGAGAGATATGACGAATGAATGAGGGACCGAGCGACATACAGAAAGGCAGAGATACACAAACAGACATAGAGACAGACAGACAGATGCAGCCACACCGACAAAGAATGAGAAAGAAAGAAGAAAGAAAGAGACAGAGATAGAGAGCGAGATAGATAGAAATAGGGTGATAGAGAGATACTGATGAGGAACAGAGAAATAGACAAAGAGAGGTAGACAGACAGAGACACGCAAACAGACATAGAGGCAGGCAAACAGATACAACTGCACAGACAAAGAGAGACAGGGGGGAGACGGAGAGAGAGAGAAATACTGAATGACGGACTGAGATAGACAGAGAGACTGGGATAGAGGCAGACAGACAGATACAGTCACATAGACAAACATAGAACATAGAACAGTACAGCACAGAACAGGCCCTTCGGCCCTCAATGTTGTGCCGAGCCATGATCACCCTACTCAAACCCACGTATCCACCCTATACCCGTAACCCAACAACCTTACTTTTATTAGGACACTACGGGCAATTTAGCATGGCCAATCCACCTAATCCGCACATCTTTGGACTGTGGGAGGAAACCGGAGCACCCGGAGGAAACCCACGCACACAGGGGGAGGACGTGCAGACTCCACACAGACAGTGACCCAGCCGGGAATCGAACCTGGGACCCTGGAGCTGTGAAGCATTTATGCTAACCACCATGCTACCCTGCTGCCCCAAACAAAGAGGGAGAGAGACCAGGGAGAGACAGAAAGAGAGAGAGACAGAGAGAGACCGACAGATAGAGACACACACACAAGCAGACAGATAGGGAGACAGACAGATAAAGCTACATAGACAAAGAAAGAAAGAGAAAGAGAGAGAAAAAGGGAGAAAGAGAGATAACGATTGACGGACGGAGAGATTGACAGAGACAGAAAGACAGAGACTGTCATGTGAGAGTCCCTTAGAGAAATGGGTGTTTTATACTGTAACTGTCGTGGGTGTATCTTTAAGAATTGGGTGTTTATTACTGCAGTGTTGTCAGATAGTGGTTGGAGGTCGGCTGTTTGTCTGCTTTTTACTTTAGCTTTAGGCTTTTTTGCTGCAGGGTGGGTTTCATTACATTTTAGTTTTGGAGAAGCTGCAATCACAGCAGGATGTCCATTTGCAGTTTTCAACGTGGTAACTTGTCAGTAGTGAAGTTTAGCCTGATGTCTTACTGAAAAAAGCTGTTTTTAAGTCTTATGCATGTGAAAAGGAAAGATTAATGGATTATTTAGTGTTTTAGCATTTGGGTCGAGTTTGAATTAATGGTTGCTAAGGTGTTTCTTCTATGTTTTAAAAACGTTATCTTGAGTTCATAGAATAAACATTGTTTTGCTTTAAATACTTTTCCATTTCCCCTGTACCACTACTGTGGAGTGGGTCGTGTGCTCCCCATACCACAATCTATTAACAGTTGTGGGTCAGGTGAACTCCATGATACAGTTTAGGGTTCTCTAAACCCTGGCCCATAACAAAACAGACAGGCAGGCAGACAGATACAGCCACACAGACAAAGAAACAAAGGACAGAGCGAGAACGAATGAGGGACAGAAAGATAGACAGAGAGACAGGCAGCGAGAGGCACAGAGGCAGACATAGAGCCGTAGAGCCAGTTACAGCCACATAGAGACAGAAAGAGAGAGAGAGAGAATGTGTCAGTGAGAGAAAGAGAGAGAGAGACAGACAGACATATAGAGATAGAGCGAGGGAGGGAGAGAGGGAGAGAAGGAAAGAGAGTGAGAGAGAGAGGGAGAGAGAGGGAGGGAGGAAGAATGAGGGTCAGAGAGATAGAGACAGACAGAGAAATACACACATACAGACATAGAGGTAGACAGGCAGATACAGCCACACAGACAAAGAAAGAGAGAGAGAGCGAGAGAGAGGGGAGAGACAGCGGGAGCGGAGAGACGGACAGAGACTGAGGACAGAGACAGTGAGATACAGTGATACGGACAAGAAAGAGAGAGAAAAATATAGAGAGCATGAATGAGGAAGAGAGAAATAGACAGAGAGAAACAGACAGACAGTGAGAGACGCACAAACAGACATAGAGGCAGACAGACAGATACAGCAACAGACGAAGAAAGAAAGAAAGAAAGAGAGAGAGGGGGCAGAGAGAGAGAGAATATAAATGAGTGATAGTGAGATAGACAGAGGCAGTCAGACAGACAGAGAGGCAGACAGGCAGATACAGACGCACAAAGAAACAAAGAGAGAGAAAGAGAGAGAGAGCGAGAGAAAGAGAGAGAGTGGGAGAGAAAGAAAGAGTATGAATGAGGGAGAGATAGATAGTGATAGACAGAACGAGAGACACACAAACCGACATATAGGCAGACAGACAGATGCAGCCACACAGAGACAGAAAGAGAGAGTGAGATAGGAAAAGAGAGAGAGATAGAGAGAGAATGATTCACGGACAGGGAAATAGAAAGAGAGAGACAGACAGGCAGTGGGAGACACAGGCATAAAGGCGGTCAGACAGAGACAGCCACATAGTGAAGTAAAGTAAGAGAGAGTGAGTGAGAGAGAGCGAGAAAGAGAGATAGAGATAGAGAGAGAGAGAGAGAGAGAGAGAGAGAGAGAGAGAGAGATAGAGATAGAGAGAGAGAGAGAGAGAGAGAGAGCGAGAGAGAGGAGAGAGAGAGAGGAGAGAGAGAGAGAGGAGAGAGAGAGAGAGATGAGAGAGAGAGAGAGATAAAGAATGAATGGGTGACGGCGAGATGTACCGACAGACTGACAGTCCGAAAGAGAGACATATTAGCAGGCATAGAGGCCGACAGACAGGAACCATACAGACAAAAATGTAAGACACAGAGGTAGAATGAAATGGAGAGAGATAGAGGGGAATGCGAAAGAAAGAGAGAGTTACCGTCAGGGAGAAATGCGCACAGGCTAACGGTGACAGATACAGAGGCCCTCACATGGAAAAACAGAGAGACGCAGACAGACAGAGAGAGGGCCAGAGGGAATAATACGGAGACAAACATCGTGTTTAAAGTAAATAAGTGAGCAACCACCCAGGGATTGGTGGTCAACAAAGTGGAAGGGAGCTAAAACCAAGAAAGTCAGTGTACAACAGATACGGGACACATTTGGAGAAGGGAATACTGACAAGGTTCCGGCAAACCAAGGCGTTGAATCGCCGGTCTCAGTGAAAGTGAACAGCAGCGATAACAAATGCATTCGGTGTAATATTCTCAAATTCCCGCGAACCTGAATGAATGCAGCCGCTTGAAATCTTACTTATATTATACCGATATTCCAGGAAGGAGGGAGACAGTAAGCATTGCACTTCTGTTTGATTACCCAATATCTGACATCGAGAAGTGAGTCCACATACACAAAATACTCAATCTACTGGTAATGCGGAAGGTCTGTGAAATAGCAAAGATGACAGGATCTCCAAGCATACAAAGATCAGATGAGAACGTTACTGAGAAAGACAGAATTGCCAAGAAAGCGCTGGCTAAATGGAGAGCGGTTGTTTCTCCTTGTGGGAGGGTCTACGACAAGAGGGAGAAATCCCAGATCCAGGATCGCTCATTTCAGAGATACGTGAGGAGGGATTTATTCTCTATCGGGGCAGTTAATCTGTGGAATTCCTTATTTCAGATGGCTTGATGTTGGCCGTTGACAAATACGAGGCTGATATAGACAGACTTAAAATCAATGAGGCAACCGATGGTTATGGGGATAAGCCAGAAAAGTGGGAGTTATTGATTATCAGAACAGATTGGATATCATTTCATTGCATTTCCAAATCGACACGATATGCCTCAGGCAGTACTCCTTCCCTCTATGTTTTTATGAAATAAATGATTCTGAAATAAGTCACCGGTCAGGCCTGAACATGTCACCATTTCCAATTTTGACACGCCACTTTAGGGAGGATAAGCAACAACTTGATAGGGCTGAAAGGCGATTGATCCTTAGGGCAGCACGGTAGCATTGTGGATAGCACAATTGCTTCACAGCTCCAGGGTCCCAGGTTCGATTCCGGCTTGGGTCACTGTCTGTGCGGAGTCTGCACATCCTCCCCGTGTGTGCGTGGGTTTCCTCCGGGTGCTCTGGTTTCCTCCCACAGTCCAAAGATGTGCAGGTTAGGTGGATTGGCCATGATAAATTGCCCTTAGTGTCCAAACATTCCCTTAGTGTTGGGTGGGATTATTGGGATAGGGTGGAGGTGTTGAACTTGGGTGGGGTGCTCTTTCCAAGAGACGGTGCAGACTCGATGCGCCGAATGGCCTCCTTCTGCACTGTAAATTCTATGATCTATGATCCAATTGTATCAGGGAGGATAACACTTAGTTTATTTGCAGTGAAAGGATAATTGAAGACTATTCTCCTCAGAGCGCAGCAGGGCAAGATAACGTTTGGTTACACACACCCCTGAATATAAATATATTTGTTATCCTGTGTACTCCATTTGTGTAAGCTACTAATATTCCATTGCAAGGATCAATAACATCACTTTATCTTCAGGTAAGGCCTCGAATTAAATCAGTTTTGAGTAACACATAAGCTCGATTTGCTGACTGAGTGTTATCTTCATAAAGACGAAGTTGTGTTGCTGCGTGGAGTGTGTAAGTGTAAACGTTACAGGTGTTTACGGATTCAATCGTGTCCAGGAAAATACAAATCATATGAATGTCATTGCCCCGGATACAATGTGGAAAAGGCGGAGGTATGGACTGTGGCAACTGAGACTGTGATATACAGTCTCCATTGCCACAGTCTATGCCGACAGACAAAAACAGGGGGTGCATAAAAAGGGACAAAGAAATGTCTGAACAACTGATTACACTTGTTGGTTGTATCTTCACAAATGAGGACACAAATCAGATACCTGAAAAGTTGGAGAATGAAAGGTTTAGTGGGAGGGAAGAACTCAGGGGGGTCAATATTAGTAGAAAAATGGTACTAGGAAATTGGTGGGATTGAAGGTGGATAATTCCCCAGGGCCTGCGAATCTGCATCGCAGAGAGCATAAGGAGGTGGCTCGAGAAATAGTGGATGTATTAGTGGTCATCTTCCGGGATTCTATAGACTCTGGAACTGTCCCTGCAGATTGGAGGTTAACCGCGTCACTCCAAAATTGAAAAACGGAGGTAGAGAGAAAGCAGGAAATTATAGACCAGTAAGGCTAACATCGGTAGTGGGGGAACTGCTTGAATTCATTATCAAGGAATTGAAAGCAGAACATTTAGAAAGCAGTGGTAGGATCAGTCAGAGTCAGCATGGATTTATGAAGGAAACATCATGCTTGACAAAACTGTTGGAATTCTTGAAACACGTAACCAGTACAGTCGACAAGGGGGAGTCAGACGATGTGATATCTTTGGAGCTTCAGAAGGCGTTTTATAAAGTTCTGCATAAGGTTTTGTGCAAATTTAAAGCTCATGGGATTGGGGGAAATGTATTGAGGTGGACAGAAAACTGGTTGGCAGAGAGGAAACAAACTGTAGTGATAAATGGGTCCTTTTCAAATTGGCAGGCAGTAACTAATGGGGTGCCACTGGGATGGGTGCTGGGACCCCAGCTATTCACAATATATATTAATGATTTGGATGAGGTAACAAAATGTAACATCTCAAAGTTTGCAGAAGATACCAATTTGAGTGGGAGGGTGAACTGTGACGCAGAATCAGGGATCCTACAGCAAGATTTGGACAGATTGGGCGAGCAGGCAAATCAATTGAAGATGCAGTATAATTTGGAGAAGTGTGAGGTTATTCACTTTGGAAGCAAAAACGGAAAGGCAGAATCCTCCCTGAATGGTTGTAAATGGGAAGAGGGGGTGTGCAGAGGGACCTGGGTGTCCTTGTGCACCATTCGCTAAAGGTAAGCATGCAAGTGCAGCAGGTGGTAAATGAGTCTCATGGTATGTTGGCCTTCATTGCGAGAGATTTCGATTATAGAAGAAGGGAGGAAACCCGAGCACCCGGAGAAAACCCACGCACACAGGGGGAGAACGTGCAGACTCCACACAGACAGTGACCCAGCCGGGAATCGAACCTGGGACCCTGGAGCTGTGAAGCATTTATGCTAACCATTATACATTTATGCTAACCATAAGCAATTATACAAAGCCTTGGTGAGGCCACACCTGGAGTATTGTGTGCTGTTTTGGTCTCCTTCTTTGAGGAAAGATGGCCTTGATCTCGAGGGAGTGCAGCGAAGTTTTACCAGATCGATTTGGCAGCAGGGTAGCATGGTGGTTAGCATAAATGCTTCACAGCTCCAGGGTCCCAGGTTCGATTCCCTGCTGGGTCACTGTCTGTGTGGAGTCTGCACGTTCTCCCCCTGTGTGCGTGGGTTTTCTCCGGGTGCTCGGGTTTCCTCCCACAGTCCAAAGATGTGCGGGTTAGGTGGATTGGCCATGGGAAATTGACCGTAGTGTCCTAAAAAAAGTAAGGTTAGGGGGGTTGTTGGGTTACGGGTATAGGGTGGATACGTGGGCTTGAGTAGGGTGATCATGGCTCGGCACAACATTGAGGGCCGAAGGACCTGTTCTGTGCTGTACTGTTCTATGTTCTATTTCAGGGATGTTTGCACTGTCATATGAGGAGAGGTTGACTAGGTTGGAATTGTTCTCGCTGGTGTTCAGAATAATGAGCGTGGATCTCATAGAGACTTATCAAATTCTCACAGGACTGGACAGGGTAGATGAAAGGAAGATGCTACCAATGACGTGTGTGTCCAGAACCAAAGCTCACAGTCTCAGGATTCAGGCTGCACCATTTCGGACAGATATAAAGAGACATTTGTTCACACAAGGAGCGGTGAGCCTTCGGAATTCATTAACACTGGAAGTAATTGATGCTAAAATACTGAACATATGCAAGAGGAGGCTAGATATACCAGTTGGGGAGAATGGGATCAAAGGTTATGGGGACAAAGCAGGATTAGTGTATTGAGTTGGACGATGAGCCATAATCGTGATGAATGGTGGAATAGGCTCGAAGGGCCAAAATGCCTCCTCCTGCCCCCAACTTCTACGTTTCTCTGTATGTATATGTGAAATTAGAAGGACATTCTGAGCACAAAGAGCATTGTCCCCCCAATAGTCTCCTCCCACTCTACAGATCTCTGAATCAATGATGTGCTTAAATCCAGTAGACTGAATGACGAAGTGGAGTTAATACAGGTTGTCAGATGTTAAATGCCGCCTGGTTTTCTCAAGAGGAGCCTTTGATTGTAGAACTAAAAAAGTCAGCAGCTCCGAACAGACACAGAGTCTTCCAGGAACTAACTCCTACAGCAAGGACTGAAAAACTAAGCCACCGTTTTGAATGTGGTCAGTAATAAAGATAACAGAAATAGCACTTAAGTGTCAGAGTGGAAAGATAATTTTTCACCTCGCAGAGACTTCAGTTGAGAAAAGAGGAACTTAGCTGTTTCCAGGAAGGACCATAACTCATAACTAACAGAAAAACCAAATTAGACATTCCAGAACATTCCACCACTGGTGGTGCCGTTTTACTGAACTTCCCATGTCTCTTGAAGACCCTCCTTCATGACTGAATCATGTAATTGGTCAACGTTCGACCGCACAGCCATATACATAATGAAAGTTGGAATGAACTTGATCGGTTGTAATACTAAACTAATGGCCTTTTTTTTTACATAGAATTTTCAGTGCAAAAGGAGGCCATTCGGCCCATCGAGTCTGCACCGGCTCTTGGAAAGAGCATTCTACCGAAGGTCAACACCTCCGCCCTATCCCCATAACCCAGTAACCCCACCCAACACTAAGGGCAATTTTGGACACTAAGGGCAATTTATCATGGCCAATCCACCTAACTTGCACATCTTTGTACTGTGGGAGGAACCCGGAATACCCGGAGGAAACCTACGCACACACGGGGAGAATGTGCGGACTCCACACAGACAGTGACACAAGCAGGAATCGAACCTGGGACCCTGGAGCTGTGAACCGATTGTGCTATCCACAATGCTACCGTGCTGCCGTAGCTCTGTTTCTATCTTTACTAATTCCCCGCCCATTCCACGCATGCTCACTTCGCTGCATTGAATACTGATTCAGCAGCGTTTACGCCACACTTCGCCAGTGCTTCATTTATACAGCATTGGGACACTGAGCTGATTGGCCATCACAAAGGACATGCATGGATAACAAGACTCTCTGCTCTGTCCAGGCCACGACACATGAAACCCAGAGTCTAATTTCCAATTGATGGTTTCCCTACGCTCAAACTCGTCTCAGTGTCAGTGGAATCGTCATTTAGAACTGAATTGTTAACTGCTCCTCACCACAGATGCTGCTGGACGTGCTGAACTTATTTAACATTGTCTTTATACTCTTGTGATCGGGTCAGCATCCAGCTATAAAACCGGGAGGTCGTCCTTTATATCAATGTATGAAATGTGCAATTGAGGAGATGTTTTCCCGCATAGGGAGTGCACGGGATACATAAATTGATACTTTTCAGATTAGCTGATGGTGGGAACATTCATGCCATTCAGGGGAATTTTATTTCTAAACATTTGGCTGCTCCAAATGAGTTAGAGGAAGTGCGGATAAGGTTGTATGAACCAGTATAAGAGGAGGATGGTGTGGAGTGCCAATTACAGCACCTGAGCTCTTCGTCCGAATGACCTCTTTCTCTACTATAAATGCAAATAATTTCAATTGTATTGAGTCGTGAATTGATAGAGAATGCACGAAGGGACAATCCTGTCTGCAGTTTAACAACCCTTCACATATGATCAAATGTAATTTAACGGTTGGTACAAGACTGTCTCATCCGAGTGGGAAGTTTGTTTAAGGTAAAGCGAATTAGAACCTATCTTGGATATATTGTTGGCACTACTTAAGTTCTGAATAATATTATTCTTCCAAAGTGTATCACACCTATTAGAGCAGCAGCAGGCAGGTTCACGGGTTTTTATTTATTAAAGATAAACTGAACTCCAGACAAATAAATCAATACTTTTAAAATTGCACCACTTCCTTGCATTACCACTACCTGGGCAGCACGGTAGCATTGTGGATAGCACAATCGCTTCACAGCTCCTGGATCCCAGGTTCGATTACGGCTTGGTTCACTGTCTGTGCGGAGTCTCACATCCTCCCCGTGTGTGCGTGGGTTAACTCCGGGTGCTCCGGTTTCCTCCCACAGTCCAAAGATATGCAGGTTAGGTGGATTGACCATGATAAATTGCCCTTAGTGTCCAAAATTGCCCTTAGTGCTGGGTGGGGTTACTGGGTTATGGGGATAGGGTGGAGGTAGGGTAGGGTGCTCAATCCAGGAGCCGCTTCAGACTCGATGGGCCAAATGGCCTTCTGCACTGTAAATACTATGTAAAACCTTCTACTCTAAACATGGATGGATGTATTTGCGGGCATCACACATACTAAATGGGTTAGGTCGAAGCATGTTATCAGACAAGGTGCAATATTTGTCTGCACCTGAACAGAGTAACATGTTTCAACTTCGACTACTTCAAGCACTGAGAGAGAGATTAGGGTCAAGAAGTGGGTAATGGGTATCACTGAAAATCTAATCCCACGAAGGACATTCCTGTGCGAGAAGTGGGCGTGATGCGTTTGAATTTATAGACGGTAATCAGGGATGTCTGATACACAACATAAATGGGCAAAAGTAGGATGTGAATAGCAATGATTTCCGTGCATGAACTCAAAAGTGTTTTCATTACGGAAGGATTATAACTATAAAGAAGATCATTTCATGCTCCCCTGCAAGATTTAAATAGGGGAACGACAAGGGTCAGTGACTGGGCTCCAGCTGTTCACAATTTCTATCAAGAAAGTTGGTGACGGGGTAAAGGCAAATTTGAAATGAGAAATGAAATGAAAATCGATTATTGTCACAAGTAAGCTTCAAATGGAGTTACTGTGGAGTTACTAGTCTCCACATTGCGGCGTATGTTCGGGGAGGGTGGTGCGGGTATTTAACCCGCGCTGCTGGACCGCCTTGGTCTGCTTTAAAGGCCAGCTCCTTTGCCCTGTGCTAATCCGGCCACTCTGCTGTTAATAGGTTAAATATGCTGTCAATACGCAGCCCGGTGGAGAAGTCAGTTGAGTGAAGGACGGTGGAAGGAGGCACCATGGAAGTCAGAGAGTACAGGTGAGTGGAGATGAACCCGGCGGATGGATCGCAATGTGGAAATATGTTACATTGTCATCCTTGGATGGAAAAGCAGAAAGTCAGAGTATTTACGAAATAGGCAGAGATTGGGAAGACATGATATTAACATGGAAACGAAGAAAATAGGTACGTGATTAGGCCATTCGGCCCATCGAGCCTGCACTCCCATCCAATATGATCATGGCTGATCATGCAAATCCAGTATCCCACTCCCTATTGCTCTCAGAACCCCTAGATCCCTTTAGCCGCAAGGGCCAAGTCCAGATCCCTCTTGAATATATTAAACGAACTGGCCCCAACAGCTTTCTGTGGTAGAGAATTCCACAAGTTCACGACTCTCTGAGAAAAAATGTTCTTCCTCATCTCAGTCCTGATTGTCTTACCCCTGTTCCTTTGGCTTTGATCCCTACTTCTGGATGTCCACAAAATCGGGAACATTCTTCCCACATCCAGCCTGTCCACTCCCATCAGAGTTTTATAAGCGTCTCTGAGATCACCTCCAATTCATCGAAACTCCAACTGAATACAAGCCTAGTTTATCCAGTTGTTCTTCATATGTCAGTCCTGCCATCCCGGGAATTAGTCTGCTCAACATTTGCTCGACACCCTCAATAGCAAGAATATTTCTCCTCAAACTTGGAGACCAAACCTTCACGCAGTACGCAAGGCGTGGCCTCACCAAAGCCCTGTATAACTGCAGCAAGACATCCTTACTTTTAACCTCAAATCTTCCCGTTATGAAGGACAGACTGCCATTCGTTTGCGTCACCGCCTGCTGTACCTGCATGGCAACATTCAGCGACTGTCTCGTTGCACTTCCGCTTTTCCTAAACTGCCACTGTTAAGATGTTAATCATCCTTCCTGTTTTGCCACCAAAGTGGATACCTCACATTTATCCACATCGTGTTGCAATTGACAAGTATGTACCCATTTTGCCAGGTTGTCCATATCACCCTGCCGCCTCTTTGCATCCTCCTCATAGCACACACTGCCAGCTATCTTAGTGCCGTTTGTAAATTTGCAAATACTGCAAGCAATTGCTTCTTTCAAAACACGGATGAATAATTTGAATTACTGTACCCTGAATCATATTAGACACTGCCTGCCGCTCCAAAATGACCAGTCTATTCCCACTCTCTGCTTCCTGTTTGCCAACCTGCTCTCTATCCACTTCAAACTATTACACACAATATCATGGGCTACAATATTGTTCAGCAATGTCTTGTGTGGGATCTTGTCCCAAGCCTTTTGAAAGTCCAGATAAACAACATCCACTGATTCACTATTGTCCACTCTACTGGTTACAAACTCAATAATACCGGAAGATTTGTCAAGCATGATTCATGCCGATTTGGACCGATACTGTCCCCACTTTCCAAATGCTCAGTTATTTCATTCTCAGGAACATGGATGTCATTGACCATACCTCACGAAAAGCTGGCATGGAATTTCAGCAAACAACTCGGATGGTAAAATATACATTGTCATTAATTGCACGAGGTTTTCAGAACAGGATTATAAATGTTTTATTGCATTTAGAGAGAACCATGGTGAAGTAAAATTCGCAGCTTTCCCTATAATTGTGCCCTCCTGGCCTAAGAACAAATATACCTGCGACATAAGTAAGGGAGTCGCTTTTCGACACCCTTCCCAGGGATTGCGTAGGTGTCCCCTTAGGAGACATTGATAAAAATGTGTTTGTGTTCTCTAGAGTAGTGTCGCGAATAATGGCATATGATCCAATTCAAACAAGCATTATTCTCTAACACTCGACTGTTGGATGGAGAATGCATGTTTCCCAGCAGCCTGGGGAGACTGTATCTAAATTACAAGGAGTCCATATTAGACATAGATGAGGAGGACATTCGTCACTGAAACTCTGCTGACCCTTTAGCATTCGCTCCGATAGAGAACTCTTGGCTACATCTATGGCATGTTGAAGACATATTTCGATAAATTTCGAGTGATAAAATACACCAACCGATAACTAGATAGTGAACGAACATGCTGTGATTCTGGAGGATCCGCTATGATCCTGTTGAGTGACGGAGCAGTAACCAGACGTTGAATGGCATGTTTCTGTATTCCAATGGACTACATCTCCACACTGGGACTTTGACATATAGAACATAGAACAGTACAGCACAGAACAGGCCCTTCGGCTCTCGATGTTGTGCCGAGCAATGGTCACCCTACTCAAACCCACGTATCCACCCTATACCCATAACCCAACAACACCCCCCCCCAACAAACATTACTTTTTAGGACACTACGGGCAATTTAGCATCGCCAATCCACCTAACTCGCACATCTTTGAACTGTGGGACGAAGCCGGAGCACCCGGAGGAAACCCACGCACACACGGGGAGGACGTGCAGACTCCGCACAGATAGTGACCCAGCCGGGAACCGAATCTGGGACCCTGGAGCTGTGAAGCATTTATGCTAACCACCATGCTTCCGTGCTGCCCCAAATGAACCCAAATATTAAATATTAGTTAATGAGGCCCCATGCTCCAACAGTTCAGGGAGAAATAATAATGGGACTGACCGAAAAAGAGATGAGAGCAGGAATGTACACTGTAGGGATAGGGGATTTCTTCACAAACTACCAAACAGACTGCAGTACAACTGGCGGTTAAAATTATGGAATGGATGTATCTGTGAAAAGTGATCATGTATATTGTGAAAGATGTAGATGGGGAGTCAAATTCTGAGGAGGGGTGATAGCTGTTTTAATGAAGGACATTTGACTCCGCCCCCTCTGCAGACACAAAGCTCTGTTTTTTGCTCTTTTGCAGAATGGAGAATGGGGAAAAGGTTTCAAGACAAGTTTAAAGAGCTGATCACTGACTGAAGTATCGGTGCGGACAATTCGTATGTAGACAGCAACACATACGCGGAACATTCTCACACAGCGCCAGAAATTAGAAGGGGGTGGAAAAGACCCAGAGAGCACAACAAACATGCTGACAATTGCCATTGTTACAAATGGGAGAAAGAGCACTGAGCATCAGAGTGCAGGACGGTGGTCTCAGCTCAAAATAGATTCACTACAAAGAAAGAGGAACTTAGCAACTGTGAGAAAGGAAATTGACTCAAAGATAAAGGACCAGCTATAATCTATGTAGTAGAAAATGTCGCAGTACTGTGAATAAAAACATTCTCACAAGCTTTGTGAATATCTTGCCAGGATTTGTATTCACAAATGCAACACCCTTCTGCTCAATATGTCTCTGTTTCTGCAGACACTGAGTGGGCTGGTTGACCTGTGGTCAGTGGAAACACTGGCAACTACACCGTCCTACCGCGCATGTTTCTTCCCCAGAATGCCGCAGAAATTAAGTGGCTCTGTAAATGCTTTTTGTGTATGATTCCTTCAAAGCTGCCGAAGCTCTGAGCTGATTGATTGCGCCAGTAATTCAATCAACACAAATTGGGGAATTCGGAGACGCAGTGTCGGAGAATCAAAATTCAATTAAATTATTACATAATAATCTGCCTTTCTTGATTCCAATCTGAGCTCAAAACGAATAATGCTTTGAACACCGTAACTGTTACAGGATAAGGACCGCGATTATTTGCTATTTTCTCAGGAAAATATGAAAGCTAATCATTCAATAGCACGAAGGTCTTAATATTCCACTAATGACCCCTAACAGGCAAAGATGGAAGAACAATTCCACAAATAGTTCAAGGACATTGGAGGATAAAAGTAAGTGCAGGGTGTGAGGAGTTTGAGAGATACATGTTGAGCACAAGAGTTAGCTGAAACATGGATTGAAGGGCATTAGTGTGCGTTCACATTTGAGATCATATCAGTTATATGCTCAGCTCCAGCAATCGGGACAGGGAAGTGGATAAAATTCAAATTCTGAGAAGTCAACTCAATCTGAATCTAATTTCTGTTTCTGCTTAAATTGTTGTGAAATTATAGCCGAATTCCATATTCTACCTTCATGTAAGCTAAGATCTCGGTCAACTAGACATGCCCTGCTGCGATTATAATCCTCCTAATGGCAACGTTTAATTCTAAATAAGCTATTGAATGTTCTTGAAGGTTTTTACGACTTTGACCCTGACTATTTCCTTCATCGTTCTATAAATGGTTCCAAACGCATTTGTCAGCTGACAGAATATCTACGCCTTTACTGTGAAATATCAAGGCAATTGTGAATCAATGGATTCTATCTCCTTGAGAGACTCTGTTCTTGACCATGGCAAGACAGAAGAAAATTACTACATTCTCCAATCACCATTCAAGTGTTGCACCTCTGATAAAATTGCAGTTTGTCCAGCGACTGATGGAAGAGGCTTTAATTCAACTCAAGGCCTCTGAAAACCCTGCATGCAGGCCAGTTTAATTTCATAGAATTTACAGTGCAGAATGAGGCCAGTTGGCCCATCGACTCTGTACCGGCTCTTGGAAAGAACACACGAATTAAGCCCATCCGTTCACCTATCCCAGTAGCGTACCAACCGCAGCTAAACTTTTTGGTCACTAAGGGCAATTTATCATGGCCAATACACTTAACCAGCACATCTTTGGACTGTGGGAGAAAAGTAGAGCACCCGGAGGGAACCACACAGACACGGGGAGAACGAGCAGACTCCACACAGACAGTGACCCAAGTCAGGAAGCGAATCGAGGACTCAGGAGCTGTGAAGCAACAGTGCTAACCACTGTGCTACCGTGCTGTGATATTAATTCAACAAGTAGATACAATCAGTCACATACAGAACGTTAATGTTTGCTTTATCAATTAATCCCCCTCTCATTAACTGAACTCTTTTACAAGCCTTGAGCACGATTCTAGTGCAAGTGTTTCTCTGCCTCAAAATTGATTGGTAAGGACCTCTATAGTGTTTGAGCTCAGCAGTTGCTTGGCGGTGAAACATACTATTTAACCACCGTCTAAAACAGCTAATAATATCCTCTGCGTACATCCACTGATCAAGGCATTGTAACAGGACCAGGAGATCAGTCGAAGCAGCAGACTCTTTTGGCTTGATGCAGTCAGCCAAATCGCTCAACGTTCCCCAACACTAAGGTCAGCTTTGCTCCTTCATTGCTGCTCACACATAATTAAACACAGTTAAGTTCCTGGTCCGATACTCCAAACTATGATCTCCACCACAAGTATTGTTTTAACCCTATAGGCTACCAGAGTTCAAGCACGCACACTGTAAGCAGAACACAAAAAACCCACTCGGATCAATAAGAGATTGCTGCACTACTCACCAAAGAGCAGTACGAGTACACCACTCTCCATGTTCATTCTGAGTGTCTTGAGGACATGTGAGAAGGAAGGACGTCGTCTGAGTCCCACCTCCAATTCTCAGAAATTCAAACCAGGAAGTGTTAAATTAGAGAGGTTACATGTACTAGAAGAAATGACAGTTAACGTCAGAGATAAAGCAACAGCGCTAAATTTTGCACAACATGTATTGAAGCGTTGATAAGATAATTTCATGTTCGAAGATGTTAACATGAGTAAATTACACAATGGTCCTGTGTTGATTGGCCAACGTGAATAAATGAAACATAAGTAACAACTTTACACATTTTTGTTTGGATGGTGATTGACCTTCGTCATAGTCAGACATTCTGATTCTGTGAAGGACCTCCCTTCAAGTCAATCTTTGTTGGGATACTGAAGTAGACCGCAATTTTCAAACAATTTTCCATTTGTAAAGCAGTGAGAAATTGAAATTTCTCCACCAGGTGTGAAAAATACGACCAGGTGTTGTCTGTTAGTATCATGTAAATGCTACAGCATTGTCAGAGGCAATTCAGCGAATCTTGTCTATGCCTACCCGGGGAGCACCAGGTGCCAATTCGAATCCCGCCTTCTTCCAGCGATTCGTAACCCTGTCGCTTCCAAACACTTCAGCTGCAGATAACGTACTTTTCAAAAGGGTTTAGGGACTCTGACTCAAAACCCGGGCAGAGAATTCGAGACGCCTACTATTCTCTGCGTGAGAATGTTTCTCCTTATGCCTCCTCTACACCACCTGCCAGTTATTTTCTGACAATGTCCACAGGCTCTCGATTCTCGACCAATGAACCCTCTTTATTCTGTCCACACTATCTCTTCCATTCATAATTTTGTACACTCAATTAAGTCACCCCTCAGCGTTCTTTGCATGAAGGAAAATAACGCCAACCTATCCAATCTCTCATCGCAGCTACACCTGTCCAGCACTGGCTACGTTCTTACAAACCTCCTCTGCACGCTCTCCAGATTAATTGTGCCCTTCCAGTAATGTGGCGACCAGAACTGCACACAATACTCCAGTTGTAGCCTTACCAGTTTTTGATTGATTTCACCATTAGATCTTTACTTTATAATTCAGACTTCCACCAATGAAGGAGAACGTTACATGTATTTGTTTTCCAAACTTGTACAATTGAACTGATACATTTAGCAATATGTGTACATGTACACCAAGATCTCTCAAATCATTAACCCTCTCAGTACATTGCTATGTATTGCGTGCTCAAGATAACTGTTCGTCCTCAATAAATACTGACCTCACTGTTCTCTGTGTTAAATTACATCTGACACTTGATCACCCACTCCACCAATCCAACTATAATTTTGGAAGGTATGGATATTTTGCACACTAACCAAAACTCGGCCAATATTTGTGTCCATGAGACAGAGCTTTATCATTCGGCCATTCTGCTCATCGAGTCTGCTCCATCACCGCGGAAGGAATTCCATAGATTCACAACCCTATAGATGAAGACGTTCCTCCTAATCTCAGTCCTAAATCTACTTCTTATTTTGAGGCTATGCCCCATAGTTCTGCTTTCACCTGCCAGTGGAAACAACCTGCCTGCATCCGTCCTATTAATTCCCTTCATAAGTATACATGTTTCTATAAGATCCCCCCCCCCCCTCCTGCATCCATCAAAATACCAACGAGCTGGGCAGCACGGTGGCACAGTGATTAGCATTGCGGCCTACGGCCTACGGACCGGGGTTCGAATCCCGGCCCTGGATCACTCTGTGTGGAGAATGCACGGGTTTCGCCCCCACAACCCAAAAGATGTGCAGGTTAGATGGATTGGCCACGCTAAATTGCCCCTTAATTGGAAAAAAATATATATATAAAATAATTGGGTACTCTAAATTAATATTTTAAAAAATACCAACCGGTACAGTCCCAGTCTACTCATCCTCTCCTCGGAAAGCAACCCCTTCAGCTCTGGGATTAACCTAGTGTATCTCTTCTAGAACATAGAACAGTACAGAACAGAACAGGCCCTTCGGCCCTCGATGTTGTGCCGAGCAATGATCAACCCACTCAAACCCACGTATCCACCCTATACCCGTAACCCAACAACTGCCCCCCTTAACCTTACTTTTTAGGACACTATGGGCAATTTTGCATGGCCAATCCACCTAACCCTTCTGCACATCTTCTGCACACCCTCCAGCGCCAGTACATCCTGCCTCGGGTCACGAGACCAATACTGAACACAATGCTCCAGGTGTGGCCTCACTAAAATTTTGTACAATTGCAGCATAACCTCCCAAGTCTTAAACTCCATCTCTCTAGCAATGGAGGACAAAATAACATTTGCCTTCTTAATCACCCGTTGCACCTGTGAACCAACTTTTTGCGACTCATGCAATACCACACATAGGTCTCTGTGCACAACTGCATGTTTTCATATTTTATTATTTATATAATAATCCCCTTTGCTGTTATTCCTTCCAAAATAGATATCCTCACATTTTTCAACATTGTATTCCATCTGCCACACCCTAGCCCATTAACTTAACCTATCGAAATCCCTCTGCAGACTTCCGGTACACACTGCTCTTTTTGCGTTACCACTGATCTTATTGTCGTAAGAAGTCTTACAACACCATGTTAAAGTCCATCAGGTATGTTTCGAACCCGAGCTTTCGGAGTACTTCGCCTTCTTCAGGTGAATGGAGAGGTATGGTCCAGAAACATTTAAAAAGACATAGGCAGAGATGCCAGACAATGCTTGGAATGCAAGCAGTTGCGGGTTATCAAATCATTACAGATCCAGAAATAGGGGATGATCCCAGGTTAAAGAGGTGTGAATTGTCTCAAGCCAGAACAGTTGGTAGAATTTTGCAAGTCCAGGCCAGATGGTGGGGGGTGAATGTAATGAGACATGAATTCATGATCCTGGTTGATGCCGCACTCATGATGCGGAACTTAGCTAAAAGTTCTTTCCTCAGCAATTCTGCGTTGTCGCGTGTCTTGGACACATTGGACTTGCTCCTCAGATCCAAATTATCTATGTAAATTCTGAACAATTGTTTGCCCAACACAGATCCCTGAGGGACACCACTCGCTACTGAGTGCCAACCATAGAAACACCCATTAATCCCCTACCTTTGTTTTCTATTAGTTAACCAATCCTCTATTCATGCTACTCCTTTACCCTTAATTCCATGCATCTTTATCTTATGCTGCAATCTTTTGTGTGGCAACTTGTCAAAACCTTTGTGGAAATCCGGGTATACCACGTCCATTGGCTCCCCGTTATCTACTGCACTGGGAATGTCCTGTAAAAATTACAATACATTAGTTAGGCATGACCTGCCCTTTATGAAGCCACGCTGCGGCTGCCCAATGGGATAATTTCCATCCAGATGCCTCGCTATTTCTTCCTTGATGATATATTGCTGCATCTTCCCTAGTACCGAAGATAAGCTAACTGGCCTATAATTTCCGGCATTCTGTCGACATCCTTTTTTAAACAGTGGTGTCACGTTTGCTCATTTCCGATCCGGCGGGACCACCCCTGAGACTAGTGATATCTGGTAAATTATCACGAGTGCAGTTGCAATTTCCCTAGCCATCTCTTTTAGCAGTCTGGGGTACATTCCATCAGGGCCAGGAAATTTGTCTACCTTTAGCCCCATTAGATTACACATCACTACCTCCTTAGTGACAATAATCATCTCAAGGTCTTCACCTGTCATAGACTCATTTCCGTCAGTCACTGGCATGTTATTTGAGTCTTCCACTGTGAAGACCGACCCAAAAAATCTGTTCAGTTTGTAGCCACCTAAGATGGACACTGGGCTACAAAATGGAGAACTGCTAAGGCTGCAGGGAAAAACAGTCTTAGCAAGGACAAGCAGTTTGCAGAAGACTAATTAGCATTCTGCACGTACAGAAACCAGTTTGTGGCCAGGTGCAGAGTCTAAGCCAAAGGTGTAAATGGCAACAAGATCTACATAGTAATGAGGTGATCCAGATCCAGACCCCACACAATAGAAACATTTAAGTATGAATGGATACTTTTGAGTAGACGCCCAGACAGAACGGCGCCACTGTATCCAACACAAAGAAATATAGGGACAGCCCACCCATCGAGAAACGACCCTCAGATTGGGGGGTTTGGAAGATATCGATTGGGAAAGGCCCAATCGATACATGGCAGGCAAAAGACCCACCCCGAAGGGGCACGGACTTCTAGGGACAATAAGAATAGACCACGCACATGGTTCGGTCTGTTGCTTCCAGACTCCGGCCCAGACTTGTTACATCGTATCCTGACTCCAGTTTCAGAACCGGCCGTTGAGCATTAGCCATCGAACTGTAAGTGCCAATACAACGATCGCTACGTGATCCAGACTTTGTTAGATCCTGACAACTTTAAGTACCTGAGAGTTGCAGACCAAGAACGGGACGAAGGCCTTGCTCCCTGACCTTGCCTGTTCCTGTCTAGATAAGTATTTTAGTTGTTTAGTATTAGAAGTAATTGAGTCTCTTTAGCGTATGCATGTGTATTTATTATATTTGTCACAATAAATATCAATCGTTTGGACTTACTAATCGGTGTACAGATTTATTACTTTGAACCTGACCTTGATATACTTGTGAGGTGTCTAAATACGGCACCTGGCGATTCCTGAGCATAATTACATACACAGAGCCATAGCAGTGTTAAGCACACGGCTTTTAAACGGAGGTGTGTTAATACACTCCAGTAAAACGAGCAACAAGTTCCTCCGCCATTTCCTCATCTCCCATTATTAAATCTCACCTCAGAGGGCAGCGAGGCTATATGGATAGAGATCAGAAATAAGAAGGGTGCAGTCACAATGTTCGTAGTTTACTATAGGCCTCCCAACAGCCAGCTGAAGATAGAGGAGCAGATAGGTGGATAGATTTTGGAAAGGAGTAAAAGGAACAGGGTTGTTGTGATGGGAGACTTCAACTTCCCCAATATTGACTGGCACTCACTTAGGGCTAGGGGCATTGACGGGGCACAGTTTGCAAGGAGCATCCAGGAGGGCTTCTTAAAACATTATGTAGATAGTACAACTAGCGAAGGGTCTGTACTGGACATGGTATTGGGGAATGAGCCCGGCACGTGGCAGAAGTTTAAGTAGGGGACATTTCGGGAAAAGTGACCACAGTTCAGTAAGTTTTAAAGTGCTGGTAGAGAAGGGTAAGAGTGGTCCTCGGATGAATGTGCTAAATTTGGGGAAGGCTCATTAAAACAATATTAGGCGGGAACAGAAGAACCGAGATTGGGGGCGGATGTTGGAGGGTAAATCAACATCTGACATGTGGGAGGCTTTGCAATGTCAGTTGAAAGGAATTCAGGACCGGCATGCTCCTGTGAGGAAGAAGGATAAATATGGCATATTTCAGGAACCTTGGATAACGAGAGATATTGTAGGACTCGTCAAAAAGAGAATTGGGGCATTTGTCAGGGCTACAATGCTGGGAACAGAAGAAGACTTTGTGGAATAGAAGGAAAGCAGGAAGGAACCTAAGCGTGGAGTCAGGAGAGCTAAAAGGGGCAAAGAAAAGTCATTGACAAAAAGGGTTAAGGACAATCCGAAGGCTTTTTACACGTACAGAAAAAACAAGAGGGTAGCCAGGGAAAGGGTTGACCCACTGAAGGACAGGGGAGTGAATCTATGTGCAGAGCCTCAGGAAATGGGCGAGATACTAAATGAATACTTTGCATCAGTATTCACCAAAGAGTAGGAAATACTGGATGTTGAGCCTGGAGAAGCCTGCGTCACATTGAGATTTAAAGAGATGGGTTCTTGCAAAATATTAAGGTGAATAAGTCCACAGGGCCTGGTGGGATCTCCCCCAGAATAGTGAAGGAGGCCAGAGAGGAAATTTCTGCGGCCTTGACAGAAATATTTGGATTCTCGTTGTCTTCAGGTGATGTCCCGCAGGACTGGACAATAGCCAATGTTGTTCCTTTTTTTAAGAAGGGTAGCAAGGATCAGCGAGGGAACATCAGGCCGATAGAGTTTTTCGAGGGGGTCACAAAGATGATTGATGAAATAGGACAGTGGATGTAGTCAAGAAGGATGACGGCATGCTTGGCTTCATTGACTGGGAAATTGAGTATAACAATTGGCAAGTCATATTGCATTTGCGTAGAACCTTAATTAAGCCATTCTTTGAGTATTGTGTTCAATTCTGGTCACCGCACCACCAGAAGGTTGTGAACGCTTTAGAGAGGGTGCAGAAGAGATTTACCTGGATGTCGTCGGGTATGGAGGAGAGGTTGAATAAACTTGGCTTGTTCTCACTGGAACGAAGGGGGTTCATGGCGACCTGATAGAGGTCTACGGAATTATAAGGGGCATGGAGAGAGTGGATAGTCAGAGGCGTTTTCCCCAGGGTAGAGGGTCAATTATTAGGGGGCATAGGATTAAGCTGGAGGGGTAAGGTTTCGAGGAGATGGGCGAGGCAATTTTTATATACGGAGGGTAGTGGATGCCTGGAACTCGCTGTCGGAGGAGTTGGTGGATTCAGGGACGACCGTGACTTTTAAGGGGCATCTTGACAAATACATGAATAGGATGGGAATAGATAGGTACGGACTCCGGAAGTGCAGAAGATTTTAGTTTAGACAGGAAGCATTTTCGGCACAGGCTTGGAGGGCCGGAGGGCGAGTTCCTCTGATGCACTTTCGTTTTGTTCATTGTACCTAAGGACAAGATAAATCAATGAAAAAGACTCGGCACAATCCCGCGTTTCTTTCTTGCTGTCAATACACGTTGGAATGTTTATTGTGACTGAGAGACTGAGCCTGATTTCAGTTTCTATTAAATTGGAGCTATCCCCGTCTTACCCCATCACTCCCTCATACAGTATAGGACATGAATGCGATATCAGTGCCCATGAGGTTTATTTGCAGTGTCCCAGTTCTCCTCAGAGGATCAGGAATCACGGGTCACGAAGTCCATGCAGAGCAATAATTATTTTAAAAACTTGTTCAATTTCCAAGTTCTTGATAATTGGTTGGTGAATTAATAGTACCATTCCCGCGATAAATCCATCGGCAGCATCATTAACCCACAACTATGTGAGCGGATGTTTGCAGTCAGGGGTTGTTCTGCTATGTGTGGTTGAATATCAGAGCGGTGCCTCCAAGCCTCTCCTTTCTGCTGAGAAACATGTGCTCGCTTGTGAGAGGATTTATTCAGCTTCTCCAGACACGGAAATATTTCAAGGTGGTGAAAAGGCCAGGATTCATGGCTTATCTTGAATTGCCCTTGGGATTGCGGTACTGAGCTGTGCTCTTCATCATCTGCCGTCCATATGGTGTAGGGACAAACACTGTGCTGTTAGAGAGAGAGATACAGGATTTTGACACAGCGAATAGATTAAATTTACAAAAATCGATCTCGAAATATATCAATAGTGACAGCAGGCTAATCACACGATAAAACATGATTGATTCTAGTGGTTTGAAGGCTATATTAGGAGAACAATGTATTCTCCTGTTGCAGATGTTGAATTACACTTCCGCACTTGGCACACAGTCGTAAACGTTATGACATTACAAGTGCTCTTCCAGTTACTTTCATGCACTTTTTAAATGTTTACTTTTCACGCCTCTCCTTCCCTCCCAGTCAGTGCATTCCCGACTCCTAACACCCTCTGGGTGAAGATATTCTCCTCCGGTCAGGTCTAAGCCAATTTTCGCTCACTTTACAATAATGTTCCTCGATATTAACCCTGTAACTAAGGATAACTGCGTGTCTGTCTACCCTGTCTGTGCAACTCTTCAACTTATGCAGTGAAATCATGTTCCTCCTCAGCCTTGTGTGTTCTGAATTAAAGAACACGATCCAATGTACCCTCTCTTCATAGCTGAAATTCTCCATCCAAGGCAACATCCTGGTGAAAATGCTCTGCACAGTGTATGGAGAAGCGACTAGAACAGCACACAGTATTGCGGCTGTGGCCTAATGAGAGACTTGTGCAGTTCCAACATTACCTCCCTGCTCTTACATCTGTGCCACAGTTGTTAAAGTCTCGTGTCCAGAATGCCTTTTTACGAATATATTATTATTCCCTGCCGCCTCTGGACAATAAGCACAAGATCCCTCTGTTCCTCTGAGCTTCCTCGTGTCCTATGATGCATTAAGTTCTCCCTTCCCTTTAACTCCTTCCAAGGTGCATCACCTCTCACTTTTTTGTATTAAATTACACATGCCGCTGCTCCATCTGACCAACCCATCTGTAACCCTGCAGCAACAGTGGGCTGTTTTGAAGGCATTTTGAATCCTTTTTAAATTTTATTTTCTTTTAAACGGCTAATGATTTTGTTATTGACTCATTTGTATTTTAAGTTCATTTTTTATGAGTGACCATGATTACT
The DNA here is from genome assembly GCF_902713615.1 of Scyliorhinus canicula. NCBI lineage: Eukaryota > Metazoa > Chordata > Chondrichthyes > Carcharhiniformes > Scyliorhinidae > Scyliorhinus > Scyliorhinus canicula. Next base: position 4,981,776 of record NW_024055728.1, read on the forward strand.
ATACGATATGGGATTGTGTGCGGAGGTTTTTCTTGTATTTTCTTTCATATCTATGACATTACTATATGAATCTGCAATACAATATAACTTACCATTTAATAATATTTTATAATAACATTTATTAAATTCAAAAGTGAGCTTACATTAACACTGCAATGAAGTTACTGTGAAAAACCCCGAGTCGCCACACTCCAGCGTTATACGGGTACACTGAGGGAGAATACCGAATGTCCAATTTACCGAACAAGCTCGTCTTTCGGGAGGAAACAGGAGCACTCGGAAGAAACTACGCAGGCACGGGGAGAACTTGCAGACTCCGCACATAATGTGATCCAAGCGGGAAAGGAAACTGGGACGCTGGAGCTGTGACTGAACAGTGCTAACCACTGTGTTGCGTGCCGCCCGTTCATTAAAAGTAGTCGTATGCTTTCATTGAAAACAGGAATTAATGTCCAAAGTTCCGACAGTACATGCGCAGAATGGAATCATGAGTATTCTGCCTGATCAGTTTTTGATGTGTCAAGTTAAAATTTGAAAACATGCAATTATGTCTCTGATGACTCGTTGCGCACTTTCTGAGGTGTCAGAAACTGCTGTTATGTTGGAGATAGTCTGACATTGACATCAGTTTTCAGGCTCCAATTTGTGTTTCAGGACATGTGCGCAAAAACGTCAAAACATATTTACCTGACTATTCTATGTTGTTTGTGTTTTATTAGATTATTTATTCTTTCATTTGAACATTTGCTGATCAATTATGGTGTTTACTTTCTGTACCGAACAAAGAAAGAAGAAATGTACAACACAGGACATGCCCATCGGCCCTCCAAGTCTGCTTGCAGTCCAACATAAAAGCTTCTACACTTCCAGGGTCTGTTTCGCACTATTCACATCTTATTCATGTATTTATAAAGACACACTTTAATCGTCACAACCGTACCTTCTTCCGCCGCGTCCTCAAACAGCAATTTCCAGGCAACAACTACCCTCTGTGTGAAACAAAATTCCCTCTCACATACCCTCGAAACATTTCCCCTCACACTTTAAATCTATGTCCCCTCATAATTGAACCATCCTCCTTAGGTTTCCACTCTATCCATGCATTTCATAAATGTGTAGACTTCTTCAGGTCGCCCCTAAATCTTCGTTGTTCCAATGAGAAAAAACTTTTTATCCAAATACCTCATAGCTAATGCCCTGCATTCCAGGAAACATCCTGGTAAATATTTCCCGTACCCTCTCCAAAGATTCTACATCCTTCTGGTAGTGTGCCGACCAGAAATGAACACGATATTCCAAGTGAGGCCTAACTAAGGTACGATATAGCTGCAGCATGACTTGCCAATTTTGACAATCAATGCTCAATGAATAGGTTATTCAGTGAAAATTATCTTGCATTCAAACTCACACATGTGCACACAATGATTCACACAGCTACACACATAAACACGCCCTTTCACATGCACTAAGCTACAGATGTGGAGAAGAAGAGGTCGAGACAGCGTAATGATAGTTGGCTCAACTGACTTGGATGTTTTGCCGCAGATTTGTGCAATGGCAGGCTTGGGTAACGTCTTCAATATAAGTGTTTATATCATGTGGTATCTTCATTGTCCTTTATTACGCAATAAAACTGCATCAGCATCGCCACCTGTGAAAATGCTTGTCTGTGCCGTGCATTTTTGTGTAATTTCTCGGAGGCAACATTCACGTAGTCGCTTTCTGAATCAGAAAGTGCGGATTTCATGGTTGAATTCTATTGGCAAGAGCATTTGATCAACCATTTGTATTCGGGATAAGTGGATCAGTTCAGTGAATATTTTCGATTTAACAGGCGCTATTGCTGTGGCGATGTGTTCTTTCCTGATTCAAACACTAGATTTCTGAGCACTGCTCCTTCCTCAGGTCAGAGGAAGGAGCAGTGCTCCGAAAGCTTGTGATTGAAACAAACATGTTGGACTTTAACCTGGTGTTGTAAGACGTCTTACTTTATTAGTTATGTTAAACAACTAATGCTTTTTTGACCGAATCATTGAAAGTGTAATTTTTATTCCAATGTTTATAATTGAAGATGATAATTATTGAGTATGTGTAATTGAATGTAGCTTTTCTTATTTGCTTGAAATCTATGATATCAATATATAAATCTGTAATATTATTATATATCTTTATGGGTGGGTTCTTTCAATTGTATTCTTATGTTTTTATTCAGAATAACACATCAAATCCTGGTTTCTAACTGAAAAAACTATGAAATGGAATCATGGGTATTTTACCAAATCACATTTTGATATGTCAAATACAATCTTGATAACACAGAATTATTTCGCTTTGATATTCCATTGTTAACTTTCTCAGGATGTGGCGATGCCGGCCTTGGACTCGGGTGAGCACAGTAAGATGTCTTACAACACCAGGTTAAAGTACAAGATGTTTGTTTCAGACACTAGCTTTCGGAGCACTGCTCCTTCCTCAAATGAACTTTCACCTGAGGAAGGAGCAGTGCTCCGAAAGCTAGGGTTTGAAACAAATATGTTGGACTTTAACCTGGTGTTGTAAGACTTTTTGCTGTAATTTACTCAGGAGTCATAAATGCTGTTCCCTTGAAGAGAGTTCTGAGTTTATCAAAAGTGTTAGAATGGGAAATGTCCCCTAGGCACAATCATTCAACGCTCTGCTGAAGTTCGTAAATGTATTTCAGGACATAAAAACAACAAAAAGCGTTTAACTTATTTTTGCTGTGTCTTGTTTATTGGTATCTTTATAACGTAATTTCAGAATTTTCCTTTACAACTTACTTGTTTACCTCATACATGTAATTCAATTATAATCGTCTTATATTTAAAATCATTCGTATGCACAGAAAGTAGCACAGATATATACAAATAACCACACATATGTCCTCGGTCATAGCTCATAGAAAGATACACAGACATGCGGAGATATAACAGTCAGATACATCGTACAGATAATTAGCTCAACTGAATTAAATAATTTGTTGCAGTTTTGTACAATAACAAACTTAACCATGCTTCAAAGTAGCAGACTTGTGCAACATCTCAAATATAGTGTTTTCACATTATGGTCTCTTCATTGTAATTAATTACACAATAAACTGCATCAGCATCGTCACCTGTGAAATGAAAAGATAAATAATCGTGAATAAAACATCTCAAGTAAATTATATCCTCTGATAACATCCCATCGCTGTAAGGGATGTTGGCATCAATTGATTGGAACCAATCATCGCGACACGTAATATTTTGAAAAGTAATCATAATCGCCCATGCTTTTCAGCAAGAATCCTGTGTGATAATTCGCTTTGACAAATTTTTCATTGATGACTCCAATTGAATTACAGATTTTGACACATTTCTCCGTTCTCGCTTCGAAAGGGCGCCACAAGTGTACATTTTGTAATTGTAACCCTGCGAATATCGTAACTTTCCTGGAGCAACATCAAATAATTAGCCAATTATAGATTATAGACCACAGCAAGAATTACCGCCAATTGACAAAATGCTGATCAGTGCCGGTGTCTATGTGTAATTCCTCATGCTCAACATTGATTCTCAAGACCCTTCATTCCTCAGTCAGTATAGTTTCAGTATAATGCTTATCGGTGCATGTGTGTATGTGTAATTCATAGAACACAGAACATTACAGCTCAGTACAGGCCCTTCGCCCCTTGATGTTACGCCGACCTGTGAAACCAATCTAAAGTCTATCTACACTATTCCAGTATCATCCATATTTTTATCCAATTACCTTTTAAATGTCCTTAATGTTGCCGAGTCAACTACTGTTGCAGACAGGGCATTCAACGCCCTTACGACTCTATGAGTAAAGAAACTACCTCTGGCATCTGTCCTATATCTATCTCCCCTCAAATTAAAGCTCTGTCCCCTCGTGCTAGCCATCACCATCCGAGGAAAAATACTCTCATTGTCCACCCTATCTAATACTCTAATCATCTTTTATGCCTCAATTAAGTCACCTCAACATTTTTCTCTCTGAGGAAAATACCCTTAAGTCGCTCAGCCTCTCCTCGTAAGATCTTCCCTCCATACCAGGCAACATCCTGGTAAATCTCCTCTGTACCCTTTCCAATGCTTCCACATACTTCCGATAATGCGGCGACCAGAACTGCACGCTATAGTCCGAAAGCGGCCGCATCAGAGTTTTGTACAGCCGCAACATGACCTCATGGCTCCGAAACTCAATCCCCCTACCAAAAAAAGCTAACACACAGTATGCCTTCTTAACAAACATATCAAGCTGGGTGGCAACTTTCAGGGATCTATGTAAATGGACACCGTGCTCTCTCTGCTCATCCACACTATCAAGAATCTTACCATTCTCACAGTACTCCGTATTCCGGTTACTCCTTCCAAAATGAATCATCTCTCACTTTTCTGCATTCAACTCCATTTGCCACTCGCAACCCAGCCCTTTAGCTTACCTATGTCCCTCTGTAACATGGAACATCCTTCTGCACTGTCCACAACTCCACCCACTTTAGTGTCGTCTGTACATTTACTCACCCATCCTGCTATGCCCTCCTCCAGGTCATTGATAAAAATGAACTCAATGAGGTTTGTGAGGCACGAACTATCCTTCGCAAAACCGTGTTTACTATCCCTAATCAAATTATTCATTTCTAAATTATTGTAAATCCTATCTCTTATAAAACTTTCCAAGAGTTTTCCCACAACAGAAGTAAGGCTCACTGGTCTATAGTTACCGGGGTTGTCACTACTCCCCTTCTTCAACAATGGGACAACATGTGTTATCCTCCTGTCTTCTGGCGCTATTCCTATAGACAATGACGACATAAAGATCGAAGCCAAAGGCTCAGCATTCTCCTCGCTCGCTTCCCAGAGAATCCTAGGACAAGTCCCATTCGGACGAGGGGACATATGTATTTTCACACTTTCCAGAGTTACTAACACTTTCTCCTTATCAACCTCAAGCCCGTCTAGTCTAGTAGCCTGTATCGGAGTATTCTCTTCGAAAACATTGACTTTTTTCTGTGTGAATAATGACGAAAAATATTCATTTAGCACCTCTCCTATCTCCTCGGACTCCACGCACAACTCCCCACTATTCTTCATGACTGGCCGTGAACTCACCCTAGTCATTCTTTAATTCTCGATATACCTCTAGAAAGCTTTAGGGTTATCCTTGATCCTACTTGCCAGATACATCTCATATCCCCTCCTGGCCCTTCTTAGCTCTCTCTTTATGTCATTCCGAGCGATCTTGTAATCTCGAGCGCCCTAACTGAACCATCATGGCTCATCTTTACATAAGCCCCCTTCCCCCTCTTGACAAGTCATTCAATTACTTTAGTAAACCACTGTTCCTTCGCTCGACCACTTCCTTCCTGCATGACAGGTACATACTTATCAAGGACACGCAGTAGCTGTTCCTAGAACAAGCTCCACATTTCAATTGTGCCCATCCTCCGCAGTTTCCTTCCCCATCCGATGCATCCTACGTCTTTCCTCATCGCATCATAATTACCTTTCCCCCAGATATAACTGTTGCACGTCGGTATACACCTATCCCTTTCCATCGCTAAAGTAAAGGTAACCGAATTCTGAGCACTATCACCAAGGTGCTTACCAACCTCTAAATATAACAGCTCTCCTGGTTCATTACCCAGTACCAAATCCAATGTGGCTCGCCTCTTGTTGGCCGATCCATATACTGTGTCAGGAAACACTCCTGCACACATTGGATAAAAACGGACTCTCATAATTCCTCATGGTGAACATCGATACACCAACCCCTTCACTTCCTCAGTCAGTATAATTTCAGCATAATGCTTATCGGTGCCTGTGTGTATGTGGAATTCATAGAACATAGAACATAGAACATTACAGCTCAGGACAGGCCTTTCGCCACTTGATGTTGCGCCGACCTGTGAAACCAATCTAAAGCCTATATACACGACTCCAGTATGATCCATATTTTTATCCAATTACCGTTTAAATGTCCTTAATGTTGGCGAGTCCGCTACTGTTGCAGACAGGGCATTCCACGGCCCTACTGCTCTCTGAGTAAAAACCAACGCTGACATCTGTCCTATATATATCTCCCTTCAATTAAAAGCTATGTCCCCTCGTGCTATCCATCACCATTCGAGGAAAAAGACTCTCATTGTCCATCCTATCTAATACTCTGATCATCGTTTATGCCTCTATTAAGTCACCTCTTAACCTTCTTGTCTCTGCCGATGTCGCTCAGCCTTTCCTCATAAATCTTCTCCCCAGACCAGGCAACATCCTGGCCAATCTCCATGTGCACTCTTTCCAATGCTTCCACATCCTTCCTATAATGCGGCGACCAGAACTGCACGCAATAGTCCAAAAGCGGCCGCACCAGAGTTCTTTACAGCTGCAACATGACCTCATGGCTCCGAAACTCAAACCCTCTACCAAAAAAGCCTTCCTAACAAATCTATCAACCTCTGTGGCAACTTTCAGGGATCTATGTAAATGGACACCGTGATCTCTCACCCACACTACCAAGAATCTTACCATTATCACAGTACTCCATATTCCTGTTACTCCTTCCAAAATTAATCATCTCTCACTTTTCTGCATTCAACTCCATTTGCCAATCTCAGCCCAGCCCTTCAGCTTATCTGTCCCTCTGTAACATGCAACATCCTTCCACACTGTCCAGAACTCCACCCTCTTTAGTGTCGGCTGTACATTTACTTACCCATCCTGCTAGGCCCTCCTCCAGCTCATTTATAAAAATGAACTCAATGAGGTTTGTGAGGCACGAACTACCCTTTACAAAACCGTGTTGACTATCCCTAATCAACTTATTCCTTTCTGTATTGTTAAAAATCCTATCTCTTATAAAACTTTCCAAGAGTTTTTCCACAACAGAAGTAAGGCTCACTGGTCTATAGTTATCGGTGTTGTCACTACTCCCCTTCTTGAACAAGGGGACAACTTTTGTAATGCTCCTGTCATCTGGCACTATTCCTGTAGACAATGATGTTTAAATTCAGTATATTGCTTATGGGTGCCGGAGTATATGTGTTGTTCCGCATGGTTAACATTGATACAACAGCCCCTTCACTTCTTCAGTCAGGATAATGTCGATTCAAGGTTTAAATCCATCCACATATGTTGCTGCCCGAATTTGAAACAACACTGTATTTGGGAGAAGTTGATCTATTCTGTTAATATTAGCATACTGATAATCCCTGTGAAGACGAGATGTTTATCCATATTTACGCCGTGTGCTTTGAATAAATACAAATCTGGCTGCTGCACATTGAGGAAATGCAGTTCAGATGATATTGCAGATAGATATTTGAGGAAATTAAGAAAATGTTCACAAAGTTGATATGGCACAGACGTGTAAATGTTCAAATTTCCGTTAAATTACTGTGTTTCTCAATATCAATAAAACAGATAATTGAAGGAAACTGGCGAGGAGGCCGCTGAATTAATTTTACGACGTTTCTTGAAAAAATATCTTCATATTTTGAAACAGCTCATTGCCGCCTCGCTTATATTGACAATAATTGAGGAATTATGGTCTGATTGTTTCAGCCTCTGGACTGTCCTTTTTCGATTTGACCGCATTCACTGACGAAGACAAGAATGAAAGTGTTTTCCTTTGGCAATTTCATCATGAACTGATCAATCTGGCCAGCATTTTTTCAAGCATAGCTGTCGAATATTTATTTTTCTTGTCCAGGTTCCATTCTGTTCACAGAATAATCACGATTGCTAACAAAATCAACGCAGCAAGATTCAAACGAATCGGGATTGAATTGGAAACTATATGTGGAGGAAACGCAGAAAGTGAATGGAAAATAGTATATTTCAATTTAAAATGACACACTGAGACACTCTGTAATCCTGCCTTCACATAGAAACATAGGAATAGAAAATATGAACAGGATGAGGCCATTGCGCCCTTAGAGCCTGCACCACAATTCATTTCATCCACCAGGAAATCCGAATCTCACATTCGCCCCACATCCTCCGACCCTCTTTGACCTAGGTTCTGTACTAATTGCGGCATGAAAACATATAATCTCACACTCAACTGCTTGCTGTGGCAACGAATTCCACAGGCCCACCAATCTGTGGGTGAAACATTTCTCCTCAACTCTGTCCTAAATGTTTGCACCCGTATCTTCAGACTGTGACTGCTGGTTCTGGACACACGAATCATCGGGAACATCCTTCCCGCATCTACCCTGTCCATTCCTGTTAGAATTATATAGGTTTCTATGAGATCCCCCATTCTTCTGAATTCCAACGAATACAACCCTAGCCAATTCAATCTCTCCTCATACGTCAGGAATCAGTGTGGTAACCCTTTGCTGCACTCCCTCCAGGGCTAACACATCATTCGTCAGATAAGGTGACCAAAACTGCACTACAATTCCAGATATAGCATCAACAAGACTCTATACAATTGCAACAATACATCACTGCTCCTTTACTTGAATCATTTCGCTGTGAAGAACAACATACTTTCTTTACCGCCTGAGGTAGCTGCATGCTCATCAAGACGCCCAGGTCATGTTGCAAATTTGCCTCTCCTAATTGATGGCCAATCAGGTAATAGTCTGCCTTCTCGTTTTTGCTACCGAAGTGGATGATCTTGCATTCCTCCAAATTCTACTAAATCTGCCCGTACCTCAAATTCTCCAAATCAGACTGAAGGATGTCTGCATCCAGGTCAGAGCTCACCCTCCCACACAACTTGGTATAATCTGCAAATATCGAGCTATGACATTTTTCTCCTTCATCAAAACCATGAATGTATATAATACAATCGTTGGGGTCCTAGTTCTGATATCCCGTGGTTCCCCACTAGTCACTAGTCACTGTCTGCCAATTTAAAAATAGCCCTTTGTTTCCTGCCTGCAGACCAGTTATCTATCCATCTCGATACACGACCCCTAACCACATGCACCTGCATTTTACACACTCCCTTATGCAGGTCTTCGTCAAAAGTGTTCCGAAAGTCCGGCTGGATCCCTCTCATTATTTCTATTAGTTACATCCCGGACAATTCCAATAGCCTTGTTAGGCTTGATTTCCCCGTCTCAAATCGATGCTGACTCTGTCCGATACCGCCATTATTGTCTAAGGGCTCTGCTCTAATACCTTTGATAATGCTCTCTCGAATTCTCCCTACTACTGACGGCAGCCTTGCTCGTCGATAATTCCATGTTTGCTCATTATCTACATTATTAATCGGCGAGTTACATCAATATTTCCAATCTACAGCACCTGTTCCAGAATCTATAGAATACTGCACCATGAGCAACAATTCGGCTATTATTTCCAGAGCCACTTCTTTAAGCACTCTGGGATGTAGATTATGAGGCCCTGAGGCTGCATTTTTATTCAATCCCATTAACTCCCTAACACCATTTCTGTACAGTGAGTTTTGTCCTTCAGTTATTCTTTCTCACTGCGTTTCCAAACATATCTGTTATTTGAGGTGTGTTCTTAATTGTGAAGGCAGAACAAATGTATGTGCTTAGTAGCTCAGCCATTTCTTTGTCCCAAACGATACATCCCCCTGTTTCTGACTATAACGGGCCTATATGAGTCTTCACCGCTTCTTCTTTTCTTATTCAAGTAGCTTAAATGAATTACGATTAGGTTTCCAATTCTCTGCGAGCTTTCACTCGTACTCTATGTTCCTTTGTAAATCAGTCCCCTGGCCCTCTTTGCTTCAGCCTAAAATGATCAAAATCCTCAAGTATTTTGCTTTCCTTGGAAAATATTCATGTTTCTTCCTGGGATCGAATACAGTCTCTAATTCTACTTATAACCCATGAATTGGTCACGTTTACTTTGCAACTTTGTGCCACTTAGGAATAAACAATTGTTATACTTCGCCCATGAGCTCCATCAATGTTTACGATTGTGTGTCCATAGTGATGATTTAAGTAATGTTTCCCAATCCATCTAAGCCTTTTTTATACCGCACACCGTCCTAAGTTCCTTGATTAAGTTTCAGGTCCCGAGACTCAGAATCAATTACTTGGCTCTCCATCTTGATGAACAATTCTTTTTTTTTTAATTTAGAGTACCCAATGCATGCTTTACAAGTAACGGGCAATTTACAGTTTTCAATCCACCTAGCCTGCACATCTTAGTGTTGTGGTGGCGAAACCTACACAAATACGGGGAGAATGTGCAAGCTCCACACGGACACTGACCCAGAGCCAGGATCGAACCTGGAACCTCGGGACCGTGAGAATGTAGTGCTACCACTACGCCACCGTGCTGCCGCCTGATGAACAATATTTTAGTTGCTCATTCCCAAGTTGTCTCGCGCAACTAGATTGGAAGTGGTTCCTTTCTCACTGAACAATACGCAAGCTGGGATGGCCAGTTCCCTACCTGGTTCCACAACGTGTTGGTCCAGAAAAGCATCCCGTATACACTCCAGGAATTCCTCCTATACGGCATTATGGCAAATTAGATTTTTCCAATCAATATGCAGATTAAAATGACATATTCTTAAAGATGTACCTTTACTGCGTGCATCTCTAAATTCCTCTTTAATGCCATTACGAACATTACCATTCCAGTTTGTTGCTCTATCTTTGATGCCCATCAATGTTCTTGCCCTTTGCTGTTTCTAAGCTCTACCCATACAGATTCCACATTGTGAGAGATAATATCCTTCATCACTTTTATGGCACTTTACTCTTTAACCAGCAATGCCACGTCACCGCCTTTCCCCTTTTGTCTGTCGTTCCTAAATAGTGATTACCTCTGGATATTCATTTCCCTTCCCTGGTCACACTGCAGCCATGTCTCCGCGATGCCTGTTATATCAGTTCCCATCCCTGGTCACACTGCAACCATGTCTCCGCGATGCCCGTTATATCATACTCATTTACATCTATTTTCACAATATATTCTTTAATAAGTTTACGATGGCAAGATATTATGCAGATGACTCACACACATTAATTGACGTGGCCAGGCGCAGCACGGTGGCGCAATGGTTAGCACTGCTGTCCACGGCGCCGAGGTCCCAGGTTCGATTAGGGCTCTAGGTCACAGTCTGTGTGGAGTTTCTCCCCCACTACACAAAGATCTGCAGGTGACGTGTATTCGTCACGCTAAATTGCCCCTTCATTGGAAAAAAAATGAATTGGGTACTCTAAATTTCTTTTAAATATAAATAAAATTAAAACAAATTGTCATGGGCACACCCTAGGGCAGCACGGTGGCACTGTGAAAAGCACAGCTGCCTACAACTGTGAGGACCTGGGCATATTCACGGCTCTGGGTGACTGATCCTGTGGAGTTTGAACATTATCCCCATGTCTGCGTGCGTTTCACCCCCACGACCCAAAGATGTGCAGAGTAGGTGGATTGACTACGGTAAATTGCCCCTTAATTTGATTAAAAATAATTGGGCACTCTAAATTTATTTTTAAAATATTGACATGGACAGACCTATTTTGTGATGATTTGTCATAGAATAGAATCTCTACAGTACAGAAGAAGGTAATTAGGCCTATCGAGCCCGCAGCCGCCCCTGGGAAGAGCGGCTCCATAAGATCATCCGTCCACCCTATCCCCGTAACCCATTTAATCCACCCAACCTTATTCAAACTAAGAGGCAATTTGCATGACCAATCCACCGAACCTGCATATTTTTCGACTGTGGGAGGAAAACAGAGCACCAGGAGGAAATCCACTAAGAAACGGGGAGAAAGTGCAAACTCCAAATGCCCTTCGTGTCGGCGAGTTCACTACTGTTGCAGGCAGGGCATTACAAGCCCTTACTACTCTCTGCCCCTGACTACTCAGAGATTAGTAAGGGCGTGGAATGCCCTGCCTGCAACAGTAGTGGACTCGCCAACTCTAAGGGCATTCAAATACTCATTGGATAAACATATAGATGATAAGAGAATAGTGTAGATGGGCTTCAGAGTGGTTTCACATGTCGGAGCAACATAGAGGGCCGAAGGGCATGTACTGCGCTGTAATGTTCTATGTTCTGCGTTCTAAACAGTCATCCAAGGCCTGAATTGTACACGGGTGCCTGGAGTCGTGAGGCAGCAGTGCTAACCACTGTTCCACCGTGCCGCCCAAATGTTTCAATCTATTTCTTCATGTTTTTTCATAAAGTGGTCACTTAACCGTGAGCCCGAAATGAAGGACACGGGCAGCAATTTTTAATAACTCTGGGGTAACTGTGAAGCTTTAATTTACTTCACGCTAAACAAAAACCGATATTTTTATCATTAAAGGTGACTGTGCAAGTTCTGAACTCTCCTCAGGGGAGTTGCATGGCCTTTCCTTCCCTGGTCTTGACAGTGAAATCATGGGGATCCCATATTGTATTGGAAGTGTTACGCAACGAGTAACTCCAGTGAAGATCAACGCAAACTGGACGAACAGCATCCCATCGTCCAGTTAGACACGCAACAGCCTTCCGGTCTGAACTTCGAATTCAACAACTTCTGATGATTAGCTCTATCCCACCGAGACCCATTTGTTTTCATCCCATTTCATTCCAACTATTTCTAACCAGTTCTTTCTTTCTTGTCTCTCTTAATACATCTTAAGAAGTCTTACAACACCAGGTTAAAGTTCAACAGGTTTGTTTCAAACACGAGCTTTCGGAGCACGGCTCCTTCTTCAGGTGAATGGAAAGGCTTGTTCCAGAAATGTTTATATAGACACAGTCAGAGATGCCCCGGAATGCGAGCACCTGCAGGCAATCAAATCATCAAAGATGCAGAGAGAGAGGTAACTCCAGGTTAAAGAGGTGTGAATTGTCCCAAGCCAGTTCAGTCGGTAGGCCTCTGCAAGTCCAGGCTTGTTGGTGGGGGCCGAATGTAATGCGACATGAATCCCAGATCCCGGTTGAGTCGCATTCATGCGTGCGGAACTTAGCTATAAGTTTTTGCTCAGCAAAACCTGGTGTTGTAAGACTTCTTACTGTGCTCACCCCAGTCCAACGCCGGCATCTCCACATCATTAATACATCTTATCCACCTTTTCTTACCTCTTCTCCCCTTTGCTTCCTCCTTCCCCTCCCCCCACATCTACATCTGTCACAGTTTACCCTCTGATGATAGTTTCTCCGCTGTTTGGCCTCTCACACCTTTTGGTCTCACTGGGACTACCATAGTACTATTTTTGCTTGGTTTATGTGGCTATTAGCACCCGGTTTCCGTGGGTTTCTGTGGATATGACTCATCTTTCATTCTCACCACAGTATAAATATTTCCCACTCTCTCTGACTGTTTCCTTTGGCAAAGAGTCATCGGACCCGAAACGTTAGCTCTTTTATCTCCCTAAAGATGCTGCCAGACCTGCTGAGATTTTCCAGCATTATCCCTTTTTTTTCATATTTCAGCATCCGCAGGAATTTTCTTAAATCCAGTGTGATGGAAACAGTCTCATCTTGTCCACGTCACAATAGGGAATTATAGGGCAGCACGGTGGCCTAGTGGTTAGCACAACCGCCTCACGGCGCTGAGGTCCCAGGTTTGATCCCGGCTCTGGGTCACTGTCCGTGTGGAGTTTGCACATTCTCCCCGTGTCTGCGTGGGTTTCGCCCCCACAACCCAAAAATGTGCAGAGTAGGTGGGCCACGCTAAATTGCCCCTTAATTGGAAAAAATAATTGGGTAATCAAAATTTTAAAAAAACAATAGGGAATGATTGCGGATTCTGGAATCTGGAACAAACATAGGAAACTCTGCGCAGTCTCAGGAGGTCTGACAGCATCTGTGGAGAGGGAGTTCACGCCTTCATCCCTCTGTGTCAAAGGACGAAGACTGCACGAGCATCCATATCCCAGTTAATAACGCGCCTCCGGCCTTCCATGTCCGAGCCAATAATTGTATTTCCTGATTCCAGATATTCGGAATGAAACCGATATTAACCTACATTTTCTGATGTGCAGTAAGGACAATCTTCTCAGTTTCCAAATATCAGTTAATATCTTGAAACATTTTAGACAAGGGAAACATGGCTTCTCTGTCTATGGTCAGTCGGGTAGTTCACTCTGATTCTTCACTGATTCCCTTTCTCAAAGTGTTTCTGAACATTCACAAAACTGTAGATTGAGTTTCGTGCGTCGCTTATTTTCCATATTCTCCACGATCAACTGGCTCAATTTTCCAAATGTTGCACTCTACTAAATTATACACATGTTCCAGTAATATTATTATGGAACCTTGTTTAAGGTGTCCAAAACGTCTCTCTGGCGAAGCTGTAATTCGGCAGTGATAAAGTGTGAGGTTATGATTCATTCCAACTATTTCGTTGTTTGACAAGAAAATTCGTAGTTACCCGGTGCACGAAAGGTGAAGTATAGCGCCTTGATCGTATCGTGGTTAGTACTGGGCGTTGCATCGCCGTGATAATAGAGTGGTTAGTATTCTGCTTTGTGGCCGCAGTAACCTCAGTTCGAATCCGAATCACGGCAGCGATTATCTTGCTGTGTTTTCTCCAAAGTCAACGCATTGGGAAAACAAACATTAATGTGCGTGATGGCGATTTTTTTTCCGGACAACATCGTTTCCTTAATCATGCTCCATAATTCAAACTGCTGTAAATAGAGAATCTCCTCAGCTAACCTACCATACTCCGGTTTTGTTTTTTAACTGTTATCTTAAATATTTATTTTCCAGTTGTTATCTTCTTCGAAGTTAAACCACTCTCCCAATTTCCTCTAACAACTTCTTCGGCGACTCACCCGAAAATGTTTACACAAATCAATGCCCGCTTAACTTTTCCTTATTCACCCAAAAATGTTTAAACAAATCAATACCTGCTTAACCTTTCCTTATCCACAAGATAATAAATTCGCTTTCGATCATCTCTGGAAATAACCGAATTTACTGACACTTGGTCACGGGGCAGTGAGGACGGGTGCACAAAGATTTGAAAAACAGATCCAGCTGGCAGGGGAGTACATGGAAACGAAGCGACAGACGAAACTCAGTCTCCAGTTTTCTGAATGTTGCGTATGAAGGGTGAACTGCCCAACCAATCATAGGCAGACAAGGCACTTTTGCCTTGTTTAAAATGTTTCGAAAATCAACTATATTTGGAAACAAAGAAGATTGTCCTGACTGTACATCTGAAAATACAGTTTGATATGGGCTTCATTCCGAATATCTGGAGGCAGAAAATACAAAAAACACATCGAATGGATAAGTCTGAAGGAGGGTTAGTGACAGAGACGTTGTGTCTTGACAAAGAGTCACCCCGGGGCAAGAAAGACTATGCCCCACTGTGAATTGAAGGACATATGTAAATATGTAAGAAGCAGATCTAGAAGGAATAATACAGGGAGTAGTTGAATTGCCTTATTTGGAAAGGTGGAAATGTTATGTTTGTACACATTGTAGCTCAGAAAAGTAACAGACGACTTGATCAAATGCTTTAAGGCCCTGCGCGACATTGACCGTGTGAGTGTGAAGATGCACTTTGAGAACATAGAACATTACAGCACAGAACAGGCCCTTCGGCCCTCGATGTTGTGCCGAGCAATGATCACCCTACTCAAACCCACGTATCCACCCTATACCCGTAACCCAACAATCCCCCCCCCTTAACCTTACTTTTTAGAACACTACGGGCAATTTAGCATGGCCAATCCACCCGCACATCTTTGGACTGTGGGAGGAAACCGGAGCACCCGGAGGAAACCCACGCACACACGGGGAGGACATGCAGACTCCGCACAGACAGTGACCCAGCCGGCAATCGAACCTGGGACCCTGGAGCTGTGAAGCATTTATGCTAACCACCGTGCTACCGTGCTGCCCACTTCTCAGAGAATCTGTAGCTCATTTCTGACAGAAATTAGAAGAATTACCTTCATTCCGTTGTAGGGCCGAAGTCGGTGAGACCATTGTTCTTACAAGGAAAGTGTGTTAATATTTTCTGCAGGCGATGGAAATCTGTCAGAGCTGGGTACAGTCCTGAATAAAAAAAACGGGTGAAAAGTGATCGGTGGGAGGTACGTGTGATCGCGATAAAATCCGATCATTCTTGACCTCATTGAGTGTTGAAGCAGACTCGATGGGCCGAGTGGCCGACTGTTGCCTTTAATTTACATATTTATGTTGGTGTTGGGAATTTCGGCAGATGTCTAATGGTTGCACTTTATTTGGATTGTCTCCATCGATAATGTATCAACCAGCAATGAAAATCGGAAATGTTGGAAAAATTCAGCAAATCCGCATTTGCCCGTTGCTAGCCGGGGTGACTCTTTGTCAAGACACGACGTCTCTCTCGCATCTGGATAGGGAGAGAGAAAAGCAGAGTAAAGTAAATGTCTCGAGCCCGTTTGAATCCTTTCATTTCAGATTTCCAGCCTCTGCAGAATTTTGCATCAATTCGTTTATTTCAGTCCGCTGTTCCTAATGGGCTGGATATATGTATATTAGACTGGAAATTAATATTGACGGAGTAACTGGGTGTGAACTGACTAATTAGCAGCAGAATGACAGCATTTGGCGCGTTTGATACTGAAACCGAGGAAAAAAACCTCAAATGAAGTGTAAAAACCAGTTCCTCTAAGGCTGTGCCCTTCCAATGGAAAATGTTCTCCCCATTCACTCTATCTAGGCGCCCCTCTATTCGATACATTTGAATGAGATCGCCCCTCATCCTTCTAAATTCCAGCAAGTACAGACCCAGATTCCTCCATCCTTGCTCATATGACAAGTCTTTCGTTCCGTTGATCATTTATCCCCTTTCAATCCTTTGAGTTTCCCCAGCACCATCCTCCAGGCCGGAATAAAATATGGCCAGATATAAAAAGGTCTGGTGGTCGTATCCGATGTTAAGTGTTTAATCTATATGTCCATGGCCGTTACTGCTATATTGTCGACGATCACATGTCATTGAAAACTATTCGTTCAAACCAGGCAGTCACTCCAACAACTTCTGCAAAGATCATTTGTGTCCAATTACGGGATCCCCTTTACAAGTGAAGAGATGGCCACTTTTGTGAAGAGCAACAGGATGTGTCATGTCCATGCCCTTACCATCTGTCATCCAATCATTTGGCAGGGAGGGCAGTCTAGGTGGTTAAACGGGGACGGAAGAAACAGACGTCTGGCTGAATGGACACATTGTTTACTCTCGTACAGGACCACGCCACACGCAGTAACTGAAGTACCCGTCACTGAGATGTTAATGGCTTGTTGGCTTCTTACCTGACTGGATTGCATCGGTGAGAATTTGCGCCATAACCAACATTATCAATGCCGTTGTCCAGATCGAAGTCCGCCCCTTCGAAACGTCATACCTGATGACGCAGTGTTCTTTCCGAACTTCAGCAATGGTGGTCGCTGACGCTTGAGGTTGGCGTCTGTCAACGGGACCAGTCTCCTGCCAATTCCGGGTCCATGAGAAACTGATGGAGAGACACGTGGGTCTCATTCTCTCAGGGCGGTTACTTCATTGTGACTTGCCTCGGTGGGCAACTCCCTGGAACCTGCGGCTCTATTGCCGAACCAGCTGCTCTGATACCTCCAGTCTCTCTCCAGGCCGAAATGGCCGACGTTGTGTCGTCCGACTCCGACATGGAGACTCAGACCTCAATGGTCTCGGATGCCGACTCCGTGTTCAGCCTTCTCTGGCTGTTCTGCCGCAGAACGCGTCCATCACCGTGGTGGACACCAACATTTCTGGTGCATCAGCTCCATCAGGACGTACAGGAGACGAACAGGCTTCGCCCCTCTTTCTCAGTCTCATCGCTTGATGAAGGCAGCTTCGGAGTCTGAGGGGAGGAATGTAATATCCGGCATGGGATCTGCTGGGAGCAACTGATTGTCTTCTCCGTCCTTCTTGCAGAATATGATCGAATTGCACCTTCTCCTGAGCTGCCGCCATGCTGTGTCGCAGTACTTAGAATGTACAATTCCAATCCTTCACCCACTCCCTGAAATATCACATCACACCCTCTTAAACAGGTAAACGTTTGAAAAGCGTATAGCGTTTCTGCCCCCCAACCCCTACAAACTTTGACTCCGGTACTGAGCGAGCAGAGACCTCAGTGAAAGTTTGAGGGTTGGAACGTTCTCCCTCTCAGTCCAAATTGATCCTCCGCTTATTATGAGGATGTTCTGGTATTTCAATATTCAGCAACCGTAAGCACAATTCTGTCACGGTCTGCTCCGATCATCCCCAGAATAATATTGAATGTTCCAATGAGATCATTGTGCCATTCTTCAAAAAGGCAGAGACATGGAACTGACTGTCTCAGACTGTCTGTATAGCAGACATTCTCAGTCCAATGCCTCCACTGCCTGTGCGGAGTCTGCACATCCTCCCCGTGTGTGCGTGAGTTTCCTCCGGGTGCTCCGGTTTCCTCCCACAGTCCAAAGATGTGCCGGTTAGGGTGGATTGGACATGATAAATTGCACTTACTGTCCAAAATTGCCCTTAGTGTTGGGTGGGGTTACTGGGTTATGGGGATAGGGTGGAGGTGTTAACCTTAGGTGGGGTGCTCTTTCCAGGCACCGGTGCAGACTCGATGGGCCGAATGGCCTCCTTCGGCACTGTAAATTCTATGATTCAGTGGATAATTGTTGGGTTGCCTGTGTTGCCAGAGCGTCCTGACTTAAATACGGACACCAACATTTTCACAGCAAGTTCCCAGTTTGGTGTCACAAAGGTTAATTAAGTAGGAGGGGAAAATGTACTCAAGATCCATTGTAATGAAGTTTGAATACGTCGTCTGACTTACTATTTGCGTTTCATACGGGCATACTACTTTCCTCAGCAAGAATGAGAGAGAGGGGGGGGGGGGGCACTGGGCCGGGGGTGGCACTGGAGTGGGAACGACAGATGAGAGCGATAGATAAATGGTGCCATTGTAAACGCAATGACAACAGGGGCCGTGTATCCTCGCCTCAAACTGATAAGTGATTGCCAGGACTAAGAAGCGATGAAATGTAGTGGCGACTGTCTTCCTGGTATTAACATGACTCTGGTAAATGGCCCTTAGCAGAGGGTTGGAGGGAGTTTAAGTACCGTTTCACTGGCAGGAAGCAACACCCAGCTACAGAGAAGCTAAAGCCCAGGTCGTGGAAGCGCGGAGAAAGTACTGCACACGTCCCTCGGCAGAACCTTTGGATTCAAGCATGGATTTCGAAGGTCTCATGTACTCAGCCGGCGCGCGTTCACCGACATTTCAGTCAGCGCAGCTCACCCTCCCAACTGAACATCTGAAATTGCAGAGCCCCCTCCAGAACGGTGTGTGTGGGACTGCAGCATTGTCTCCCTGTAGCTCTCAGAATACATTGCAATATCCAGACGACCAGGCCAACAGTTTATTATTCCGTCAGCACTGACACTCCAGTTACAGGTCACAAACAATACTGACAACTCTGGTCTAATTCAGTCCCCACCCTTCGTCGATGTCACAATGCCTCAGATGTGAACATCAGTGCCTCACTCCAACATCATTGACCCTCCCGCAGTGCCGCACTCCAACATCATTGAACCCCCCGCAGTGCCGCAGTCCCACAGCATTGACCCTCCCGCAGTGCCGCACTCCCACAGCATTGACCCTCCCGCAGTGCCACAGATCTACAGCATTGACCCTCCCGTGGTGCCGCACCCCACAGGCCCGACCCGCCCTCAGTGCCGCATTCCCACAGCATTGATCGCCCCACAGTGCTGCACTCCCACAGCACCGACCCTCTCGCAGTGCCGCAGTCCCACAGCATTGATCGCCCCACAGTGCTGCAGTCCCACAGCATTGACCCTGCCGCAGTGCCGCACCCAGAGCATTGACCCTCCCGCAGTGCCGCACTCCCACAGCATTGACCCTGCCGCAGTGCCGCACCCAGAGCATTAACCCTCCCGCAGTGCCGCAGTCCCACAGCATTTACCCTCCCGCATTGCCGCACTCTCACATCATTGAACCTCCCGCAGTCCCGCACGCCGACCGCATTGACTCTCCCGCAGTGCTGCACTCCTACAGCATTGACCCTCCCGCAGTGTTGATCTCGCGCTGACCCCACTCTGTTTTTGTACTGACCCTGTGCAGAGCAGATACAG
This sequence comes from Scyliorhinus canicula, assembly GCF_902713615.1. Taxonomy (NCBI): domain Eukaryota; kingdom Metazoa; phylum Chordata; class Chondrichthyes; order Carcharhiniformes; family Scyliorhinidae; genus Scyliorhinus; species Scyliorhinus canicula. Next base: position 5,001,844 of record NW_024055728.1, read on the forward strand.
AGTACTTACCCTCTGACTGTGATTGCCCAACTGCCCAATCCTCCAATGAAAGCGTGGCACTGACGCACACCTGTCCCTCCAACATTGTATTGGTTGCCCTTTACTATCAACCCGACAGATAAGTATTTCCAAGATGCTGACAGTTACATGATGGTGTGCTCTCACAGTATGGATCGTCCAACAGTGTAGATCGGAATAGTTAACGCCACTCAAAGTCATTCCTCTGCCGACAATTAGATCTCAATCACCAATGATTCTCTTCAAGAGCAGAACTTCCTCTATGCTAACCCGTAGGCAGTGCAATCTCCCCTCAGTACTGAGCCTGTGACAGGCGAGCGCCCTGTCACTTCTGAGTATCTGAGTGCAGCACTTGCTCCGGACTGACTGTTGGACAGTGCACTGCTCCATCAGTGAGGTCCCAATGTTAGCCTCGAAATTAACTGCTGTATTTATGAAACTGTGTAATGCTACTTCTGTATGATATGTGAGGCCGGAATCTGTTTTAATCCATTATAAATATTGACAACCAGACACTTTGCTTTGCGTCTGCAGACACCAATAGGCCGCCCAAGGTAAGGATTTGTGAGTATCCTGTGATATCTGTGATATGGCGTGTATTTTCAAGGACAAACATTACAATTTATTGTTCACTGCTATTGATGTGGATGACCTCGGATTGAATGATTACTACACACTCAATGAGTTGTTTTTGTCTTATACACTGAACCATAAACGTCCCATAGCCCATCGTTTTAGTGCGTTAAATCTAGCCCCGTCTCATCCCAACTCGATAACAGCTGATGATCTGGATCTGTTAATTAGAATAAGGCATCATATTTCTGTTTGGGGGCAGCACGGTGGCACAGTGGTTAGCATTGCAGCCTACGGCGCTGAGGATCCGTGTTCGAATCCCGGCTCTAGGTCACTGTCCGTGAGGAGTTTGCACATTCTCCCAGTGTCTGCGTGGGTTTCACCCCCACAACCCAAATAATGTGCAGGATAGGTGGATTGGCCACATTAAATTGCCCCTTAATTGGGAAAAATAATTGGATACTCTAAATTTATATATTTTTTTAATATTTCTGTGTGCGATTTCTCACACGAACAATGAGCGTGCTATGTTTGTTCTCTATCGCCTGGCTTGGATATTAGTGGGTAACAACCAGCCGTAGCTGGTGAACTCATGACTGATTCATCAAATGACTGTAGCGCTCTGTTTGTGGTGCCTTCACAGTCTCCAATTTTGGTCTATCATTATTCCTTTGTATTATAGAATTCCTGCAGTGCCGTTCGTCCCACCGAGTCTGCACCGGCAGGCTTGGAAATAGCACCCGAGGAGAGAGCACCCTACTTGAGCCCACCTCGTAACTCTGTAATCCAATCTAACCTTTTGGTAACGTTCGGGGTCAATTTAGCATGCCCAATGCACCTAACCTGCACCTTTCTCAACTGTGGAAAAGACGAGAACCCGGAGAGAAACTGCAAACCACACAGTCACCGGAGACCTGAATTGAAGACTGGTCCCCGGGCCAGTAATGTACTCATGGGAGCTGTGATAACCATGCTGCCAACGTGCCGGATGATGAGCTAACTGTATTTCCCCCAGCCTGTTTGTGATGACCCCTTGTTTGATCAGTTCCGTGTGTATAATTAACCTCATCGCCGATCAGCTAGGTATATGAGATTGCTCCCTTGGGAAATGTCGACTTGCGGGGATGTGATCTTTCAGCCTTGCTTGATTCCCCTCCATTTAAATAAGAACACTTCGTCCTTATTGTTTTTAGAATTTCCTCTAACGGGAAGGTTTGATGAATTGCTGCTGAGCAGATGATCCGCATTGTTGCCTCTGGGAGTATGCTTTGCATGTGATGAGCGCCAAGAGAGGTGCGCTGCCGAATAGTTTGAACATTCATTGGACCTTCTATGTTTTTATTATTAGCTCCAGTATCTGATTTGACTGATTACTGTTTATTACATTCGTAGGGCTTTAGTTAACCGGAATTCTGACATAATCATAGGCAAAGTGAATGATCAATAGCGCTTTTGAAGTTGGGAGTATTGTTTTTCACTCCAATGAATTTGAGATAATGTATTTCTTATAGCTATGGCGGTTTTACACGATGGAAAGATTCACTTATATCAACATCAAATTATGTTAACTAAATCTGAGACTATGATGTAGAACTGCAGAGATTATGATTGATGTGATGACCTGGAAAAGTAAGGTTTAATGATGGATGTTTCTTTTTTGATAGTAGGACAGGAGGAGATGTCACTGATTTGAAACAACATTTTGTATTAATGTGTTTAGCCGCCATTAGTCTGCAGCAGGCTGTGGTCATTCAGTAGAGCGCGGTGTTGGAAGTCATAATACATGGAAAACAAATATTTATTGCTGGTTCAAACCAATCTTCACCACAAGTGAAATCAAGAAAAAAAAGTGGTTACAAAATTAAGTTCGAATAAACACCATTAATTCATGTCAGCTCGAGAAACAAATACTTTTTTTAGATTCACTCATGCAAAGCAGCTTTACAATGGACAGTGGAATACTCAATTTCAAGTTTAAAACTTCCAAACTGAACATCCAGGAGTATTCAAAAATTAGGAAGTACAGACAATAAGAAAAATGAGTTGGAGGGGGAATTGTTTGTGAAGGAGAAAACCAGTCCAATAGTGAGTAACAATATATATACTCCAGGAATCCTGATTTGGAAGTTGCACGGTGGAGGTTAGAAATAGCAAGGTGCACAGAATTCTTTCGAGTGTTGCCTTCCGGCCCCTAAACAGCATTTGGGGTGAAAGCGAAGCTATTATATAAGAAATCAGTGAATAATTCAACACATCTAAAATTGTAATCATTGGTCACTTTAATTTACAGCGATTGGGGAAATCTAATCAGCATTGGAACAGGGGAGGGGGAATTACTGAAGTGTTTACCAGGTGATTTTATAGACCAAAATGTTGGTGAATCAACCCGCTAACTGACTATTCATGTCGGTGAATCGACCCGCTAACTGACTATTCTAGACTGGGCTCTGTGCAATGGGAAACGATTAATTAACAATCTAGTGCTGTGGGTTCCCTTGGCGGAGTATAACTCGAATGTGTTCCATGTATTCATTAAGATGGAGAGTGAAGTCGTGGAATCAGGAACTCGGATCCTGAATCTCAATGATGGCACATACGAGGATATTATTGACAAAGATAGATTGGGAAATCTTACTAAAATGGTTGATGGTAGATACACAATGGTTCAAGTTGAAAGCACGTCTGCCTGTATGGCAACAATTATTAATTCCTGTCTTGCGCAAAGAAAAGCAAAAGCAGACACGTGACTCAACATTGGCTCACTGAAGAAAGTAGGGGTAATATTAAATCCAAAGCATATATATATATTATCGTCAGGGGAGTAAAATAACGAGCCTCAGGTTTGGGAACATTTAAATAAAAGAGGACGAATAAAGAATTCAATAAATGAGGGGAAACATGACCAAGAGAGGAAATGAGGATAACAGTAAATTTGCAGGTAACACAGAAATTGACTGAATCGGGTTCTGTGAATATGTGATGAGAAAATGCTTAAAGACCAGTGTCGGTGCAGACAGAAGCAGTGGAAATTCTAATTATGAACGATGAAATGGCAAAAGAATTACACCCTTTGCTTGTGTCATGGTAGCGAGATAATGGTCCAGTAAAGGAGCTGATCTGAAGAAAATCAGAGTTAGTAAGACACGGGTGTTTGGGATTCGTAGTGGGTAAAATGAACCCATCACCAGGGTCTAATAGTCTACATCCTAGTATATTACAGGAAATGGACCTGGAAATATTGGATGTATTGATGGCCATTTTCCAAATGTTTACAGACTTTGAATACAGATTAGAGTATGGCAAATGTAATCTCAGCAATTAAAAGGGAGGAAGAAGAAAGAAAAATATAATCACAGACCAGTTAGTCTGATATCAGAAGACGTAATGCTCGAGTCTATTATAAAATAAGTGATATGAGAGCACTTGGACAGGATGAACGTGATTGGACAAAACTACCATCGGTGTATGAAACGCAATTCATGCCTAACCACTGGATATGTTTGAGGATGGAACCACTAGCGAAGATAAGGCAGAGCCAGTGGATGTAATATATACGGGCATTCAGATTACATTGGGTAAAGTCCCTCATAAGTTTTTAGTGGCAAAATTAAAACAGCTGGATTATGGAATAATGTCTTTGACTGTTTTTTTTTAAATTTAGAGTACCTAATTCATTTTACCACTTAATGGGTAATTTAGCGGCGCCAATCCATTTACTGTGCACATCATTGTGATGTGTGGGCGAAATCCATGCAAAAACAGGGAGAATGTGCAAACTCCACACGGACAGTGACCCAGAGTCGAACCTGGGACAATGGCACTGTGAGGCAGCAATGCGAACCACTGCGCCACTGTGCTGTACCCGGGTAATGTTTTTGAATGGACAGAGACTTGGTTGACAGACAGGAAACAGGGTGGGAATAAATGTGCCTTTTCCGATTAGCAGGCAATGACAAGTGTGGTACCGCATGTGTCTTTGTTTGGGCCCCAGCTGTTCACGATGTATATAAATGACCTGTGTGGTGAGACAAAGTGTACCATTTCTAAGGTTTTTGACGGCACAAAATAAGGCGTAGATATGAGTTGTGAGTAAGATGCAAGGAGAATAATTATTTGACACAAGTTCAGCAAGTTAGCAGAGAAGGCCATTCGCCCCATAGACTCTGCAACGACCATTTGAAAGAGCACTCTGACAGGCTCAAACCCCGCCCCATCGTTGTAGCTCATCCTAAAAAACATCTTCGGAACCTGAGAGCACGCAGGCACGGGGGAAACGTTCAATACCACCTAAAGTGCACATCTTTAGAAGCACGCAGATGGAGCGGGGGGACATGCAAACTCCACACAGTTAGTCAACCAATGCTTGAATCGAGCATTCGTTCTGGCAGTGTGAGTGAGCCGTGCTAACTGTTGTGCTGGACTGCTCTTGTTGAGGAGTACAAAATTAGGGTACACAGTATCTGAGTACGTGATAATTTAGGCCACACGCCTGTCACATGCCTGGTATGAGGAAAAATTGTTTCACTAAAAGGTTAGCGAAACTGCCGAGTTCTCAAAACGGGAATGTGGAATTGAGGGTCAGCCATGATCTTATTGAATAACTGAGCAGATGCAAAGGTCCGAATGGCATCCTTCTGATCCCATTTTCTGTGTCCCTTTGAAATGTCAGTGAAACGCTGGTTCATTAAGACAACAAGTCGTGAATCTCAGTACTCCACACATTCTTATTTGATATTTAATAAACTAAATCAGATCTTTTATCGTGAAATGTCAGATTATTGTCATGGCCATTTTGTTGGAAATTTTTGGGTTATTTTCATTTGTTTAAAACTGAACATTCGCGCAGGTTAGATAGGTAGACAGAGCAATACAGCGCAGAACAGGCCCTTCGGCCGACGATGTTGTGCCGAACTTTTGTCGTTGGTCAATCATAGAATTTTGGACACTAAGGTCAATTTATCATGGCCAATCCACCTAACCTGCACATCTTTGGACTGAGGTAGGTGAGCCTTTTGTCAGTGGTAGGGAAATTACTAGAGATAATTCTTCGAGACAGAATCTACTCCCATTTGGAAGCAAATTGTCGTATTAGTGAGAGCCAGCATGGTTTTGTGAAGGGGAGGTCGTTTCTCACTAACTTGATATATTTTTTACAAGAGGTCACAAAGATGATTGATGCAGGTAGGGTAGTGTATGTTGTCTATATGGATTTCAGGAAGTCCTTTGATACGGTCCCTAATGGAAGACTGGTACAAAAGGTGAAGTCACACTGGATCAAGGGTGAGCTGGCAAGATGGATAAAGAACTGGCTCGACCACAGAAGACAGAGAGTAGCAATGGATGGGTGTTTTTCTGATTGGAGGGCTGGGACTAGTGGTGTTCCACAGGGATCAGTGCTGGGACCTTTGCTGTTTGTAGTATATATAAATGATGTGGAGAAAAATGTAACTGGTCTGATTAGTAATTTTGCAGACGACACAAGGATTGGTGGAATTGCGGATGGCGATGAGGACTGTCAGAGGATACAGCAGGATTTAGATTGTTTGGAGACTGGCGGAGAGCTGGCAGGTGGAGTTTTATCCGGACAAATGTGATGCATTTTGGAAGGTCTAATGCATGTAAGGATTATACAGAGAATGGAAGAACCCTCAAGGGTATTGACAGTCAGAGACATCTTGGTGTACAGGTCCACAGGTCACTGAAAAGGGCAATATAGGTGGACAAGGTTGTCAATAAGGCATACGGCATATTTGCCTTCAATGGCCGGGGCATTGAGTATAAGCATTAGCAACTCATGTTGCAGCTGTATAGAACATTAGTTAGGCCACACGGAGAAGGTGTTCAATTCTGGTCGCCACACTACCAGAAGGATGTGGAGGCTTTAGAGAGGGAGCAGAAGAGATGAACCAGGATGTTGCCTGCTATGAAGGGCATTAGCTATGAGGAGTGGTTGAATCAACTCGGTTTATTCTCACTCGAACGTCGGAGGTTGAGGGGCGACCTGATAGACGTTTACATAATTATGAGGGGCATAGTCAGCGGATAGTCAGAGGCTTTTTCCCAGGGAAGAGGGGTGAATTACAAAGGGGCATAGTTTTAACGTGCGGGGGGCAAGGTTTAAGAGGAGATGAACGAGGCAAGTTTTTTTGCACAGATGGTAGTGGGTGCCTGGAACTCGCTGCCGGAAGACGTGGTGGAAGCAGGGACGATAGTGACGTTTAAGGGGCATTTGACAAATCCATGAATCGAATGGGAATTGAGCGACACGGACCCAGGAAGTATAGACAATTTTAATTTTGACGAGCAACATGATCGGCACAGACTTGAAGGGTCTAAGGTTCTGTCCCTGTACTGTACTTTTCTCTGTTCTTTGTTCATGCCTTGGGATGGTGTCTACTTGTGCTTCATCATTCAACCTGAAACGTGCAGAGAAACGGCCTTAAGGATAAAATCACTATGATTCAAACAAACCTTACAAGTTACATGTAAACATACTGGTATTTTCAACTGTTAGTTGAATAAAAGCCGGTTAAGGGCAATACCCGTGGGTCTGAGTGCTGTCTACTGTGTGGAGAAAGAGAAGTTGGATTAATAATGGGATGACTGCCAGATAGATGGCGCTCCGGCGGTTTATGCATGGTAAAAGCCTGAGGGTGTAGAACTTGTCTGGTGTCAGAATGAAATAACATTGCTTTCCACCAGCATTGTTGTGTTGTCCCGCTGGGTTGCAACAGATGCGCCCTCAGGGTCAGGAGACTCAGAATGAGTACTGGAAGGATTTCCTGCTCGGTGTTTTACACTGAACAAGGATAAGCTTATTTGATGAATCAACTCATTATTTGCGAAATGTAATTGTGCCGAATGACAACAGAAACTGACATTAACACGGTTCTGTGCCACATCCGGCTGGAATGGACTACATATACAGTAATCATTTATCGTCACAATTATGAAGTTAATGTGAAAAGCCATTCGTCGCCACATTCCGGCGCTTGTTCGGGTAAGCTGGTATGGGAATTGAACCAGCGCTGCTGGCCTTATTCTGCATTGCTAACTAGCTATCTAACCCACTGAGATAAACCAGCCCCTTACATGAAATGAATTGAAATGAAATGGAAATCGCTTATTGTTACAAGTAGGCTTCAAATGAAGTTACTGTGAGAAGCCCCCAGTCGCCACATTCCGGCGCATGTTCGTGGAGGCTGGTACGGGAATTCCCTGCAAACGACATGGTATGGGAATCCCCTGCACCCTCTCGCTTGCCCATTGCTGCCACATGGAACTCGGCTGTGGGACGCATCAAAGGCTTATCTCACCCAGAGTAGAGGCATCACCACCAGAAATTGTCAGCGTTGAAAGATCAGCAGCAGCGAGATCGAGAAGTAAGTGTCGGCGCCTGGAGTCAACAGTTTCTGCCTCAATGTCATCATCAACGTCTGTAAGCGAACAGAGAAGAGAATGGTAATTTTCACTGCAGCTAATTATACTTCTTGAATAATCAGGATGATTCCCTAGAATGGTAATCCACCAACAAAGAGAAAGGCAGAGAGTGGACTATTTTGGTCTGCAGGATCAGTGAGTTTATCGATTGGAAAATCATTGTGCCACGTCAACTTTGCATTTTTATTTTGTGGTTTATTGTCACTGGATTCCAACGAATGACGGTAACATTTTGAGAGGTGGTGGCAGAGCGGTGTCATAGAATAGAATTTACAGTGCAGAATGAGGCCATTCGGCACCTTACCTAAGGTCAACACCTCCACCCTATCCCCATAACCCAGTAACCCCACCCAAAACTAAGGGCAATTTTGGTCACTAAGGGTTATTTATCATGTCCAATCCACCTAACTGCATATCGTTGGACTGTGGGAGGAAACCGGTGCACCCAGAGGAAACCGACGCACACACGGGGAGGAGGTGCAAACTCCACACACACAGAGACCCACGGCGGAATCAAACCTGGGACCCTGGAGCTGTGAAGCGATTGTGCTCTCCACAATGCTACCGTGTCACAACACAAATAGTTCTCTAGAACCCCAGGGTCATCGGTACATACCCGTTTTCGATCACCCGATGGCACAGAGTGAAATTTGAATTAAATAAATAATAGAAATTTAATGTCCAATGTGTATTAAATAATCTGCTTCATTCCTGCCCCCTGTCCCATGAGGGAGAGCAATCAGCCACCTTGATCTGCTTTGCCGCACATGTGAATCTAGATTTAAATAATTCCGTTTAATCATGAATTCCCGCTAAAATTGTCAGGGCAGGCCCGTTCGGGATGGACAATAACATATGGTCGGGTCAGGGATAAATGAATGCAAGTCAAATAAATATCTGCGCCCACATTTCACTTCTCACTTCCTGGGGGAAAACTACATGAATGGAATGTTTTATATCTCTGTACAACATTCAGCGATCTCTATGAAGTTCATTTCGTCATAAAGTATGTTTGCCGATTTGCTTAAGTTAAATTAAAAACTTCTCCAGGATGTGGATCATTGCTCTTTGCGATATTTACATTCTTATTCTGGATTGAAAGTGTGAACATATCAACTAGAAATTGAGAATCCACCCATCGTGAACACTAGCCGATTGCCAGTTACCGTTTTCTGATTCAGAATCCGTGTCACCCAAACTGTGACTGGTGTAATATTCGATCTGATTCAGGGAGTCAATGGAAGCAGAATCTGTTGAAGACAAAGGACAATGGATTATAATTGTATATATAGATCACCTGGAAACACTTTAGTGGAAAACAACACAGATACATTGTGTTCCTTGGAGGAGAGATAACAATCATTTCACAGTGCCCATATAATTCCCTGGTGTTTGTGAATAAACAAGATGTTGGGAACAGTCACAGTGGGCAATTCAGTGAGAAGAGGAAGATTCAGCAGCATCAGATCAGGACAACCGGAGATAAACAATACATTTAGCTGCAATCCTGTAATAGGCAGGATAACACATAGTGCATCCCAATTAGTAATGTAGTGTATTGTGTAACAGAAAAATATATATAATTTCAAATATAACCCATTATTACAATATCCGTTTGCAGGCTTTCATTCTCCAGAATCATATCCTGACCCCAACGATCTCCCTCACTTTTATTTTAGAGCACTTAAATGGTGACTGGGGAAAGAATTATCTCCGGTAAAATCAGAAGAATTTTTTCTTCTCACGTCAGTTATTCTGGAATGCGCCCGTGGAGCATCTTTGCAATTGGTTTGCACAAGCCCCTGTTAGTTTTTATTTGAATTTGATAACATTCAGACCAGAACCGTAGCCAAATCTCCAAATGCTACCTAACAGATATTGTTTGGTGGTTCTGCTTAACGTCTTTAAATCACAATCACATCAATCTCGAAATAAATGCTTACGTTTGTTTTAATTTTGATGGTGTCGTTATCTGTACCTATATATTTAGTGTTTAGTATATTTGTACACCGAAATCACTTTGTTCAACAATCCAATTAGATTTCTCTCCAGCATTATGTAACATCCAGATTATTATTGCCAAGATGTAAATCATTCAAAGTACGTATGTCGACATGCATTTGGTAATTGTACGTGAAGACTGCAAGTGTTTCATGTTGCATCAACAAGGTGTGTGTTGTTCACTGGTTTAGATACATCAGGAAGCCATTGGGCTGAGGAAATGCAAATAAGAACAAACGCTCAGGTCGCTATTTACTAAGAAGTGGAACACAAAACACCCTTGCAGCAAAAATGGGCAGAAACAATCTTCACCAATTCCATTGTTCTTCTCGTTGTGTACAGAACACTGAAATGACGCTGTTGCATACGAGCACTTTCAATGGTGTTACAATTAAACAGTAACTTGTCCGGTGTATAGTGCATTTAAAATTGAAAATGCAAACCTGATGCACGGGTATGGATTGACTCCTTTCCAGGAGGGATATTGTCAATTTCTTCATAAATTGCCGGTTCCAAAGCTACTGGTGAAACCCAGTCGCCAGTTACGACACCTGGTGGAATGAAAACGGAGCGTTTCATTTGTTGCATTGCACCGCCTTTAGTATTTGTGAATGAAAATAAAGAAAGTTTCAAAGCGACGATAATCAAGAGACCAAAACAGTTAACTTGAATGTGATGGTATGTTATTACATAATTTTATCCTGCGTGTCTGAGACATGGAGATACAACGAGTTGGAGAGTTCGCGAGCAAGGGAGAGAGAAAGGGAGATACATTTCGTGTCTCGGCGAGTGAACCAGTGACTGCCTGTGGGTGTCTGAGATTGAGTGCCGGTGCGAGTTACTGTTTTGTGTGAGTGGGAGAGCGAGCGAGAGCGGGAGAGAAAGATAGACTGGCGTCGATGTCTCTGCAAGTGTGTGAGTGAGCACATATGTTTGTGAGGGAGCGACTGGCGATGTTTATGTCTATGTGCCTATTCGACAGAGAGCAGAAGAGAAAACAAGACACGAAGAGCGTGTGTGTATGTCCATCTGTGCAAGTAAGTCAGTGCGTGTGTGTGGGTGTACGTGAGTGTGCGTGTGAGTGTGTGTGCGTGTCTTTATGTGAGTGTAACTGTATATGTTGCTATTTTTGTCATCGTGCGAGAGGGAAAAAGAGATAACCTGTTCCCGAGTGTCTGTTTGTGTGTGAGAGATAGATAGATAGATAGAAAGATAGATAGATAGATAGAAAGATAGATAGATAGATAGATAGATAGATAGATAGATAGATAGATAGATAGATAGATAGATAGATAGATAGATAGATAGATAGATAGATAGATAGATAGATAGATAGATAGATAGATAGATAGATAGATAGATAGATAGATAGATAGATAGATAGATAGATAGATAGATAGATAGATAGATAGATAGATAGATAGATAGATAGATAGATAGATAGATAGATAGATAGATAGATAGATAGATAGATAGATAGATAGATAGATAGATAGATAGATAGATAGATAGATAGATAGATAGATAGATAGATAGATAGATAGATAGATAGATAGATAGATAGATAGATAGATAGATAGATAGATAGATAGATAGAAAGATAGATAGAGAGAGAGAGACAGGGAGAGGGAGGGAGACAGCGTTTCTGAGCGTTTCTCTGTGTGTGAATGAACAGGTTTGAGGAAATAATACGATAATGTGTAACGAAGTAAATCTATGACTGCTTGTATATGTCTATGTGAGACAGTGTGAATTTCAGAGATAATATGTGCGTGTTGAAACGAGTATGTGTGACTTATTGTATGTGTGGAAGAGGGAATGAGTATGTTTTGGTGTGTGATAGAGTGTGAGTGAGAGGTAGTGTGCATGGGTATTTGTTGGTGTGTGTATATGCACATGAGCAAATTAGTGAGACAGCGTGTACGTGAGTGAGTCATTTCATAAGTGCATGAGAGTGAGTGCGAGCGTGTGTATTTGTGTTTGTTTTCAGGAGAGATGAGTTATGGACGTGTGTGCAAGTGAAACTGCATGTGTGAAAACAGTCTCTGTGTGTAAGAGGCCGGGTGAGTGTGCTTGTAGCAGTGTCTGTATGCGTGTGAGCGAGCATGAGGGACAAATATATAGATTTGGAGAGAGACCATTTGTACCATTAGACATGAATGAGTTAGTGAGTGTGTGCATGTGTGTATATTCGTGCATGTGTGTGAATGCGTACATGAGTGAGTATATAACCAGGGGCTGGTTCAGCTCACTCAGCTAAATCGCTGGCTTTTAAAGCAGACCAAGCAGGCCAGCAGCACGGTTCGATTTCCGTACCAGCCTCCCCGGACAGGCGCCGGAATGTGGCGACTTGGGGCTTTTCACAGTAACTTCATTGAAGCCTACTCGTGACAATAAGCGATTTTCATCTCGTTTTTGATATAGGGTACATGGGTGTGCGTACATGCGCACATATGTCTGTATATGCATACATGCATGTATATGTGGTACATGTATGTGTATATGCATACATGTGTCTGTGTGTATGCGTACATATGTGTGTGTATAGGCGGACATGAGCGTGGAGATCTCTAACTGTGCAGGTCGTTTTTTGTACCATTGTATGAGAGAGATGTGTTCTGAATCTGTACATATTTATCTGAATCCAAAGAGATGACATATAAGTTAAAATGACTTAATTTAATATTCGGGAAAGATCGATTGGTTCTGATTGACATGGGAATATATTGGAAGAGACATTGACATAAACCGTGATTGATCGCTGACGACAGCATCAGGTGGGAAACACGATTGAGGTGGTGATGTTGCCGAAAGTGACACATCTGCGTGAGAACAAATTTGTCCTTTACTTCGAACGGCAGGTTGTTGATGTTTGGGATATTAGTGCAATAATTGCGTTAGGATGCGGAATAATCATTGACTAATTCAGCAAATTACAAATAATTGCCATATTGCAGATATAGTACATAGACATAGAACATAGAGCGCAGAAGGAAACCATTCAGCACATCGAGTCTGCACCGCCCACTTAAGCCCTCACACACCCTCCCCCCGTAACCTGGTAACCCCTCCTAACCTTTTTCAGTCAATAAGGGCTAGTTGTCATTGCCAATTCACCGCACCCGGACGTCTTTGGACTGTGGAAGGAAACCGGATGACCTGGAGGAAACCCACGCAGACACGGGGAGAACGTGCAGACTCCGCACAGACAGTGACCCAGCGGGGAATCTAACCTGGAACCCTGGCGCTGTGAAGCCACAGTGCTAATCACTTGTGCTACCGTGGTGTTGATGGATTCCGGTCAGGGAGCTCGAGGTTAGCAACCTTACCGACAACCTGCACTAGTGGAACGGATACACACGTATAAATGACCTAATTGAATAAAGGAAGAAGAGTGATTAGAATCGGATCACAGGAGCCAGAACGGTTTACTGAAATTTTCTGATCCAAGGCAGGAGCATCTTATGTACGGGCAGATTAACTGCGAACTAGAATTTGCACATTTAGGCAACTGAGTCGACTACTGACGTGAACAAAACCAATGAACAAAACCAGATTAAGATTTTAAATCAGCTTCAAACAAGGAGAAGTGACAGTCTTTTCAAATGGCCAATGAACTAAAGGTTGGTCTGTATATGAATCAATATGCGAGATCCAATATGAATGCACCAGGATAACTGCGACCTCACCTTTTCTATTTGACTTCTTCCGCATTACCAGCTGCAGTGCGATCAACTCACAGATTAACAGGACTCCCAGGGTAATGCAGATCACTACCGGGGTGTAAGTGGTTTCTGCTTCCTGTCCTTAATGAAAGGTTAGAAGACGATTTAACACAGGGACGCCAACTGATATTCTTAATGTTTCTAAAGATCTGAAGCCACACATATAATCTTAAGAAATTATCAACAACAAGAAAACATCAACAAGAAAAAATCAATACTAGTAGGATGCTAACGCAAATACGAAGGATATGTGTTCGTAATAAGTACCTGCAGCTGTGGGAGGAGATCTCTGCGGTAATTCTGGCCATGAGGAATGTATTATGCAAAAGTAATGGACAACACGTTATGAATTTCCTTGAAATAAAACATGCGTTTTATTTTTCCGAAGAGTTATATCAAACACCACAAATTCCAAGCCTCCCGTTCCGCAACAACGCCCACCATCCCTTGTGCCGTACCCTTACCAGAACAAATCACACTAGCATCTTCCTTGTGATGACAATCAGGTTGATTTGCGGCTGAGGATGGACAGTCAGAGAGGATGGATTCGCTTCCGGTGCACCTCACCTCATCGAGCCAGACAGCACCGTCACCCGTGCCGAACGCGGCCCCACCCGGAGCCTGTAGAGCCAGGCCACAATCCAGCTGCCTGCAGACAACATCAGCATCGGCCATATCCCAGGAGTCATCACATACAGTGTCCCAGGTGTTATTACACAATATCTCCACTCTCCCGGAACACCTGGTGTTACCTCCAACCAGCCGCACCTTCAGCCCGGAACCTGGTAAAGAGATCAGTTATTATTGTCCACATAATAAAAGCCAGGAATACAATTCAAACGAAGTAGATAAAATACAAAATTCCAAATACCTGTTTGATCAGTGCATTGCCGTGAACTGTGGGGCTCCGTCTCTATCACACTGGATTCTGTTGCGAAAAGAAACATGATGATTCTATTACATACCAATGTTTACAATGACATCCGAACATCGATCAATGTCTTTCCTGACCTGCTCAGAACTCTGGCAACACCAGGTTGTAGCCCAACAGGTTTATTTGGAATCACTTGTTTTCGGAGCGCAGCTACTTCATCAGGGAAGTCATCATCTCTCCCTGATGAAGGAGCTGCGCTCCGAGAGCTAGTGATTTCAAATTGGACTTTAACCAGGTGTTGCAAGACTTCGTACTGTTTCCAGTCCAGTCCCAGGCCGGTACTTTCACATAATTTTCTTACCTGAACAGACAACACTTGCATCTTCTCGGTGATAACAGTTGTGTTGCCCCCAGGGGTTTGACTGACACTGCCATAGTGTTGACTCATGTGAACCACAGTCTATCTCATCGAGCCAAATCGGACCGGATCCTTCACCGAATGAGCGAGCGTCATAGTTAATGGACATGTGGGGACCGCACTGTAACTGTTTGCAGATCACTTCAGCATCGCGCTTATCCACATTGTCAGAACACAATGTTCCCCAGATCCCATTGTAAAATATTTCCACTCTCCCCTCACAGCGATGCTTTCCATTCACCAGCCGAAGCTCTTTGTGCTCTATCAATTAAACACACACACACACATGGAGTTAGATTGACTGGTGAATGTTGAACCTACATTGAGTCACACTATACGAATTGCAGTCGTTGTGTTCAGCATTTGCTTTCATTACTTCATATCGGTAACAGCAAATGAGCTGAAATTTAATTATACAATCAAGAATGATCGGCACGAATCCCCTCAGCAAACCTTTGCACGACCTCCCGCCGTTGATCATTTGAAAACTTTGCAGGATGGTTAGCCGGGGAATGCAGCGAAGCTCGGCAGGATGATTATCAACATGATTTCGACCAGGCTCGACACTCTGACTTATCAATAGAACTTGTTGAAAAATGTTTACAAAACAATGGTAACTTCGGCGAGCAAAATATTGGACCTGGATTGTCCCTGTGGTCGCCGAAAGTGTACATTGACATCGAACATTTGGACCATCAATCGGAAAAATTATGTCAAGCTGTAACTGAGGAAACTGAGATGTGTATTCAATGCACAAATGCACAAAATACACAAAAAACAATAATACACACCAAAGGCCAGGTCAATTGTGAATTTTTGTGGAGCTGTTAAAGATGCTTCATACTCATTGGAAAATAACAGTCGACATTTCGCAGAGAAAATGCATGTTGTTATACAGAGGGATCTATAGCCCCCCCCCCCTCCGCCCAATTAGTGGAGTTAAATCTATGTTAAGTATGAAAACATTTTGCGCACTGCCCAGAGAACCCGATCAAATTAGTACTTGGAATGGGTAACCTTTGTGGAGAATGGTGCCGATGTATTTGAGGAGAACTTAGAACAGTACATAGGAGAGACAATGAGGAGTTTAAGGAAACATCGAGAGGGGTTTATTAAGTAATATTTTGGGGACAGAGGTGTGCACATGGGATGATCCAAATTGCCAGTTTATCTTCTCTTTGTTCTTACTTTCTCTCTATCTCTCGCACTCTAATTCACTAAAATATCTTCTGTTCGAATTTTCACTGGGCACTGAAGAATATTCAACTACTGAGATCACATTTACCTGAGCACATGACCTTCACATCTTCTTTATGACTGCAGTCATGACTTCCCCGTGATGCTTTGGGACAATCCCAGAGGAAAGATTCGTTCCCGAAGCAATCCAGCTCATTCAGCCAAATTGGCCCAGTGCCTGGTCCACAAGAAGCAGGAAGTGTCAGCTGCAATGCATCTCCACAACCCAACTGTTTGCAAACCAGTCGAGCGGCGGTTAAATCCCAGGAATCATCACAAACTGAGCCCCATTTCTTATTGTAATAAACCTCAACACGGCCAGCACATGGGCTTCCACCGTCAGCAAGCCTTAGCTGCTTGTGTTCTGATAGAAAGAAATACAGTAAAACATGTTATTCCTCATGTGTATTTCATCATTCAATTTGAACGATATGATGTGCAGCTCAACTATTTCTGATCCGCCTCTGACATTCGAATAGATAGATTACACAGACCATCGATCTATACTTACCGAAAAGAAAGATTGCTGAATATACAGACATTTATAATGCTCCTCCACCTGTCCTCGGCGATGGTCTGTTTCCCACTTTGCCTCTGTGGGCTAAATTCATTTGTTTTTAATATAAATTTGCAATACCCAATTCATTTTTTTCCAATTAAGTAGCAATTTAGCATGTCCAATCCGCCTGCCCTGCATATATTTGGGTTGTGGGGGCGAAACCCACACAAACAAGGGAACAATGGGCAAACTCCACAGGAACAGTGACCTCGAGCCGGGGACGGCGTCGTGAGGCAGTAGTGCGAACCCACTGCTCCACCGTGCTGCCTTGTGGGCTGCATTCTGGTTGTACAGTTTTACCAGCAACTGCATGTGTTCTTATTAATCACGCCACTTACACTCTTTTGATTTAACAACTTCCAATGTTCCTTTTTGCTGCGCATTTCTGTCACGTGAACTTCACGTGATCTCTCCACTCAGTAGTTCACATTGGGAAAAATCAGAAATTTCTCAAAATATACAGCATCTGTGAAGAGATCACCGGAGTTGAACTTTCAGGCCGTGACCTTCTCTAGAAACTCAACCCATCTACTGCTGAGATGTTCATCAGAGCCTTAATGTTATGTACTGGGGGATCGTGAAAGCTCGGTAAAAGGAGAGAGTATTTACACTTAGTGGAGAATATAGAACTACGTGGATATTTTAAATTAAGTGTAATCCACGTATCTAACTGAAGTTCACGAGTCGTTGGGAATTTCTATCTGTAAAGAAGCGGAGTGTTTGTATTTTTATGACAGAGATAGATTCTATCTTGATAAACAAGGAGGTGAAATGGTATCTGAACGAGGCAGGAGGCAGCTATAAGACCATTATTGATCTTATTAAATATCAGCGCGGACTCGATGGACCGGGTTGCCGACTCCTCCTAATTGGTCTGTTTCCATGTTGACTGATATTCCGCTGTACAGTGCAGTGGAGGGGGAATGGACGGGAGGGGGGGGGGGAGTGATGGCGATATCGAGGGTAGTAGAGGCAACGAGAGCAAATAAGTGAGAGGCGGGGAGAGATACAAAGATCGAAGAGAGAGAGCGAGAAATAGAGAAAGCGAGAGAGAGCGAGAGAGCGACCGAGAGGGAGAGAGGGTGAAAGAGAAAGAGAGAGAGAAAGAGAGAGAGAGAGCGAGATGCATGGCATTAAGGGTAAGTTAGTAGCATGGATAGAGGATTGGTTAATTAATAGATAGCAAAAAGTGAGGATTAATGGCTGTTTCTCTGGTTGGCAATTAGTAGCTAGTGATGTCCCTCAGGGATCCGTGTTGGGCCCACAATTGTTCACAATTTACATAAATGATTTGGAGTTGGGGACCAAGGGCAATGTGTCCAAGTTTGCAGATGACACTAAGATGAGTGGTGAAGCGAAAAGTGCAGTGGATACTGGAAGTCTGGAGAGGGATTTGCATAGGTTAAGTGAATGGGCTAGGGGCTGGCAGATGGAATACAATGTTGACAAATACGAGGTTATCCATTTTGGTAGGATTAACAGCAAACTGGATTATTATTTAAACGATAAAATATTAAAGCATGCCGCTGTGCAGAGAGACCTGGGTGTGATAGTGCATGAGTCACAGAAAGTTGGTTTACGGGTACAACAGCTGATTAAGAAGGCAAATTGAATTTTGTCCTTCATTGCTAGAGGGATGGAGTTTAACACTAGGGAGGTTTTGTTGCAATTGTATAAGGTGTTAGTGAGGCCACACCTGGAGTATTGTGTTCAGTTTTGGTCTCCTTACTTGAGAAAGGACATACTGGCACTGGAGGGTGTGCAGAAGAGATTCACTAGGTTAATCCTAAAGCTGAAGGGGTTGGATTATGAGGAGAGGTTGAGTAGACTGGGACTGTACTCGTTGGAATTTAGAAAGATGAGGGGGGATCTAATAGAAACATTTAAAATTATGAAGGGAAGAGATATGATAGATGCGGGCAGGTTGTTTCCACTGGCGGGTGAAAGCAGAACTAGGGGACATAGCCTCAGAATAAGGGGAAGTATATTTAGGACTGAGTTTAGTAGGAACTTCTTCACCCAAAGGGTTGTGAATCTATGGAATTCCTTGGCCAGTGTAGCAGTTGAGGCTCCTTCATTAAATGTTTTTAAGATAAAGATAGATAGTGTTTTGAAGAATTTATGGATTAAGGGTTATGGTGTTCGGGCCGGAAAGTGGAGCTGAGTCCACAAAAGATGAGCCATGATCTAACTGAATGGCGGAGCAGGCTCGAGGGGTAGGATGGCCTACTCCTGCTCCTAGTTCTTATATTCTTATGCGAGAGAGAGAGTGGGAGAGAGAGAGAGAGAGAGAGAGAGAGAGAGAGAGAGAGAGAGAGAGAGAGAGAGAGAGAGAGAGAGAGAGAGAGAGAGAGAGAGAGAGAGAGAGAGAGAGAGAGAGAGAGAGAGAGAGAGAGAGAGAGCGGGAGATAGATTGATAGATAGAGAGAGAAAGAGGGGGAGGGAGAGAGGGAGAGCGGGAGGGCGAAGAGAGAGAGATAAAGAAGGAAGAGAGAGGGAGAGAGCGAGACAGGGGGTGGGGGAGAGAGAGAGATAAAGAGAGCGAGAGATAGAGAGAGCAATCGAGAGAGAGCGAGAGAGAGAGTGGGGGAGAGAGGAAGAGAGAGAGAGAGAGAGAAGAGAGAGGGAGCGAAAGTGAGAAAAAGAGAGGGAGAGAGCCGATGAGAACGAGCGCGCATCAGAGAGAGCGAGATAGATAGTGAGAGTGAGAGAGATAGAAGGGGATGAGAGATTCTGAATTGGACATTCTGAATTCTCCCTCTGTGCACTCGAACAGGCCCGGAATGTGGAGACTAGGGGCTTTTCACAGTAACTACATTGCAGTGTTAATGAAAGCCTACTTGCGATAATAATTAAGATTTTCATTATTTTTATTATCATCATCCATAATATTCGTTTTATGCATCACAACTTGCTTCCTGCATAATTTGTGGGCACGATTTAGACGATTGATCAAAATATTTGAATCCCCTCCTTAACGATCATCTCCTTCCCACGCTCAATCACAATGATTTTCCTCATCCTCTGACGAAGACATGAGTCACAGTAACAAGTCGCAATTTTTGGATAAATCTTAATTTAATTTCTGATTATGTAATTGATCCATGCGTTGCTAAAGGCGCAACAGCATTTACTGCTCTGTTTGCTGTTCATTTACTGCTGTCTCCTCATATTCTGCAAACATATTCCACTGTTAATGAGCGTGAGTAAGGACCACAGTTAACCCTTGACGCTTGGGGACCCCACTTCGGAAATGCCCCCTCATTTTTCCGTAAGAGTTAATTTATTACCTGAACACATGACTCCGACGCCGATGCTGTTATTGAGAATCGGTTTCCGCTCAAATGAGCTGCAGTTCCAGAGATGTGATTCATTTCCTCTACATTGGACATTATACACCCACACAGGACCTTCACTCTCGCCGTACTTTGAAGCATTATAAGCGGCTATCGCGCGGCCGCACTCCAGCTGTCGACAGACAACTTTGGCATCATCCATGTCCCAGAGGCTGTCCTGGACTCTGCCCCAACTGTGGTTGTAGTAAATCTCCACTCGCCCCTCACACCGGTTTCCCCCATTCATCAATCTCAGTGACAACATTGTGTCTACAGGATTAAATAAAATGTGTTAAAGGTCAGCAACTTTATCCATTTGTTGTCACTCCTGACCTGGGCGGAATTTTTAACTTAATGTCTTTTCTTGGCAACAGCCAAGCAAAATCGCGCCACTTTGAAAATTCTTGCTCCGTGTCTGGAACAAGTTGAATGATTGAAATGATCCCTGGGATTGTGTTTAATGCACCTGGGAACAATCTAGCAAGCAGTATGTCAGCAGCAGCGGCAGCCTCATTAATCCCAGAATGACTGGGGAGCATAAAAGGGGGGAGAACAGTTGCTTTCGAGATGGTGATGGAGGGAAGACAGACAGCCCTACGACACTGGAGCAGTTTGGCGAGCTAGGGACCAATTGCAGCTGGGATGTCATTGCAGATGAACAGAGCAGAGACAGATATTTTGATTAATTTGCTTTCGAATTAAGTAGGCTTCAACGAATGTCGCAAGGAATTGGGGAGCGGCAGGTAATTTTTGGGTGAAAACAGCAAGTGCGCTGGGAATTTGTAAAATGCAGATGGCATCGCAGAAGTAAAGAGCGTCCTATCAGTTTGTGTAAGAATAATAAGAGAGTGCAACATGACCGAAAGTAGTTTGAAAGTGCTGATATACAAAAATACTGTAGGATAAATTATGTTTTTTGACGCTTCAGCGCAGTTAGCCACTTTCAACTTGATTCCATGGCGCAGGTGGGCCTGTTTAGCTCAGTGGGCTAGACAGCTGGTTTGTAAAGCAGAACAAGACCAGCAGCGCTGGATCCATTCCCATACCAGCCTCCCCAAACAGGCGCCGGAATGTGTCGACTAAGGGATTTTCTATGTAACTTCATATTTGTGACAATAAAAGATTATTATTATGATGGGAGCTTGACTCAACCAGGTGTTGGATTATGTTAACGCCATAGGCCAGTGGACGAATAGAGTGTTTGAAGTAAACAAAATAGGAAAATCTGCCAAAGGAATATTTCATGTGGCTAATACAATTGTGAACATAATAAAATTTAGATGTTTCAGAGGAGAAAAGCGCAATATAAAGAAATAAGAGCAAAACAGGAAAATACAGACAGGCAGGTATATAGATAGAAAGACAGAAGACAGGGTATATATATATATATATATATATATATATTATAGATTAATAGATAGATAGATACGTAGATAGATAGATATTTTTACAAGCATGGTTGTAAAACGTTAAGCACATCAAAGGGTACGTTCGCATAGTCGGTAATAAACAGACTGTTTCAATTCGTCTCAGCTGGTGATGGCAGATACAGTATTTACTTATCCTTTGTTAAATAAGTTATGCAAGTATTACGTTGTTACTATGGGTTATTCCGTGGAACGTTACCAGTTGGCAAATAATTCGAAATAATAATTTGGAACAAAATTCGCAGTCCATTGGACCAATATGGATTAACATAAAGGAACGCAACTCGGTAACTGAAGGAGAAATCCTATTTAATCAGATTCATGAAGTTTGATGATAAGGTGCCAGCGAGTTTTAATGAGGGTGCTACGGCTGATGTGGTTTTTCTGGACTTCCACTATATATATATGTTAAAGGGTCACATAGGATTATCAGGGAAGCTAAGTAATCAAATGGACGAATGCTGCAAGCATGGGCAATTGACTGTTTGACTGGAAACATCTAGCAGTGTTAAATAATCGGGATTCGTTATTTTTCAATGAAAGAAGAGATACTCTGCATTTCAAAATGGTCATTATTTTCCTGAAAGAGATATCAATTAGCCAGTCGTGATATCAAGGTTACAATTTCAAACTCTGCAATTTAAAAAAAAAGCTTGAAGTGCAGTCCACAACGGAACATGTAAACTGCAAGAGGACATCGAGAGACTGGTGCAATGGAAGCAACAGGGCAGATAACATGTAACACAGGAGAATATGAAGTGACTGTTGGAAATAAAGTAATCAGACGTGCACAACAGAAGGATATGCAATGCCTCATAGCACGTTGCTGTAAAAAGCTGTGCGTATTGAAGAGCAGCTGTTGTTGCAATATAAGCACAGCGGGCAGCATGAAATGCCATTCTCCCACAACTGACAAGGCCAACATCACCGCATTATGTGCATTTTGTCATCAGAACACCATGATTGGTGGCATACTGGACAGTGAAGAAGGTTATCAAGGACTGCAAAGGGATCTTGATCAATTGGGCTAGTGGACTGATGAATGGCAGATCGAGTTTACTTTAGATAAATGTGAGGAGATATATTTTGGTCGATTGAATTGGGGCAGTTAATGGTAGGGAGTTGGGGATAGTTACAGAACAAAGAGATCTCGGGGTACAGGTTCATAGAACAAAGAACAAAGAAAAGTACAGCACAGGAAAGAGCCCTTCGGCCCTCCAAGAACGACCATGCTGCCCGTCTGAACTAAAATCTTCTAAATTTTCTCGGTCCGTATCCATCTATTCCCATCCTATTCATGTATTTGTCAAGATGCCCCATAAATGTCACTACCGTCCCTGCCTCCACCACCCCCTCCGGCATCTAGTTCCAGGCACCCACTACCTTCTGTGCAGAAAACATGCCTCGTACATCTCCTCTAAACATTGCCCCTCACACCTTAATCCTCCGCCCCCTAGTAATTGACCCCTCTACCCTTTGGAAACGCTTCCGCCAATCCACTCTGTCTATGCCCCTCATAATTTTGTAGGCCTCTATCAGGACGCCCCTCAATCTCCGTCGTTCTAGTGAGGACAAACCGAGTTTTTTCAACCACTCCTGATAGCTAATGCCCTCCATACCAGGCAACATCTTGGTAAATCTCTTTGCACCCTCTCTAAAGCCTCCACATCCTTCTGGTAGTGTGGCGACCACAATTGAACACGATACTCCAAGTGTGGCCTAATTGAGGTTCCGTACAGCTGCAACATGGTTTGCCAATTCTTACACTCAATGCCCATGCCAATGAAGGCAAACATGCTGTAAGTCTTCTTGACTACCTTCTCCACCTGTGTTGCCCCTTTCACTGACCTGTACACCTGTATACCTAGATCTCTCTGCCTTTCAATACTCTTGAGGGTTCTACCATTCACTGTATATTCACTACCTGCAGTAGATCTTCCAAATGCATTACCTCACATTCGTCCTGATTAAACGCCATCTGCCGTCTCTCCGCCCAAGTCGCCAAACGATCTAAATGCTGCTGTATCCTCTGACAGTCCTCATCGCTATCCGCAATTCCACCTACCTTCGTGCCGTCTGCAAACTTACTAATCAGACCAGTTACATTTTCCTCCAAATCATTTATATATACTGCGAACAGCAAAGGTTCCAACACTGATACCTGCAGAATACCACTAGTCACCGCCCTCCAATCAGAAAAACACCCTTCCATTTCTACTCACTACCTTCTATGACCTAGCCAGTTCTATATCCACCTTGCCAGCTCACCCCTGGTCCCGTATGACTTCACCTTTTGTACCAGTGTACCATGACGGACCTTGTCAAAGATTTTACTGAAGTCCATATAGACAACATCCACTGTCCTACCTACATCAATCATCTTTGTGACCTCTTCGAAAGACTCTATCAAGTCAGTGAGACACGACCTCCCCTTCACAAAACCGTGCTGCCTCTCACCAATACATCATTTGCTTCCAAATGGGAGTAGATCCTGTACTCCAAAGCTCCTTTGAAGTTGGAGTCGCAGGTGGACAGCGTGGTGAAGAAGGCATTCAGCGTGCTTGGTTTCATTGGTCGGAACATCGAATACTGGAACGTCTTGCTGAAGTTGCACAAGATAATGAATTTAATGAAAATTGCTTATTGTAACAAGTAGGCTTCAAATGAAGTTACTGTGAAAATCCCCTAGTCACCACATTCCGGCGCCAGTTCGGGGAGGCTAGTACGGGAATTAAACCTTGCTGCTGGCCTACCTTGGTCTGCTTTAAAAGGCAGCTATTTAGCCCAGTGAGCTAAACCAGCCTCAGATAATAGTGAGGGCACACTTGGAATACAGTACAGTTCTGGTCACCGTATTGTTGAAAGGATATTATTAAACTAGAAAGAGTGCAGAAGAGATGTAATCTAAGATGAAGCTGTTTCCTTATTTAATGCAGCAAGCGGATTAGATCTGGAAGGAACATTGCAGGGAGGTGATGGATAAGGATCAATCGTGTTTCCTAGAAGCTAATTTGACGAATGATGGGAGAGAAACTGGCTTGTCCAGTGGGCGAATGCGGGAGGAGTGACTGGTTGAGTTACTTTTGCTGAACAGCGGAATGGACCGTGTGAAACGCGCGCCTTCTTCCTGTGCTGCGTCAACATCCCTTTATTCTCAGTCTGGAGAGATTCAGCGAACTCACCCGAGCAGACCACATGGACGTCATTCTGGTGTGAGCAGTTAAATTGTTCCGCGGATGAAAGCGGACACTCCCACAACCGGGATTCATTCCCGCGGCACCTGTAGTTCTCCTTCCAGATAGGACCGGTTCCCTTTCCAAACAGAGCGTATCTCGGGATGTCCTTCACCGCCCCGCACTGCAGATGCTCACAGATCACACTGGCGGCTTCTAAACCAAAGTGAACATCACACAGCGTCCCCCATTGCTCTCCATGCAGTACTTCCACCCGACCGGAGCATCTGTCCTCACCACCAACCAATCGAGGTCCATGGTTCCCTGTTTGGATCAAAATAGAAAGACACAAATAACTGGATATCTGATCATTAGAAGTAGATGGTGAAATGTCGAGATGGCCATAGGTTGATCCCATTATTTGCCCCAGGATTCTGTCGACTACGTGCCCGGTTGCGGAAATTTGATCGATCTTCCTTTGCTGGTGGGGGGTGGGGGGGGGGGGGGGGATGGAATAGGACCTCAATCCTAAAGGGCCTTCAATAACAATGCAAGGAGATGGTGATTCGGTCACTAGAGTTTTGGTCAGAAACCATCGCCATCCCACTGGCTACTTCCAGGAATAATCTATTGGCCTTGGAATGCTTTACGGAAATAAATCATATCTGACATTAATAAATATATTATTCTACCAGAATTATAAAACTGTCTTGCAGAATTTCTATCAGGTAGATTCATTCAGTTTAGATGTGTAAAATGTTAAATTAATTCGCTGATAGGCAGCATGGTGGCGCCTTGGTTAGCATTGCTGCCTCACGGTGCGGAGGTCCCAGGTTCGATCTCGGCTCTAGGTCACTGTCCGTGTGGAATTTGCACATTCTCCCCGTGTCTTCGTGTGTTTCACCCCCAGAACCCAAATATGTGCAGGCTAGGTGGATTGGCCACGCTTAATAGCCCCTTAATCTCGAGACGTCGCATTTATGCTTCATCCCGCTTGTTCTTGAGAAAGTAATTGAAAATGTCACGATTGAACGACTGCTCTCCACATGGACAAGGTACATTTGCAATCTATGGGAGCGTCTCTAATTGGGTAATGTGTAGGTACTCTAATTGGCAGGATGTGACTCGTGGTTTACTGCAGGGATCTATATTGGGGCCAATTCTTAACAATATTCATCAGTAACGTGGATAGCACAGAACTACATATATCCAAATTTGCTGGTGATACAAAGTCAGATGGCATTGTCGACATGGCAGATGATAGCAGATATTGGCAGACGACGCAAATGGGCAAAATTGTGACAGGTGGAATTCAATGTCTTCAAGTGTGAGGTTATCCATTTTGGACCAGAAAAGCATCTGACAGATTACTTTCTAAATGGAAAGACGTCGACGTCCAAAACTTTGGAAATACAAGTGCAGAGATCATTCATACACCACGAACAAGTGCAAAATATTATTAGCAAGGCTAACGGAATGCTCGAAGACTGGCGTGTAAATACATTTCGGTTATGCTGCAGCTGCATCAAACCCTAGTTCGACCCATTTGGAGTACTGGCAGCATCAGAGGAATGGCCATTTAGCCTTGGAGGGAGGGAGGCATAGGTTTACAAAACATATATCTGGACGACAGGGGTGAATTTAGGACGAGGTTTTAAGAAAATTAGGTATTTTCCGTTAGAATTTAGAAGGTCAAGGGCTCATCGGATCAAAGTATTCCAGATATTGAGGGCAAAACACGGTAAATAAAGGTAAACAATTTCCACTGGTTGCGGATTCCAAAAGTAGGGGGCATTGTTGCAAAATTAGGAGTGGACGGTTCAGGAGAAATGTTAGGAAGCTCTTCTTTACTCATATCGTTGTAGAGGTTTCGAACTCTATCCCACAAACACATTTGTATCCAGAACAGTTGTAAGTTTTAAATATGAGATAGATATATTTCCCTTGAGCAAATTTATTTGGGGATATGGCCAAAGGCAGGTACGCGGAGTTAGGTCACAGATCAGCCCTTAACTTATTACATGGCGGGACAGGCTCAAGAGACTGAATGGCCTAGCCCTGATCCTATGACAATTGCAAATTGCTACTCCTGTAGCTGACTTTCGCCAATAAAGTCCTTCTCTAAAATAAGAACTGTTATTAACGAAGCAGTTTGTGTTGTTTATCTGCACTTGTAGTTCGTGACGTGACACTTGTTAGTGACATAAAGCAAGACTGGTTAGTTTTTAAGCCAGGCTTCTGTCGAATGTGAAAGCGAAACCCGTTTACACCGCAGCCAGTAAACACATTAGCAGCACATCTGTCCTTTTGCAGAACAAAAGCTGAAATTTTCAAATTTGTAATTTTTAAATACACGGGAATAAGATTAAAGTGAGTCCAAAACAGTCAACATCTGGGAACTGTCAGGTCACGTTTCGATATGGACACTTTCGAGAGAATAAGTGAATACTTGTTTCTTTCAGTTTTCGAAATATTAGCGGAAATTCTCTGTTTCTCAGTGGGTTTCTACTCACCGGAACAGATCACACTGATATCGTTCATGTGGCTGCAACCCTGGTGATTTACTGCAGACAGAGGGCAGTCATTTAGGTTTGTCTCTTTCCTTTACAATCGAAGCTGTCCTTCCGTATAAGCCCAGAACCCTCGCCAAAATATGCGCCTCCTGGCATGCGTACTGCGACTCCACAGTGCCGGTGAGCACAGACCACATTAGCGTCATTCCAATCCCAGTGACGATCACACACTGTTTCCCAGGTTGCACCATTACTGATCTCCAGTCTCCCCGAGCAAAAGTTGTGTCCCGATTCAAGTCGAGGAATTAAGTGGGCTGACAAACAATATATCAATCGAATTATAGTGATTAGTATATTAATACAAGTCTGATGTATTATAATCAATCATGTTTATTGCTCAAGCTACTTCAATTCTTATCCAATACCTTATGTGACCTTCAGCCTCGAATGTTATTGTTTATCCAGTGAGTTCACGCTTCTGATATTTGCGTTATTTGTTGTAAACTCAGATATTTGGCTTCGGTTTATTTTTATACAAGCGCTATGTCACAAGTGAGAACTCGGTGAATTGTCGACTAGAAGATGCGGATGAAATTATTCCACTCTACCTCTGATTTTCTAGCTGCCACGTTACCTTCAACAACTGCCCGCCCCATCCATGTTCTCCTCCAGAAAACAGATGCAGGCAAGGGGTCGCAGGAAACTCCCTCACCCATCCTTCATTTAAGGAGGCGGCACAGTAGCCCAGTGGTAGCACTGTGGCTCCTCAGCTCCAGGGTGCCATGTCCGTTTCCGAACTTGGGTAACTGTACGGAGTCTGTGCGGAGTCTGCACGTTCTCCCCGTGTCTGCGTGGATTTCCTCCGGTTTCCTCCCACAAGTCCCGAAAGATGAATTGGACATTCTTAATTCTCCCTCTGTGTACCCGAACTATCGCCGGAATGTGGCGACTAGGGACGTTTCACAGTACATTAAATGCAGTGTTAATGTGAGCCTGTTTATAGATTTTCGTCGAATTTACAGTGCAGAAGGAGCTCATTCAGCCCTTCGAGTCTGCACCGACTCTTCGAAAGAGAACCCGACCCAGGTTCCACACCTTCACCCTATCCCCACAACCCAGTAACCCCACCCAACAGTAAGGGCACTTTTGGACACTAAGGGCAATTTATCATTGCCAATCCTCCTAACCTGCACATCTTTGGACTGTGGGAGGAAACCGGAGCGCCCGGAGAATACCCACGCACACACGGGGAGGATGTGCGGACTCCACACAGACAGTGACCCAAGCTTGAAGCGAACCTGTGAGCCTGGAGCTGTGAAGCAATTGTGCTAACCACAATGCTACTGTGCGGCCTCCTTGTGACAATAAAGAATTCTGCTGTCACTAAAGAATACAAAGAATACTGTCCGAACACATTGTCTCCCCCACGATTAACCCACCTCATCACAGTATTTGACTTTAAGTCAATGCTACACATTTATTTTGAATAATCAGGGAAATAAATATATTTCCATCCTCTTTTACAATGTTCAGGCCCTTGAGAAAACTAACCCCTATCGCAGTGTGGGAAGAGGCAATTCTAACATTTCCTTACCGGAACACATAATCTTGACATCTTCATGATGCCCACAGTCATGTTCTCCCCAGGGGTCTGAGGAACAATTCCAGAGAAATGGTTCGTCACCAGAGCACTGCACCTCATCCAACCAAATTGGTCCCGATCCTGGTCCAGAAGAAACATGGGACGCATCCATTGCATTTCCACAACCGAGTTGCCGACAAACCACTCCTGTGTCAACATTGCCCCATTCGTCATTACAAACTGTGCCCCACTGTCCACGATAAAATATCTCCAATCGTCCAGCACAGCGGCTTCCACCTTCGGACAGTCTTAACTGAAGATTTTCTGTCAGAGAACGCAACAGGATTATACGTTTCACAAACGGTAAATGCTTCAGTCAATATCAGCTTAACCATCCAGAAAAAATAAAAATTATGTATCACGTCCACGAATGGGTATGAAGCTGCATCCCCAGCATCTGCCTACACGAACCTATTGCTTAGAAATGGTTCTCTGTCTCGGCTGATCTATATTGTTCTGATGTCCAAAATGGGCCTCTTGCCACACCACGTCGCTTACATTCACTGACTACAAGCAAATCCACCCATTCCTCCAGTTTTCACTGTAATCTATTATCTTCAGAAACACCTGCTGTCGCCCAGTCCATTTCGGAAAATTTGGGGGCAAATACAGTTTTGCAGAATTTAGTATTGTTTCAATAAATCTTTCTCTCATGTTGATGGCAGTTGAATTTAGGTCACTGCTCGAGCAGAAACATTATCTTCTTTTTAAATTCCAATCAATCAAACAGTTGTCCAGAAGAAGGAGTTCTGCAAATTACGCCCCACTCGATTATTGACCGAAAAATAAAACATTTTTTTCAGATGCTGCGGACTGTTATACGCGTTCAATTCCTCGAGATTCGATCTACATCGTGTTTCGGCCTGTCTCTGTGTATGGAAACATTATATAACATGAAATTCTCTAAAGAGATCCAATCAATTGTGTGGGTTTAGTGAACTTAATCTCTCTAGTACTTAATAAAATTCCTCGAGTAGTGAACACTGTAAGAAGTCTTACAACACCAGATTAAAGTCCAACAGCTTTGTTTCAAACGCGAGCTCAGGTCCTGGGAAAGGAGAAGTGCATCGAAAGGTTTTGTTCGAAACAAACCTGTTGGGTTTTAACCTGGTGTTGTAAGAGTTCTAACTGTGCTCACCCCAGTCCAACGCCTGGCATCGCCAAATCGAGTAGTGAACAACTGTTAACTGTTGCATATTTCTGAAGTAATTGACTGAAGCCTACATATTAGTGATTTGTGTATCTGAGCCATTAGAACATGCTGCGCATTTCTATCTGTCCTTCCTAAAGGGCTCATAGATTGTCTGCTTGAAACGTTGCATTCCCTCTGATGAGTTATCTTCGTTTCGGATATTGGAGCGGAATCCTGATTATGTGAAGCACTGAGGATGACATGTGCAATCTAAGGATGACATATACAATGTGGGAATGGTATGTCCAATCTGAAGATGACATGTACAATGTGAGGATGACATGTACAATCTGAAGATGACATGTACAATGTGAGGATGACATGTACAATCTGAAGATTACATGTACAATGTGAGGATGACATGTACAATCTGAAGATGACATGTACAATCTGAAGATGACATGTGAAGTATTAAATTGTTGTGAATTGCAGGATCCAGATATCCTGGAGGTGGTGATGTTATCATGAACCTGCTGTGCTTGTCCTGCTAGTCGATATAAGTCGAGATATTCGAAGAATTTACTTGGCAAAGCACGGTAACTGAATGTGGCCGACCTGCTAATGACGAACCATTATCCGAATATATCGCTGTTTCTTATTTATTAAAACATTACTAATCCGGTACTGTGGACAGCATTTTATTAGTCGTGTATCAGGTTATGCTGGAGAGCTTTTGGTAAACCAGGTGTTGAAGTGCTCGTCACAGACTATTCAGATTCTGACGAGCTTCATGAGCCTTCATTTTGTCATCGATGAGGAATACAAGACAGTGGGATGGGGCTACTGTACCTGGGCTCGGATCCCAGACATCAGGCATAAGACTTGAAGAACCCAAGTTCAAATCCCACAATGATATATGATGCCATTTGATTCCAATTAAATCTGGAATTAAATGTCAGATAATTACACTATCATAAAATTCATCTGGTTCACTAAATACCCCTCAGGAAATTTGCCACACTCACCTCGTCTGCATGCACCCGGATCCACAATAATGAAATTAACTCTTAAATCCTATCTAAAATGCACTAGCGAAACAATCAGGTCAAGGGGTAATTATTTATGCACAATTAAATTCTGAACCCGGCCAACGATACAAAAATCGCATGAATAAATAGAACAATCCCACGACATGGAGGCTTCAGATAGACTGAGTATATAGAATTTGTTACTGGCTGCATCTGCGTGATTTAGTGACGTTAGTTCGGATATTGTGTTTTGTCAAATACCGGCTGTAATACATAGAGAACATTTTCTGAACACTATTTCCTCGTGATTGTGAGTCTCTTTAATCTTTTTTTTAGCAATTTAGATTACCCAATTATTTTTTACAATTACGGATTTAGCATGGCCAATCCAACTACCCTGCACATCTTTTGAGTTGTTGGGGCGAAATCCACGCGCTCACGGGGAGAATGTGCAACCTCCACATGGACCGTGACCCAGTGCCAGTACCGGGATTCGAACCCGGATCCTCAGCTCCGTAGGCAGCAATGCTAACTACTGTGCCACCGTGCTGCCCTGGGCCTTTTTAATCTTAGTTGGCCTTATGCTTACTGGGTATACTGCCTTCATGTTAATCACAAATAATTTAATTTTTCCTTTGCATCTGCGTGGGTTTCCTCCGGGTGCTCCTGTTTCCTCCCATTGTCCTAAGATGTGCAGCTACGGTGTGTCCGTGTTTACGGGGAAGTGGGTCGAGGTGGGTGCTCTTTAAGAGGCTCAGTGCACTTTCGATGGGCCTACTGCCCTCCTTCAGCACTGTCAGAAGTTCTTGATTAACTTTCAGAACGCAAACTGAGCCTCGTTAAGTTTGTTATTATTGACTGCCAACTGGAATAATGTCAATGTTACATTGCAACAAGCTGTGAGGATCGGGGTGTAACGGTGAACAGTAATTTATCGGATATGATCTTCTCTACTTTTGACAAACGAGATACATCTCGCCTATTTTCCACATTGTCAGTTAAAAGTCAAAATCGCAGCTATACTGGGACAGGAGGATCAGTGGGGCAGTGATTCCGGCGCACAGTTCTTCACTAATTTGTCCCTATTTATTCTCGAGTCCAGGCCCTTAACAATGTCAGATCACAGAGCATGCTGTCTCATATAGAACATATAACATAGAACAATACAGCGCAGTGAAGGCCCTTCGGCCCACAATGTTGCACCGACATGGGAAGTCAAAAACTAAAGGCCATCTAACCTACACTATGCCATTATCATCCATATGCTTATCCAATAAACTTTTAAATGCCCTCAAAATTGGCGACTTCACTACTGTTGCAGATGGGCCTCACGGTAGCATGGTGGTTAGCATCAATGCTTCACAGCTCCAGGGTCCCAGGTTCGATTCCCGGCTGGGTCACTGTCTGTGTGGAGTCTGCACGTCCTCCCCGTGTGTGCGTGGGTTTCCTCCGGGTGCTCCGGTTTCCTCCCACAGTCCAAAGATGTGCGGGTTAGGTGGATTGGCCATGCTAAATTGCCCGTAGTGTAAGGTTAATGGGGGGATTGTTGGGTTACAGGTATACTGGTTACGTGGGTTTAAGTAGGGTGATCATTGCTCGGCACAACATCGAGGGCCGAAGGGCCTGTTCTGTGCTGTACTGTTCTATAGGGCATTCCACGGCCTCACAACCCTTTGCGTAAAAAACCTACCTCTGACGTCTGTCCTATATCTATTACCTCTCAATTTAAGGCTATGTCTCCTCATGCTAGCCACCTCCATCCGCGGGAGAACGCTCTCCCTGTCCACCCTATCTAACCCTCTGATAATTTTGTATGTCTCTATTAAGTCGCCTCTTAACCTTCTTCTCTCTAACGAAAACAATCTCAAGTCCATCAGCCTTTCCTCATAAGATTTTCCCTCCATACTAGGCAACATCCTGGTAAATCTCCTCTGCACCCGTTCCAAAGCTTCCACGTCCTTCCTATAATGAGGCGACCAGAACTGTACGCAATACTCCAAATGCGGCCGTACCAAAGTTTTGTACAGCTGCAACATGACCTCATGGCTCCGGAACTCAATCCCTCTACCAATAAAGGCCAACACACCATAGGCCTTCTTCACAACCCTATCAACCTGGGAGGCAATTATCAGGTATCTATGTACATGGACACCGAGATCCCTCTGCTCATCCACACTGCTAAGAATTTTGTCATTAGCCAAATTATCCGCATTCCTGTTATTCTTTCCAAAGTGAATTACCTCACACTTCTCTACATTAAACTCCATTTGCCACCTCTCAGCCCAGCTCTGCAGCTTATCTATATCCCTCTGTAACCTGCAACATCCTTCCATACTGTCTACAACTCCACCGACTTTAGTGTCGTCTGCAAATTTACTCACCCAACCTTCTGTGCCCTCCTCAAGTACATTTATAAAAATGACAAAAAGCAACGGCCCCAGAACAGATCCTTGTGGTATGCCACTCGTAACTGAACTCCATTCTGAACATTTGCCATCAACCACCACCCTCTGTCTTCTTTCAACTAGACAATTTCTGATCCACATCTCTAAATCACCCTCAATCCCCAGCCTCCGTATTTTCTGCAATAGACGACCGTGGGGAACCTTATAAAATTATTTACTGAAATCCATATACACCACACCAACTGCTCTACCCTCGTCTACCTGTTCAGTTACCTTCTGAAAGAACTCAATAAGGTTTGTGAGGCATGACCTATCCTTCACAAAACCATGCTGACTATCCCTAATCATATTATTCCTATCTAGATGATTATAAATCGTATCTCTTATAATTCTCTCCAAGACTTTACCCACAACAGACGTGAGGCTCCGGCCTATAGTTACCGGGGTTATCTCTACTCCCCTTCTTGAACAAAGGGACCACATTTGCTATCCTCCAGTCCTCTGGCACTTTTGCTGTAGCCAAAGATGACATAAAAATCAAAGCCAAAGGCTCAGCAATCTCTTCCCTGGCATCCCAGAGAATCCTAGGATAAATCCCATCAGGCCCCGGGGACTTATCTATTTTCACCTTGTTCAGAATTGCCAACACTTCTTCCCTACGCACCTCAATGCCATCTATTCTAATAGCCTGTATCTCAGCATTCTTCTCCAAAACATTATCTTTTTCCTGAGTGAATACTGACCAAAAGTATTCATTTAGTATCTCGCTTATCTCCTCAGCCTCCACACACAACTTCCCACCACTGTCCTTGACTGGCCCTACACTTATCCCAGTCATTCTTTTATTCCTGACATACCTATAGAAAGCTTTTGGGTTTTCCTTGATCCTACCTGCCAAAGACTTCTCATGTCCCCTCCTTGCTCGTCTTAGCTCTCTCTTTAGATCCTTCCTCACTTCCTTGTAACTATCAAGCGCCCCAACTGAAACTTCACGCCTCATCTTCACATGGGCCTTCTTCTTCCTCTTAACAAGAGATTCCATTTCTTTGGTACACCACGGATCACTCGCTCGACCCCTTCCTCCCTGCCTGACTGGTACGTACTTATCAAGACCATGCAATAGCTGTTCCTTGAACAAGCTCCACATATCCAGTGTGCCCAATCCTTGCAGCCTACTTCTCCAACCTACACATACTAAGTCATGTCTAATGGCATCATAATTGCCCTTCCCTCTGCTATAACTCTTGCCCTGCGGGGTATACTTATCCCTTTCCATCACGACCGTAAAGGTCACCGAATTGTGGTCACTGTTTCCAAAGTGCTCACCTACCTCCAGATCTAACACCTGGCCTGGTTCATTACCCAAAACCAAATCCAATGTGGCCTCGCCTTTTGTTGGCCTGTCAACATATTGTGTCAGGAACCCCTCCTGCACACATTGTACAAAGAACGACCCATCTAATGTACTCGATCTATATCTTTTCCAGTCAATATTTGGAAAGTTAAAGTCTCCCATAACAACTACCCTGTTACTTTCGCTCTTTTCCAGAATCATCTTCGCCATCCTTTCCTCTACATCCCTTGAACTATTAGGTGGCCTATAGAAAACCCCCAACAGGGTGACTTCTCCTTTCCTGTTTTTAACCTCAGCCCATACTACCTCGGAAGAAGAGTCCCCATCTAGCATCCTTTCCGCCACCGTAATACTGTCCTTGACTAGCAGGGCCACACCTCCCCCTCCTTTTTTTGCCCCCTTCTATGAGCTTACTAAAACACCTATGGAGTGAATCGCCGTAAGTCAGCATATTACAAATATCATCTTCTCACCTATTGCCCTTTGATAAACAAGGATCATTCCAAACTATTCCTTGTCAAATAAATTAACTTCAAACTAAAATGAAATCTTTTCAATTAAATATGGGAGTAGCTGGTACCGAATACCCTTTGGCCATTAACATACAAACTACCTCACTTCCATCCTTCACTGCAGAGTATTTAAAACTGTTGCTTCACAGCTCAATGGTCCCCAGGTTCGACTCACGGTTTGGGTCACTGTTTGTGCGGAGTCCGCACGTTCTCCCCGTGTCTGCGTGGGTTTCCTGCAGGTGCTCCGCTTCCCTCCAAATGTCCGTGCGCCTCCAGGATAAAAGTTAGCCTAATTGCGGAAGTACAGAGTGGCCATTGAGGCCTCAATAAATCCAGTTGGCCTGTATAAATTTTCTAAATGGTGGCGAGTTAATTTACAGACATGTTTTAATGTGAGGACAAGGGACGGCCTGATAGAAAAATTTCCTCTGGGCATATTCACGGGACATTGTGGCTGCTGAATCGGGAATGAAAATGAAAATTCATCGCAAGACCTGAGGATTAGTGAATCCAATTCCTATAATTTCAATGCCAATTACACGTTGTTTTTCTCGAGAAATGTGGTCAATTTATTAATAAAATTCGTCATATATTGTGAACCAGGGGACGTGCGGAGAAGGACCG
This sequence comes from Scyliorhinus canicula, assembly GCF_902713615.1. Taxonomy (NCBI): domain Eukaryota; kingdom Metazoa; phylum Chordata; class Chondrichthyes; order Carcharhiniformes; family Scyliorhinidae; genus Scyliorhinus; species Scyliorhinus canicula. The sequence goes on from NW_024055728.1 coordinate 5,037,833, forward strand.
ATATAAGGCAATTGGCATCAGAATCTAATAGGACTGGAAGAGACACGTATTAATGATCCCAGTAGTTTGATCGTTGGATACATTCGCTGAGGGTCTGGTCCGGGCTTTTCATGGGCAGTGCGGGCAGACACTTGCAAGACTGCAGAACAAGAAACTAGATTCAAGCTTGCTAAATTTTACTTGCAGCGAGAGAGTTTCGAATTGACGGTTTGATCGACTAATACCCTCGTTTAAACAGTGCTGTCGAAACAATGAACACAGGCGCTCAGGCGAGCTGCAAATAAATATCCTCTGTTGATTGCTACATTGAAGAATTCAGGGCTGGATTAAGATGGCAACATTTCTAGTGGCGCAACTCAATGAATGCGGCTTTCGGTGAAGTCCAACTGGAATCATGTTCTTTCTGTTTTGGAAATGTGCCGAGTTACAGATTGCGACTGAACCCATTGGAAGGCATTTGTCAATTCTATGTGATAGTGTCACAACCGGTGGCAGTGGAAACATACTATATTTCAGGTGAAGGAACCTTGTACCTCTGCCAGGCCAGTTCTTCATAACGTTCAGGACTGACATGACGAACGAAGAGAGAAGCAAAGACCATTATGGATTGCAAGATATTTCCAGATTTTTAGCTTTGTTTGCAACCTGAGCAAGTACAAAATGTAAGGGGCTGAATGTCAATTTCATCTTCACGTTATCACTGATTTGTGTGGTTGGAAATCGTTGCTCCTCTGGCGCCAGCAAATGTTTGCCTGCATCTGATTCATCCCAATATGCTTTTAAGTAATGCCACTTATTTGCGTTCTTCAGGAAGGAATATATGTTTCTTATTTGACAAGTTACCTGAAATGGCTAAATGAAGCTGTGCGGGAGGATTGGATGTATTTGTGTTTTGGAAGAGAGCGGTGAAGACTTAATTGAACCATCAAAATGTATGAGGTGTATGCTGAAGAGTTTCCAATGCGCAGATGTTAGTAGACATGAAAGATACAGTAAAATGATTGGTGGAACGATTAGAGTGACGTACGCATCTGGACCTCAATATCTGTGACACAAATCCTGGATAGAGTTAACATGCACCGGCATTTCGATCTCGATACATGGAGATGTGAATTGGTCTTAAATTCACAATGTATTATTCAGAGTGTTAAGTACATCAAGGGTCAAATGGCAGCCTTGTGTGTGTTAAATGTTTTAATGTTTCTTACGGTAGCTTTCATTGGGAAGCGGACGGGAAGCGGACAATGGATAGTTTGTTTTAAAAAAAAGAAAATGCGAGTTTCTGTATTCAATGCAAATGCTAACGCAAAACAATGCCACATAACGTGACAATAAAGTACATTACCTGACGGGCTATCTTCGCTGTTCCCAGGTTCATCTGAAATGAGATGCCAAAAATTAGAGTTGGCTGTGGTCAGAAATTATTGAAACTTTCACGCAGAATTGTCACACATGGAGGAAAATTTAAAATGGCAACTTCCACCAATCTGTGGACTGAATTGCAGAAACGGATTTGTGATCTACTTTGCATTACAGGTCATATTGTTTAGACTGTGTTTTTAAAAATCAATTGGTCAATGAGCCTTAAGCACTTGATCCCGGGTCAAACCAAGAAGGGATAATTTATTAATATGATGCAAACTCAAAGAAATGGAATAGTGAATTCCGAGGCCAGGAGAAAGCCAATGCCGATGTAAGGCAGAGTTATATACAGTGTTGCATAGAACTAACTTGGGCGGGCACATGGTTTCCCCGTTCACAGAGGCAAATAGAAATAATTACTTTTCCTATCCCACTCTCCTCGAGTCTCAGATTCCAATAGATACTGAAAAATCTTACTGAAATTTACATTGAATAGTTTGTTCCAAACCATTATTTAGAATGTTAGTAATCCAGTTTAACTTCTCTCATCCGATATCAGCAATGAAAGGAAAGCAGCACACAGTAATATAAGAAACAATTTTAAACTGACGGTACAATGATGGGAGAAATTTGTCACAGGCTGTGGCTGGGACACGAATTCTAGAATGAGAGAGAACGTCACAAATGGTTCATTGCGTCGAAGAGAGGTGACTTAAAAATGATACAACGCATTCAATGCAGAGCTAAAACGGGAATCGTGACCGAAAATAAATTGAAGTGCGTTATCAATAAGAATAATTATTCCACATTCAGTTTTCATTTCCAGTATTCAGTTGTGATTCTAAATACACTCATCTACTGTTTTGTAATGCATTTTCTTTGCTGAAACATGCATCACTTCTTCTTCACGAGACGTGTAATCAAACTGGAGAGAAATATCTGAGATTAAAGTGTTCCTGTTTCCCTGTTTGAGCTGAGATCTACAAAACTGATTGGAAAAGCAGAGACCCCACAATTAAAGTGGGTCAAATGGAGGTGAAACCAACAATCCGAACTTGTTGCGACAATAGCGTGAACACTATTTTTTAAAATCAAAATGCATCATTACCCGTTAACCCACCCTGTTTAAAGATTGCAGCTATTAGGCATTAGCCAAGGTAAATTGAATATTCTGAAGTGTTGGATAATATACTCTGATCGCTAACTGTTTAAGTTTAATATACAAAGGGGTCGGTGATTTGTTGTTCAGCGCGACCAGATTAGATTCCTGGTGCGTGTCAGCATAGGTCTCACCCCCACAACCCAAAGTAATGCCGGGTAGCTGGATTTTCCATGCAAAATTGTCCCTTAATTTGAAAAGAAAGAATTGGGCCGTTTAAATTTACATAAAAGTTCCCTGGTGTGTTGTGACCAGCTTTGCGGGAGTTCAGAGATACAAGGCAAATCACTTGCAAGTCAATGGACCGGCGATTGACTCTCCACGGTTTCGAAGAATCATGTTGTTGGGCAGCGTTTATTCTCGTGTTTCCTGGAGATAGTAAACTCCGAGTGAATTGGCATCTGCCAAAGTTAGCAAGTGAGTGGAAATTGACAATGTTACGGAATGGATTTGGAAGGCGGAGGTATATAACTTAGAAAATTAAATAGCAATAATTTGGCAGTGTTTAAGGTTAGAGGGATACATGCAATAACTAGGACAAATAAAGATGAGGAGTTCAGTGAATAGATGAATACATAGTGGAATTATGTTTTACCTATTAGAGGAGTGTGGCTTAAAGAGAGATGGGACTATCAGCTCAAATGTGTTCATTACAGGGTTGCAGAACAGATATAGAGGGGATTGAACAAATATGAACGTTGGCAATATCGGTCCAGGAATCATTTTCAGCAGTGACGAGGGTTGTTAGGTTTGAAACCGTCAATTGAAGACTGAATGATTGGACTAGGTAACAGAAAGGGTGATCAAAATATTGAGATTACACTACAAACCCCCAAATATTTAGATGATTAGAGAATAACTGAAAATATAGAACCATAGAATTTCCAGTGCAGAAGGAGGCCATTCGGTCTGTCGACTCTGCACCAGCCCTTTGAAAATGCACCCGACTGAGACCCACGTCTCAACCATATCCCCAAACCCAGTAATCCGACCTCACCTATTTTGGACACAAAGGCGTTATTTAGTATGTCCAATCTACCTAACCTGGAAGTAATTACACTGTGGGAGGAAATAGGAGCAGCCGGAGGAAACCCACGCAGACATGATGCAGCAAAGTAACAAATTGTTTGTAAAAAGTAACATGTTGGTAAAGGTGGACATTTTAACTACCTGGGCATGAGCTGTGACAATGGAACTCTGAACTGAACTGTTGTTCTGAATTTTTTCACGATAGAGTTTCAGGCCGCCTAATAAGTGTCCAACAAAATGACATTTCAGAACGTTCTGGACATTGCTCAATGAAATGAAGCGGAACAGGTAGAAGAGGAAGCAGTGGCAAAATACCAGTTGGCAATTATCACAATTTAGTTTGTTTTGACCAAAAGGTTTCTGATGTGCAAGTATGTAACATTTGCTCAAGTTGTCAGTTCTTGTAAGCAGAATACTACTGAACTGAAGATCCATTGAACAAAAGTCGGGTAGCAGCTTCTTAAAGACAAAGCAGTGCTACATAATCTTGAGACATGCAAAGGGCAGGTTGTCAAACCTATAGACAATTGATGTCAATCGTCTTACAAGGCGAAATGAGGCAGATACGTAGAGCTTAGAGTGCCGTCAAGGCTAAGAAAAAGAAGACGACTATAACACGTGCAGCAGTGAATCAAAAATAAAATTAGTAAAACAACGTGATAACATGAAAAAATGTTGACAAGCAAGCTTCAATAGAACACAACTATGGTTCACAATACCTTATGGAAAAAGGATAATTAAGGAAGGAATAAAGCATTCAACAAGCAAACGGGTGACTAGTATACGAAATTAATGATGTGGGTCTCATTGTAATCTCTTCCGCTCTCCTCGCAGTGTGGAATAATGGGGAGGCAGTGGCGTAGTGGAACACTGAAATAATTTGCTAGGGACCCAGCATAATGCGCAGGGGACCTATGTTCAACTCCCACCACTGTAGATGGTGAAATTTAATTTCAATAAAACTCTGGATATAAAAGTCTAACGATGACCATAAAATCACAAAAAATGCCTGGTTCATTAAGGTCCTTTAGAGAGGAAAGCTGCTGCCCTTACCTTGCCTGGACTACATATAACTCCAGACTAATAGTAATATAATTGACTCTTAACTGCCCTCCTCAAAGGACACTGCGTTTCGGACACAGTGGCGCATCGGGGAAGGTGACATTTTCTTGCAGGCGGTCACACCCCGTAGATTAAGTATTTCAAAAATGGTTAGTAGTCAGGGCCTGGAGGGAGCAATGAGGCACGTGGACAAAAAAATCGATTATTGTCACAAGAATCCCGAATTCAGGAACGGTCCTTGCCCAACAGGTATGAAGTAATTCTCCTTTGTCCAGGTGAGGAAAAGGGCTTTTGGGAGGATCAGCTTGCTGACCACTGCACCGTGCTACACGTGTGGGCAGCAAAAAGACATGGAAGTTGTTGGAGGTACTATCATAGAGGGATTATTAACATCATTTGGAAACAGGATTGAGAGTCTGTATGGTACGTTGCCTGTCCAGTCATCTGGTGAGGGACATCTCTAACGAGCTTGAGAGGAGGAGAATCAAGTTGTTGTTTTCCAGATTGGGTCAATCAACATAGGCGAGATAGGAAAGGAGACCTGTTCCGGGGATTTCAGGCACTTGGAACTAAATTCAAGAACGGGTCCTCAAGGGCTATAATCTCACGATTACTACCCAAGCCACTCGCGAATTAGCATAGGAATGAGAAAATTGGGGAAGGGAATAAGTAGCTGAAGGACTGGTGCGGGAAAGATTGGTTCCTTTTCATGGGACAGTGACATCGGTATAGGAACAGGTGGGTTCTATACCGTTGGTACGGTCATCGCCTGAACTGATCGGCGACCAGTGACCAAGTTGAAATGATAAATAGGGTGGTCACAAGAACTTTAAACTCGCAACGGGTTGCGGGGGTGGGGGGAGGGGGTTGGGCTGAACCTCCGGGAAGGATAATGGCTAATGAGAAGCAAAGCGGCAACTTATAATGTGGGGAGGAGGATTCAACTACAGGGGAACTGATGAAAAAAGTTAAAGAGAAGAATAATTCAGGCTATGTTATTAATGGAGGTGTTAGGATTCAAAGAGAAGGTAAAACAAACTAGCATTAGAGCACCTCATCTGAATGTTAGTAGCATTTTAAACAAAGTGAAGTTGTTGATGGCACAAATCATTGCGAATGAGTGTGATTTAATGGCAGAGTCATGGTTGCAGTGTGGTCACGACTGGCAGTTAAATATCCAGTGGAATCAGACAATTCGGAAGAACAGTCAGGAAGTTAAGGGAGGTGGTGTAGCTCTGATATTTAAGGATGGCATCAGGGCCGTACTGCGAGTTGATGTTGGTTCTATGGAGAAAATGGTTGAATCCATTTGGGAGAAAATTAGAAATAATAAGAAAAGGTGGCTGATTGGCGTAGTTTATTGACCACCAAATAATATTACGGCAGTTGTCATGGAGGATTTTAAACTAAATGTCGACTGGACAAGCCAAGTTGTTCAAGGCAGCCTTGAGGATGAGCTAATGGAATATATGTGCAACATTTTACACGAACGGTATGTAATGGAACCTACGAGGGAGCAAGCTACTCTCTATCTAGACCTGTGTAGTGAGGCAGGAATACATAATGCTCTAAAAGCAAATTCCTGTGGATGCTGGAATCAGAAACGAAAGAGAAAATGCTGGAAAATCTCACCAGGTCTGGCATGATCTGTAGGTAGAGAAAAGCACTAACGTTTCGAGTCCAATGACTCTTTGTCAAAGCAGTTGCCCCTTTGTGAAATACATAATGATCTCCTAGTTAGGGATGCTTTCGGAAGGAACAATCGTAGTATGGTTCAATATAATACACAGATGAAAGGTGAGAAGGTAAAATCCAATACCAGTGTCTTGCAATTAAACAAAGGAGACTACAGTTGGTAATAGGTTGACGGGTTATGGATGATGGGCAGGAGAATGGATTTGAAACTAGCATTGGATCAGCCATGATCACATTGAGGGCGATTCGGCTCGCGTGGCTAAATTTCCTATTCCTGCTCCGAGGTGATGTTTTCTAGGGAGGAGATGACCTGGCTGATTTCGCAATCTAGCTCCAGGACTGTAACATCGTAGGTAGCAGATGAGGAACATATCAGCCATGATAGAATGGAGGAGCAGACTCGATGGGCCGAACAGCCTAATTCTGCTCCTATATCTTATGAACTTGTGAACTTATGAACAATTAGATGAGGGCGTGATTGGCGAAGGTAGACTGGGAGCAAAGACGTTATGGTGGGACAGTGGAGGAACAGTAGAAGGCTTTCAAAGCGATGTTTCACAGTGCTCAGAAATCGTATATACCACTGAAAAGGAAGGACTGCAGGAAAAGGGCTAATCAGCCATGGATATCTAAGGAAATAAAGGAGGGTATCAACTTGAAAAAAAAGGCGGACAAAGTGCCAAAGATAAGTTGGAAACAAGAGGATTTGGAAATATTTAACTATCAAAAGAAAGCCAAGAAGAAAAGCGATAAAGAAATGTACAACAGATTACGAGAGCAAACTCGGTCAAAATATTGGAGAAAAAAACAGGTGCAAAATGTTTCTAAAAATGTATAAAAAGAAAAAGAGTGGTTGAGGAAAACATTAGTCCTTTGGATATTGATAAGATTTAATAAAGGGAAATCAGAAAATATCTGAAACATTGAACAGGTATTCAATATCGGTCTTCACAGTGGAAGATATAAATAACTTGCCAATAATTGACGGCAAAGACGTTATGGCAGGTTAGGATGTAATAACGGTCATTATCATTAAGGAGGTAGTGTTTGGCAATCTAATGGCGCTACACGGTGACAAAGGTCGGAGATCACACTACGATTAGTGGTAAAGTATGCAAAGTACACTGAAAACTGCAGAGGGATATGAGTAGTTTAGGTGAGTGTTCAAGGGCCTGGCAGATAGAATAAAACGTTGGGAAATATGAGGAAATTATTTTTTGCCAGAATAACAGCAAAATGGACTATTATTTAAATGAGAAAAAAATGAAGCATAGTGTTTTACAGAGGGACCTCGATTTTCTTGTGCATGAAACGCAAAATGTTGGTTTGCAGGAAAAGTAGGCATTTAAAAAGGCAAATGGAATGTTGTCCTTCATTGATACAAGGATATTTTAAAACAGAGAGGTTATGTTGCAGTTGTAAAGGGTGCTGGTCAGGCCACCCCTAGAAAGTTGTGTACAGTTTGGTCTCCTACTTGACAAAGGATGGACGAGACTAGAGGGGGGTGCGGAGGTCATACACTAGGTTCATTGCGGAGTTGAGAGGATTGGCTTACGAGGCGAAACTGAGTAGACTGAGACTATATTCATTGGAATTTAGATGAAGGAGATCTGATGGAATCATATAAAATTATGAAGGTAATTGTTAAGACATAAGCAGGGAGGTGTGTCCAATGGGGGGGGGGGGTGAAACTAAACCGAGGGGGCATAACCTTTAAAATAGGGGGGGTGGCGGTTTAGGACTGAGTTGAGGAGGCACCTCTTCACCCAGAGGGTTGTAAATCTGTGCAATTCCCTGCTGAGTGAAGCAGTTGAGGAGACCTCTTTGTACGATTTTAAGGACCAGATAGGTAGATGTTGAAACAGTAAAGGAATTGCGGTTATGGTGAGCGGGCGGTTAAGTGGAGCTGAGTGGACAAAAAGTTATGGTCTGATTGGTTGGCGGAGCAGAGTCGGCGGTCCAGATGGCCTATTCCTGCTCCTATTTCATCTGTTCTTAAGTGAGTGCAAATAGGGATAGGAAATAAATGCTGGCACAGCCTGTCGGTACTGTATTTAAAAAAAAGATTGAATATAAGTCGGATAGAAGAAGGGACAGTATTGTAATCCTTGAAAGTGAGTGAGTTACATGGGTAATTCCAATGTACAAGAGACTATTAATAGAAGCCAGAGTGAACATAACCAACATTTTGACCACGGTTTAGAATCCTCACTCGGTGCAGCTCCTCAGTCTTGTGCACTGCAACTTTACTTAAAAATAGTCTGAGGGGACACCTTAAATGACAGGTAGTTCATCTAACCACGATAGAGGGCTAATAATTGGAAAAAAAATTATGTGAGACAGGAAAAAGTATTCTTAGAAGGGAATGGCCAAAGAGAAGATGGTTTGCAGATTTTCCTTCCGGAGATATTGTGACCGAACATATGGGTTGAAATTTTGAGGAGGAAGTCAGCAGGAGTTGTAATGAGCTGAATGCAGTTTATATGAACTCGTTGGACGTTTTCAAGTTTTTCAAAGGAAGGCTGGTTCAAAAATTGGAGTCAATGGGATCAGGGAGAATGTGACCAGCTCGATACCAGATTGCGTAGTGGCAGGAAAACAGTGCAGTGGTTGTAAAGGTTGTGCGAAGATATTTCTGTGTGTGATTCCGCAGTGTTTAGTTACAGATTCTCCACGTTGTCTTGAGTAAATTCATTAATTGGACTTAATCATCAAGATGTTTACAGAGAAGGCAAACTTCACCGCATGGTCGACAATGAGGATAGACCTGGATAATGAAATCCGATATCATTAATTGTTCCAGTGTGCAGATAATCGGATAATGATATTCAACACGGAAAAGTGAAATGTGATTCATTGAAAGGTCAGACTGGACGAAAGATGGCACTGACACGGGATAATACCGATGTCTAGATGAATTGTGAAACGATGATGTATGCGGTCACAGTTACATGAATGTAGCAGGGAAGGTGGATTACGCAGTGAAGAAGGCAGATGGGACATTATTCTGTTTTACCTAAATAAAATACTGTGGATGTTGGAAATCTGGATTAAACCCAGGAAGTGCAGGAAAACGCATACCATGTGGCAGCATTTGTGATGGGGAACAGAATTACCGTTCCCCGTCCAATGTGACTCCTCTGAGGAATTAAAGAGAGGAGCAATTCCCTCCCTTAAGGTATATACCATAAGAGTAAAGAGATTATGCTGGACAGATTGTAATGTCACTCGGGCCACAATTTGAACACTACCTTCTGTTTTTTGACCTCATTACAGAAATGTTGTAGTTGCGCAAAGGAGGACGGGGTTCCAGAGGAAATTAACGATGATCTTTTCGGAAGTACAACGTTGGAATTCTGAGGAAAGGTTGCAGGGGGTGCTGTTGATTTCCTTAGAACAGGGGAACTCATGATGGGCTTTGATTGAAGTGTGTAAGGTTGTGAGTCGCCTGCATATAGTGAAATGGAGGAAACTTTGAGGGGTAAACAATTATTGTCCATAGATTTAAAATGAAACGCTGAAGAATGACAGTGGAGCAAAGCATTTTAATATTAAAGAAATTGAAGGCTTTGATCTCGACAGCGTTCCCTGAACTCATTTAAATGTAGCTGGCATAAGGCCCATTGGACAAAAAAAAAGAATGTCAGGTTTAGCGGCTGCGTGCTGGGAAATGGCATTAGTCCGTCCGGCGCGTTTTACAGCCTGCCTAGCGAAATACGTTCTACATGTTCAGATTTTCTGACGACCTGAACGGGATAAGAACCTGTGGAGAGAGATGGGGAATGGCAGTGCAGTTGAGATTTTTAATAGAGATATTAAGAGCATAGTGTGCCGAATGACCTTCAACTCTGATGTATACCTTCTCTAATTATATAATTCTGGAAACTGTTAATGGTGATAGAGAAACAGCAGCCAGTGTTCCACTGAACGTGACAGCGCATCGGACCACCAAAATGGGTAAACGTTTCAGGAAACTGAGAAATGAATCTCTACATGATACTCTATGGATACTGCTCCGAATTATAAAGCAATTATAGGGTAACTGAAGAGCTTGACTGAATTAAAATATGATGATTAAAAAGCAACTAAAGCATCAATGCAAATGATCCTTGGCGTCACAGGAATTTTCACCAGCCTTATTCTTTCAAAGGATGCTTGCTGATAATTAATGATAGGTAATACTAACTGAAAGATTATCCTCCCAACTTAATCCAAAATTAGCATTGTAATATTCTCCATTAAATGTTTTAGTAAGTATCCCATCCATACACAAGGACAGACAACATGATTCCTGAGCAATATTGGTGCCACAACTGGCTACTGGATTTAGGCGCCCAGAAATAACTCGTTGTTCTGTGTTCTACACTTGTTGAATTCACTAAAGCATCAGAAACTGGCGCGCACACAAACGATGCAGACTTCAGATGAAGCCACACCGATCTAAAAGCTTAAATTAATATTTAATTGCATGCAGCGTTGGACGTACAGGGCAAAAAGACGTATAGAAGAACATCTCTATATTATTTTATATTAGCTTTTAGGGTTCAAATCTGAGTTTGAGACATATATCACAGGAACCCTATTTCAATCAGATGCCAAAATAACAAAGGCAACAATCCTCATATGAAAATAACTAAAGCAACATTACATCAACGCACAATTTATATGTTAATGTCATTTAATTCCCTCGAATACCCTGTTATTTAAAATAAATTTAGAGTAGCCAATTATTTTTCTTTTCCAGTTAAGTGGCAAATTAAAGTGGCCAGTCCACATAACCTGCACATTTTTCGGTTGTGGGGGTGAAACCCAAGCAGAAACCGGGAGAATGTGCAAACTTCACACGGACAGTGACCTAGGGCCGGGATTCGGACCCGAGTCCTCAGCGCCGCATTGCCAGTGCTAACCACTGCGCCACGTGCCGCCCCCCCCCCCCACGAACAGCCAGCTTGAGTAAAATCCGCTAATTCTAATATGACTATTGCATCTGAGCTCGAGTTCGGTAAATTTGTTTCACAAAACAGCGTGCATATCACGTTGTGTGCACTGTAGTATGATCTGCAGTAAAACAAATCCTTTAAACGTTCAAAAAACAGGACCTGATCTGCAAAGTAGTTCTAGGTAGTAAATATCAAGTTAGTTAAAAGTATGAAGTGTGCAACCTTGGTTCGCTGTCATGTATCAATTTAACAATAAATTGCCAACGGTAAACATCAGTAAACATGATGAGAATACAAACTGGAAATCATGAACCGAGACATCGGGACAAACTCAATAATCACTGTGCAGCAGGTCGAACACATTCAAAAATCTCTTTTAACGCTGCCGATTATTCAAGAAACGTTTGTGGCATGTTTTACGGTGTCGAGATACATTAATTGATCCATGATTGTTCCACATCACATGTACTGTTCAGAAATCTTAAAAATATTACAAATGAGCACATTATGAACTTGCCGCTATTTAGAAAAAAAACGAATTAACACAATACTTGAGGAGGTCTAATAGATTTGGAAAGATTAGGCATTTTGATATTGCACCTGGCCATCATTATACGAAAGCTTAATACAAACTGAAACATGTATTGATTCAGCATTTTGTTCATATTTATCGGGGAATAAGCATTGGAAATTTTCGACATCAAAACGGTGAATAAAGTTATTTTTTCCGGCTCAGCTGGCTGTATCATACAAGGATCAGTCGGTGCATGTACCGACAAATATATCCGCCATAAATGTGTATGTGGGTTCCGCCAGTAGCAGGTGCAGCTTTGACTGATGTTCTTCTCTCAGTTTGTTCACTTACACCAAGGCTGTGAACACTTTATGTAACAACGACTACGCTCAACATGTAACCCGGCAGATTACAACTATCTGATTAAAATTGCCAATCAGATGGGGTTTGCTTCCACAAGATCAACATGGAACATTTTGAAATACACTGTATTAGCTCTTGTCTAATTTGAGGCGAAAATTAATTTCCGTAGAAAACTCAAAATGACATGAATAGGCAGTCTGTTTTTCAATTCAGAGAACCCACTTTTTCCAATTAAGGGGCAATTTAGCGTTGCCAGTCCACCGACCTGCACATATTTGGGTTGTGGAGGCGAAATCCACGCAACACGGGGAGAATGTGCAAACTCCACACGGACAGTGAGCCTGAGCCGGGATCGAACCTGGGAGCTCAGCGCCGTGAGGCAGCACTACTAACTGTGCCACGGTGCTGACCAGGCAAAATTGACCAATATCAAAATATTTAAATTATGTTTAATGACATCGACAGAATGGGAGATCACTCAGTTATTTACTGACTGGAGTTTTCAAACAACAATAACATCAAACATATGTTTTAAGGGCAAGTGTGTAATTACGTGAAATCACGTCGACATTTGGCCCATCGAGCATGCAGAGGCCCTGCGAAGCCCAATCTCCCGCACTTTCTCTCTAACCTCACCTAACTTTTTGGACACAGGGGCAATCCATCCAACCTGCACATTTTTGGACCTTGGAAGGAAACTGGAGCATCCAGAGGAAACCCAGGCAGGCACTGGGATAAATTGCAAACTCCACACAGACAGTCAGCCGAGTTCGGAGTCGAACCGGGTTCCTGGCGCCTTGAGGCAGTAGTGCTAACCACTGTGTCACCGTGCAACACGTTGTTTAAAAGAGATTGATGAATAAGTGCCGATTTCGCATTATGCCCCATGTTGGAGAACATTAAATGATCCTGGGTCACTACCCAATTATCTGAATTTGGAAATTGAATTTATGGTTAACATTCATGGTTTCACGCCACAACCCAAAGATGTGCCGGTAGGTGGATTGACAACGCTAATTTGCCCCTTAATTGGAAAAAAGCGGGTTCTCTGAATTGAAAATAAACTTTGCCTATTCATGTCAGTTTGAGTTTCCGACCGAAATTAATTTTCGCCTCAAATTAGTCAAGAGCTAATGCAATGTATTTCAAAATGTTCCATGTTGATCTTGTGGATGCAAATCCCATCTGATTTACAATGTTAATCGGACAGTTGTAATCTGCCGGGTTACATGTTGGGCGTGGTCTTGTTACAAAAAGTCTTCACTGCCTTTGTGCAAGTGAACAAACTGAGAGCAGAACATGGTTTCAGTTCAGCGATCGCCTCTAAATACACAACATATATTCAGACAGAAAAGAATGCGGTGACTCTAGATATTTCACAATTATTTCGAACATTTTTGAGATTAATATTAATAATTCATACGAGTGGGAAACAAATTGATGGTCCGAAATAATATCGTCTAGTTCCTCTGTATTAATAATCTTTGGCGTTACTCAACATTGGAACCATGAGCAAAAACAATAAGTAATTTTCAATTGAAATCGCTTCATCAACCGGAGGAACAAGCCGTCTTTCTGACACACACCTGGAGAGAACACAATTGTGCCAGTGCACTTGTCTGATATTCCACACTCAGTGAGTTAACTTACAGCCCAAACTCTGCTACATGATTTTACAAAACTGACAAAGACCTATTACTACATTGATTACGTTTGAATTCTGTACATTTTCTGCTTATTGATTTTGGTCAAAGTCGATGCCGAAATAATTCAGAGAGTGAATACACATTCCATATATATTCATCGCTCAGCGATTTGCAGGGTCTGATCTTTAAATTATTTTATTTATTAAATTATTTAAAAAATAAAATTATTTGGGAAATTATGACATTCCTCCAGCCAGTTTTAAGAATGAAATGGTTCAAATGTCAAATGGTGAAACATTATTTTTTACATATCTTTTAACTGTGTGATAACATTTCCTTTTCAGTCGAGCAGAACATATTATTACTGGAGATTAGAGAACGTAAGTAAAATAAAACTGGTTAATGCATTCAATCGAATAACTAAGCACAAAAAAACCATCGAGCTGGAAGGAGATTTGCAAACATATCCCCAGATTTGCTTAACAGAGCATGGAGCAAGTGGAAGGAGATTGAGCGACTTGATAATTACATACTACAGTGATTAGCACTGCTGCCCCACAGTGCCTCGGAAATGGACCGAATGTGACCTTGGGTCACTGTCTGTGTGCACTTTGCACTTACTCCGCGTGTCTGTGTGGCTTTCCTCCGGGTGCTCCAGTTTGCTTCAAAGGTGTGCAGGTAAGGTGGATCGGCTATGCTAATTTGCCCTTTCTTGTTCAATGTGCAGGAAAGATGCGAGGGTGAGTTGCGTGGAGGAGTGGATCATGGTAAAGTGCTCTTTCGTAGGGTCAGTGCATGACTCGATATAGTTCCATATAAATGCATAGAATAGGCAGATGATTTAATAAACAATATGATTTCAAATCTATCATCACAAACTAAACACAAATGTGCTAACCACTGTGCTACCGTCGCGTTAATATGTTAATTCAACTTTTTCCTTCACTGCCCTCCCTTCGTCAGGTAACAACAATAATTACTTTAGAAATGCATTTACTTTAAAACTGACCATCTTTTCAATAGACAGCCGAATAAATTCAATGATGCCACTCACAGTTTAGAAGTTGTAGAAGAAATAAGATTAGGAAGGATTGTAACATCATACCGGGCGCGGGTTACAGTGACGACCTTTAACAAATTCGGCTAACTAATACTGAGCTGTCCTTCCCAGCATCGTCCAAATGACCGTCTGATGCGGAAACCTGTGTTTTCTTATCCCTAACCAATAGATTTTCTCATGCAGGAACCGCGAGTCGCAGTCTGGTGAATTGCACCAATCAGAAATAATGCAACCAGAAATAGACACTTTGAACATTATTCCAACCATCAGCCTATCCTTTTTTTTTTTTTAAATAATTTTTATTGAAATTTTTCGATACAAACATTTACCCCTACTACATTTTAAATTATAACACAACAAATCCCCCCTGGAAAATCCTCCCCACACCCTGCCCCGCGCGCACCCCCCCCCCCCCACCCTCCCCTCCCCCCCCCCCCCCCCCGCGCTACCAGTCTAGCAACCAAACCGTTTTTCCCTTTCTGCCGATGGCCTCGGGCAGTCATTGCCCGCGACCCCCCGCTGACGTGCTCCCTTCGTTGCTATCCCCCCCCTCCCTTCCCCCCCCCCTTTCTCCCCGGGTTGCTGCTGTTTCGGCCTCCAGTTCCTATCTCTGATCCAGAAAGTCAAGGAAGGGCTGCCACCGCCGGAAGAACCCCTGTACCGACCCTCTCAGGGCGAATTTGATTCTTTCCAATTGGATGAAGCTTGCCATGTCGTTTAACCAGGTGTTAACACTTGGTGGCCTTGTGTCCCTCCACTGAATCAAGATCCTTCTCCGAGCTACCAAGGACGCAAAGGCCAATATTCCGGCCTCCCTTGCCTCCTGTACTCCTGGCTCCACCCCAACCCCAAAAATCGCTAGCCCCCACCCTGGTTTGACCCTGGTTCCCACCACTCTCGATACCGTCCCCGCCACCCCCTCCCAGAACTCTTCCAGTGCCGGGCACATCCAGAACATATGTACATGGTTCGCAGGGCTTCCCGAACACCTAACACACCTGTCCTCACCCCCGAAGAACCGACTCATCCTAGTCCCCGTCATATGGGCTCTGTGCAGCACCTTAAATTGGATGAGGCCCAACCTTGCGCACGACGACGACGAATTGACCCTCTCTAAGGCATCCGCCCATGTCCCATCTTCTATCTGCTCTCCCAGCTCCGCTTCCCACTTGTCTTTCAGCTCCTCTATCGATACCTCCTCCACCTCCTGCATTATTTTGTAGATGTCCGAGACCTTCCCTTCTCCGACCCAGACCCCTGACAGCACCCTATCACTCACCCCTCTATCGGGAAGCAAGGGAAATCCTTCCACCTGTCGTCTGGCAAATGCCTTCACCTGCAGGTATCTAAACGTGTTCCCCGGGGGGAGCTCAAATTTCTCCTCCAGCTCTCCCAGGCTCGCAAACCTCCCCTCTATGAACATGTCCCTCAGTTGCCTGATGCCCGCCCTGTGCCAGCTCTGGAATCCCCCGCCAGTGTTCCCCGGGACAAATCTGTGGTTCCCTCTCAGTGCCGCCGCCATCAGACCCCCCACTTCCCCCCTGTGTCGCCTCCACTGCCCCCAGATTTTAAGGGTGGCCGCCACTACCGGACTCGTGGTATACCTTGTGGGGGGGAGCGGCCATGGTGCCGTTACTAGCGCCCCCAGGCTTGTATTGCCGCAGGACGCCCTCTCCATACGTTTCCAAGCTGCCCCCTCCCCCTCCATCACCCACTTGCGCACCATCGATGCGTTCGCCGCCCAGTAGTATCCGGAAAGATTGGGTAGCGCTAATCCTCCACTGTCCCTACTCCGTTCCAAGAAAATCCTTCTCACTCTAGGGGTGCCATGTGCCCACACATAGCCCATAATGCTGCTAGTTACCTTCTTGAAGAAGGCCCTGGGGAGAAAGATGGGCAAGCACTGGAACAGAAACAAGAACCTCGGGAGGACCGTCATTTTGACTGACTGCACCCTCCCTGCTAGCGACAGCGGTACCATGTCCCACCTCTTGAACTCCTCCTCCATCTGCTCCACCAGCCTTGAAAAGTTCAGCTTGTGGAGGGTCCCCCAGTTCCTTGCCACCTGCACCCCCAAGTACCTGAAGCTCTTTACTGCTCTCTTAAAGGGGAGCCGCCCAATTCCCTCCCCCTGATCTCCTGGGTGTATCACAAAGACCTCACTTTTACCCACATTTAATTTATATCCCGAAAAGTCCCCAAACTCCGCTAGTATTTCCATTACCTCCGGCATTCCCCCTTCCGGGTCCGCCACATATAACAACAAATCATCCGCATAGAGTGATACCCGATGTTCCTCCCCTCCCCTTGTCAGTCCTCTCCACCCCCCTGAACCCCTCAGTGCCATCGCCAACGGTTCGATCGCTAATGCAAATAGTAAGGGGGATAGGGGGCATCCCTGCCTGGTACCTCGATGGAGCCCAAAATACTCTGACCTCCTCCCGTTTGTAACCACACTCGCCATCGGGGCCGAATACAGCAGCTTCACCCACTTGATAAATCCCTCCCCAAACCCAAACCGTTCCAGCGTCTCCCACAGGTATTCCCACTCCACCCTATCGAATGCCTTCTCCGCATCCAGTGCTACCACTATCTCAGCCTCCCCCTCCACTGCTGGCATCATAATCACATTCAACAGTCTCCGGACATTTGTGTTAAGTTGTCGTCCCTTTACGAACCCCGTCTGGTCCTCATGGATTACCCCTGGCACACAATCCTCTATTCTGGTTGCCAGGACCTTTGCCAACAGTTTGGCATCTACATTCAAGAGGGAGATAGGCCTGTAGGACCCGCACTGTACAGGGTCTTTGTCCCGCTTCAGGATCAAGGAGATCAGGGCCTGTGACATTGTCGGGGGCAGAACCCCCCCCTCTCGCGCCTCATTGAAGGCTCGCACCAGCACTGGACCCACCAAGTCCACATACTTCTTATAAAATTCCACCGGGAACCCATCCGGCCCCGGCGCCTTCCCCGCCTGCATCTGGCCAATCCCTTTAACTAGCTCCTGCAGCTCTATCGGCGCCCCCAGCCCCTCCACCCGTTCCTCCTGGACCTTTGGGAACCTCAATCTATCGAGGAAGTTCTCCATTCCCCCCCTCCTCCTGGGCGGCTCGGACCGGTACAATTCCCTGTAGAAATCCCTGAAGACCCCGTTCACCTCTTGCCCCTTCTGCACTACGTTCCCTCCCTTCTCTCTCACTCCCCCAATCTCTCTGGCTGCATCTCGCTTGCGCAGCTGGTGTGCTAGCATCCTGCTCGCCTTTTCCCCGTACTCATAGACCACGCCCTGTGCCCTTCTCCATTGCGTCTCCGCCTTCCTAGTGGTCAGTAGGTCAAACTGGGCCTGTAAACTGCGCCGCTCCCTCAACAGCCCCTCCTCTGGTGTCTCCGCATATCTCCTGTCCACTTCTATAAGTTCCCCCACCAGTCTCTCCCTCTCCTGCCTCTCCTTCCTTTCTCTGTGTGCCCTTATGGAGATCAGCTCTCCTCTGAACACTGCTTTCAGGGCCTCCCAGACTACCCCCACCTTCACCTCGCCCGTGTCGTTCGTGCCCAGATATCTCTCAATGCCCTTCCGGACCCTTCCGCACACCTCATCGTCCGCCAGCAGCCCCACATCCAGGCGCCACAACGGGCGCTGGTCCCGTGCTTCCCCCAGTTCTACCTCTACCCAGTGTGGTGCATGGTCCGAAATCGCAATGGCCGAGTACTCCGTGTCCTGCACTCTCGAAATCAGCCCCCTGCTCAGTACAAAAAAGTCTATTCTGGAGTACACCCTGTGGACGTGGGAGAAAAAAGAATACTCCCTCGCCCTTGGCCTGCCAAATCTCCAAGGGTCTACCCCCCCCCCCCCATCTGCTCCATGAACCCCCTTAGCACCTCTGCCGCTGCCGGCCTCCTATTCGTCCTGGAACTCGATCTGTCCAGCCCAGGGTCGAGCACTGTATTGAAGTCCCCCCCCATGATCAGGCCCCCTGCCTCCAGACCCGGAATGAGGCCCAACAGGCGCCTCATAAAACCCGCGTCATCCCAATTCGGGGCATACACATTCACCAGCACCACATTCTCTCCCTGCAGCCTACCCTTCACCATCACGTACCTACCCTCCTTATCTGCTACCACCTGCGCCGCCACGAACGACACCCTCTTTCCCACCAAAATCGCCACCCCCCGGTTCTTTGCGTCCAAGCCTGAGTGGAACACCTGTCCCACCCACCCCCTTCTCAGGCGTACCTGGTCTACTACTCTCAAGTGAGTCTCCTGCAACATTGCCACATCCGCCTGCAGTCCCTTTAGGTGTGAAAAAACCCTTGATCTCTTGACCGGCCCATTCAGCCCCCTCACGTTCCAAGTAATCAACCGGGTCGCGGAGCGACCCGTCCCTTTCCCCTGTCTATTAGCCATGTCCTGTCCCCTGTTCGCCCCGGGTCGACCCTCCCCTTCTGACCCGTTCCCCATGGCGATGGCCCCCCCCCTCTCTCCTCCCGTTCTTCCCTTCCCTTCCTCGGCCTTTCCAGCAGCAACCCGGTATCCCCCCCTAACCCCCCTTCCCCCCCCCTCCCCCTGGCTAGGACCCCTCCTAGCCGCGGTGTATCCACCATCGTACTCCCGAGAGTCAGCTGGTTTTCGCTGACCCGGCTGCCCCTGCCACACTCCGACTCCTCCCGATGTGGGGGGGGAGGGGCCTCCCCCCCCCCTTGCCATCCCTCTCTGACCCCGCTTCAGCGCGGGAAAAGCCGCCATTGCTGGCCACACCCCACTCTTCTCTCCTCCCCCTTCCTCCGTCCCGCGCGCGGGAAACAGGGGAAAGCCCGCGCTTTCGCCCGGCCACACCCTACCCCGCCATCTTCAATTCCACCCCCGTCCCCATCCAAGCCCATAAAAAAGCCCCCTTAAAACGAGAGGAAGAAAAAAGAGAAAAAGAAAACACGCATAACCAACTTGCACCCCCCCCGTCCCGCCTCCCCAACTTAACAATATAACAATATAAATAACAAATCTCAAATAAATACATAAATACATAACTATGCCTGCATAACTAAATAACTACCCAATTATAACGTATTTAACCATCACCCTCCATCGAACAGAACAGTAACCATAACCCTTAAAGAACAGATCAAAAAACAGTAAAAAAGCCCCCCCTACAACAACAATAATTAAGGGAAGTTGGCAACGGGAAGAGACACACAAAAAGGAACAAAGAAACCCCCCATAACACACGTTTCAAAGAAACCAAACGATCCATCAACTTTAACCAAGTTCCGACCTGGCCTAAGAAAGACATGGGCCACTTGATCAGTCAAGGGTACTCGGGCGGCCTCGACCGCCGGCGTTCCCAAGTTCTAGTTCAGGTCCAGCTTTTCCTCCCGAACAAAAGTCCATGCCTCCTCTGGGGTCTCAAAGTAATGGTGCTGGTCCTTGTAGGTGACCCACAAGCGCGCTGGCTGCAGCATTCCGAACTTGATCCTCTTTGCGTGCAGCACCGCCTTCGTCCGGTTAAACCGGGCCCGCCGCTTTGCCACCTCCGCACTCCAGTCCTGATATATCCGCACCATCGAATTCTCCCATTTGCTGCTTTTCTCCCTCTTGGCCCACCTCAGCACTTTCTCCCGATCACAGAAACGCTGGAATTGCACCAGCACCGCCCTCGGGGGCTCGTTCGCCCTAGGTCGCCTAGCCATGACCCGATATGCTTCTTCCAGCTCCAGGGGCGATGGACCGGCCCCCTCTCCCATCAGGGAGCTCAGCATCTCCGCTACATATTTCGGGAGATCAGGCCCCTCCAGGCCTTCTGCTAGGCCCAGGATCCTCAAGTTCTTCCGCCTCATTCGAGTGTCCAGCTCCTCAAAGCGGCTCTGCCATTTCAGGTGGAGTGCCTCGTGCACCTCCACCTTTCCCACGAGGACCGTGGCCTCCTCCTCCCTTGCAGTCATCTCCTGCTGCAGCTCTCTTATCGACGCCTCTTGGGTCGCCTGGGCCCCCATCAGCCTTGTGGTCGTCGCGTTCATAGACTCTAAGAGTTCCACTTTCAGCTCCGTAAAACACCGGAGGAGAGCGGCCTGCTGCTCCTCCGCCCATTTTCTCCAATCTTCTAGTGCGCCACCGGCCGCCATTTTGGTCCTCTTCCCCCGCTTTTTTCGGGGAGCTGCTGCCGCTTTTTTTGTCGCCCCACTCCGAGTACCGACCATAAAGTTGGTCTCACTCTCCTCAGGGAGCCTTCCCCCACCGGGATTTGTCTTTACAGTACCGTCGGGGCCCTCCAATCGGCCCTTAAACACCTTTGTCGCAGGAGCTGCCAAATGTGCGACTTAGCTGGTCATAGCCGCAACCGGAAGTCACCATCAGCCTATCCTGAGAGGAAATGATGTTTTACACTGAAATAGAAATGAGTCCTCGCTCTGGCACGCAGTTTAATGAGTCAGTTCAGCACAGCAGGAGGCTTGTGGACTCGTTTGCCCTCATTTCAAAGTTGTTTCTGAATTTGATTTAGTGAACGTTGCTTTAACTCAGAATGCGTTCGACGTCTTCAAATATATGTCCAATAGCCTTAAAATAGATGCCATGGATCCCCCCAGCGCATCCCTACCAACCTTGCCACACGCCCGCCCCCGACGAAAGAGACCCCCCCCCCCCAACCCCCTCCACCCACCCCCACCCCCACTACAACATCAACTTCCACCAACCGCCCAGACACCCCATGCGATCCGGTCTGATCCAAACCCACCTGGACGGAACGCTTCACGAGCCATCCCAGGGTCGTAACCCCTCCCCCTCCCATGGAGTCCGACACCACTATCCTGGGATCCGACCGTCAAGCCCTCCTCTCCTGTCCGACCGTCGACTCCCCATTCAGCCCGACCCCTTCCCCCACCCAGTGGACAGTTCGCCCACGACAATCCTGCCTGCGAGCGCTTCCTTTTTCCTGTCTCAGACAGCCTGAGTGAGGGAGATTGGTTGAGAAAGTGGCTGAGGAATTACAACGCCTGACATTCATGTTATTGTATGATCATTTTTTTAATTACGCATAATCCACTCATCTAAAAAAATTGCCCACTTAATTCTGTCGAACTATATCGAGCATTTCTTTCATTCCTCTCGAGCTGATGACACACTGATTCAGAAGCGCCTTTTCAGAGAACCTAAGAATCTTTGACACTGTTTGCCTTTTGTGGTGTTCTGCAGTCTTTACGAGGGGGCAATTGGAAGGAACCCGGTATTGGTTGATTCAATTCTTTGCTCTGATGTTTCTGTCAAAGTAACTCTAAAATCTGCCACTCGCTCTTTGGAAATCTTTGGCACCATTCTTTGTGCTTGGCTTGGCTGCTCCTTCACTCTCTTATTGGTTGTTGGTGTCCCAAATCTATCAGATATGTTGAACCTCTCCCACACGCGAGTTCAAATCCGTGCTGATGCATGTCTCCAGTCCAGAGTCTGCGCAACGTCTATGGGATATCCACCGTGCTCTTGCCTCACATATTGAAGGGGATCTCGCAGGGATATGAACTCATTCTTCCTGCATCACTTGTCCAACTTGTCTATCTTCCTGGCACTGTATTCCCTTGAATATGGCTCTGCGATTAATCAAGAAAGAATCAGCTTTCCCGTCCTGTTCTCACCTATATCTTCCTGCCCATGTTATCTGTCGAATTTTTCTACTTATTTTATTTCTTGCAACTGAACCGTAACTTGCGCTTCATCTTTGTTGGATCAGCGATATGCTTTTCTGTGTTACACAGGCGTTACATAAAAGACTGCAGGTACAGGGTCCCATTCCGCTGAATATAGAATCCTCTATAATATCTGGGTCCGTGCAAACTGTTGTCCTTCACTGTGAGCCGAGCCCTACATTTTGACTTGGAATGGTTTCTAACTACATTCCCTTTAAGTGTTGTTGCACTCTGTGATAGTAAGCACAGACAACTTATATCAAAATATCAAAGAACAAAGAACAAAGAAAATTACAGCACAGGAACAGGCCCTCCCAGCCTGCGCCGATCCAGATCCTTTGTCTAAACCCGTCTCCTATTTTCCAAGGTCTACTTCCCTCTTTTCCCGCCCGTTCATATACCTGTCTAGATGCCTCTTAAATAATGCTATCGTGCTCGCCTCTACCACCTCCGCTGGTAAAGCGTTCCAGGCACCTAACACCCTCTGCGTAAAAAAACATTCCACGCACATCTCCCTTAAACTTTCCCCCCTCACCTTGAAATCGTGACACCTTGTAACTGACACCCCCAGTCTAGGGAAAAGCTTGTTGCTACCCACCCTGTCCATACCTCTAATAATTGTGAAGACCACAATCAGGTTCCCCCTCAACCTCCGCCTTTCAAACGAAAACAATCCTAATCTACTCAACCTCTATTTATAGCTAGCACCCTCCATACCAGGCAACATCCTGGTGAACCTCCTCTGCACCCTCTCCAAAGCATCCACATTCTTCTGGTAATGTGGCGACCAGAACTGCACGCAGTATTCCAAATGTGGCCGAACCAAAGTCATATTCAACTGTAACATGACCTGCCAACTCTTGTACTCAATACCCCGTCCGATGAAGGCAAGCAGGCTGTATGCCTTCTTGACCACTCTATCAACCTGCGCTGCCACCTTCAGGGTACAATGGACCTGAACTCCCAGATCTCTCTGTACGTCAATTTTCCCCAAGGCCCTTCCATTGACCATATAGTCCGCTCATGAATTTGATCTTCCAAAATGCATCACGTCGCATTTGCCTGGATTGAACTCCATCTGCCATTTCCCTGCCCAACTCTCCAATATATCTATATTTTGTTGTATTCTCTGACAGTCCTCCTCGCTATCTGCAACTCCACCAATCTGAGTATCATCTGCAAACTTGCTAATCAGACCTCCTATACCTTCCTCCAGGTCATTTATGTAGATCACAAACAGCAGTGGTCCGAGCACGGATCCCTGTGGAACACCACTAGTCACCCTTCTCCATTTTGAGACACTCCCTCCCACCACTACTCTCTGTCTCCTGTTGTCCAGCCAGTTCTTTATCCATCTAGCTAGTACACCCTGAACCCCATACGACTTCACTTTTTCCATCAATCTGCCATGGGACACCTTATCAAACGCCTTCCTAAAGTCCGTATATGACATTTACAGCCCTTCCCTCATCAATTAACTTTGTCACTTCCTCAAAGAATTCTATTAGGTTTGTAAGATATGACTTTCCCTGCACAAAACCATGCTGCCTATCACTGATAAGTCTATTTTCTTCCAGATGTGAATAGATCCTATCCCTCAGTATCTTCTCCAACAGTTTGCCTACCAATGACGTCAAGCTCACATGTCTATAATTCCTTGGATTATCCCTGCTACACTTCTTAAACAAAGGGACAACATTATTAATTGTCCAGTCCTCCGTGACCTCACCCGTGCTCAAGGATGCTGCAAAGATGTCTGTTAAGGCCCCAGCTATTTCAACCCTCGCTTCCCTCAGCAACCTGGGATAGATCCCATCCTGTCCTGGGGACGTGTCCACCTTAATGTCGTTTAGAATACCCAAAACTTCCCCCTTCCGTATGACAACTTGACCTAGAGTATTTAAACATCCACCCTAGCCTCAACATCCGTCATGTCACTCTCCTTTGTGAATACCGATGCAGAGTACTCATTAAGAATCTGACCCATTTCCTCTGAGTCCACGCATAAATTCCCTCTTTTAGCTTTGAGGGGACTAATCCTTTCTCTAGTTACCCTCTTGCTCCTTATATTCGAATACAAGGCTTTGAGATTTTCCTTAACCCTGTTAGCCAAAGATATGTCATGGTCCCTTTTAGCCCTCTGTATTGCGCGTTTGAGATTCGACCTACTTTCCCGATATTCCTCCAAAGCTTCATCAGTTTTGAGTCGCTTCGGTCGTATGTATGCTTCCTTTTTCATCTTTGCTAGTCTCACAATTTCACCCATCATCCATGGTTCCCTAATTTTGCCATTTCTATCTTCCATTTTCACAGGAACATGTCTGTCCTGCACTCTAATCAATCTTTCCTTAAAAGGCTCCCACATTTCAAATGTGGATTTGCCCTTAAACAGCTGCTACCAATCCACATACCCTAGCTGTTTCCGAATTTTGTTATTCTTGGCCTTTCCCCAATTTAGCACCCTTCCTTTCGGACACGCTTGTCCTTGTCCATGAGTATTCTAAAACTTACGGAATTGTGATTGCTATTTCCAAAGTAAACACCGACTGAAACATCAACCACCTGGCCGGGACAATTCCCCAATACCAGGTCCAGAATGGCCCCTTCCCGAGTTGAACTATTTACATACTGCTCGAAAACAAACTCTCCTGGATGCTCCTTACAAACACTGCTCCATCTACGCCGCCAACACTACACGAATGCCATTCAATGTTGGGGAAGTTAAAATCTACCATCACAACCACCCTATTGCTCCTGCATTTTTTTGTAATCGGTCAGCATATTTGTACCTCTACTGAATTCTCGCTTTTGGGAGGCCTGTAGTAAAGTCCCAACAACGTTACTGCACCCTTCCTATTTCTCAGCTCCACCCATATTGCCTCAGTGCTCGAATCCCCCATCGTGCCCTCCTTAATCACAGCTGTGATATCGTCTCTGACGAGTAATGCAACTCCTCCACCCCTTCTACCTCCCTCTCTATCCCTCCTGAAGCATATATGCAGAGATATTCAGTTGCCCGTCCTCAACCCTTCCCTCAACCAAGTCTCAGTAATACCAATAACATCATATTCCCAGGTACTGATCCAAGTCCTAAGTTCATTTGCCTTACCTGCTACACTTCTCGCATTAAAACAAATGCACCTCAGACCACCTGTCCCTTTGCGTTCATCAAAGAGAGAGGTACAGGGAGAGAGATGCAGTCGTAGAGATGCACACAGAGAGGGAGAAAGAGATGCAGCGAGAGAGGGGTACAGGGAGAGATTGAGATAGAGAGAGAGAGATGGAGTGGGATAAGACAGAGATAGTGGGAGATGCAGAGAGGGATAATCAGAGAGGTACACATAGAGAGATACAGACATAGAGATACAGAGAGAGATACCGAATGAGATGCAGAGAGAGATACAGTGAGATCTAGAGACAGAGAAATACTTAGAGAGATACAGAGAGAGAGGGAGATACAGAGACAGAGATACAGAGAGAGATACAGAGAGACAGAGGGAGAGATACAGAGACAGATACAGAGAGAGATTGAGAGAGATAGAGAGAGAGAGGTAGAGAGAAACAGAGACATACTTAGAGATACAGGGAGAGATACAGAGATACAGAGGGAGATACAGAGAGAGATGCAGAGATAGAAATACAGAGAGACATGTACAGAGAGAGATGTCCAGAGACAGAAACAGAGACAGATGCAGGGAGAGGTGCAGAGATACAGAGAGAGAGATAGAGAGAGGTTCAGAGAGAGAGACAGAGAGAGATGCAGAGAGAGATGCAGGGGGAGATACAGAGAGAGAGATACAGAGTGAGATTCTGAGAGATACAGCGAGAAAGATACAGAGAGAGACAGAGAGATACAGAGAGAGTGATACAGAGAGAGGTACAGAGAAAGATACAGAGATAGGTACAGAGCGAGGTATAGAGAGAGATACAGAGAGAGGTGCAGAGAGAGGTATAGAGAGAGATACAGAGAGAGATACAGAGAGATGTCCAGAAAGAGATACAGAGACAGGGAGATTCAGAGACAGATACAGATTCACAGAGACAGCGATGCAGCGACAGACAAAGGGACAGATACACACAGACAGAGAGGTACAGAGACAGACAAGGATACAGATACACACAGACAGAGAGATACAGAGACAGACACGGGGACAGATACAGAGAGAGATGCAGAGAGACGCACAGAGAGAGGTACAGAGAGAGATAGAGACAGACACAGGGACAGACACTGGGACAGATAGGTGCAGAGACATACCCAGGGGCAGAAACAAGGACAGATACAGAGATAGACACAGGAACAGATACACACAGACAGAGAGAAACAGAGACAGACAAAGGGATAGACACAAAGACAGACACAGGGACAGATGCACACAGACAGATAGATACAAAGACAGACCCAGGGGCAGACACAGGGACAGATACAGAGACAGATACAGAGAGATAGAGAGAGAGGTACAGAGTGTGATACAGAGAGATATACAAAGGGAGAGATACAGAGAGAGACACAGAGACAGATACAGAGACAGTTACACACAGACAGAGAGATAAAGAGGCAGACACAGAGACAGATACACAGAGAACGAAAGATACAGAGACAGACACAGTGGCATATACAGAGAGAGATAGAGATACAGAGACTGACCCAGTGACAGACACAGGGTCAAGATACTGAGCCAGACACAGGGACAGATGAAAACACACACACAGACACAGGAATGCCGTCACTGGTTCTGCTGGCCACGGATGACACCATTTCCTCCTTGCCAATCTTTCCCAGGCCCTCCGTTCTGACTCTAGAAATGTCCTGGTGACTAACATTATAGCAACTGCTCTGTCACTCCAGGGTTTATCCCTCTCTCCTTTTATAAACAGGGTGGGACATTGAAAATCCCCCAGTACCCTGGCACCACTCAGATATTAATGAGGGTTGAATATAAGGGTCAGTGTTTGCACTATTTCCACACTGCATCCCTCAGTCACTGTCACACAGCCAATCCAGACCCGGTTAATCTTCTATTTCATTATGATATAAAAACTATTGGATTGAAAGGGGTTAACTGAGCCGGTTTGTTCAGTGAGTGTGATTAATGTCAGTCTCCATGGATCCTAACTGTGTCACTGGAGGGCTTCTCGCTGCTATTAATAAGCGATTCCATTCACTGTGTTATCCCAAACTGTCAGCGGGAGTGTCAATTCCAACACTTCCAGAAATCAGCGGCTCCAGAGAGACTGAGAGGAGGGAGCAGAATCTGGGTACCATCCACAGGAACGGTACAGCAACGGTTCAGAATCTGGGAACTATCCACAGGAACGTTACAGCAATGGATCACAATCTGGGAATTATCGATGGGAACGTAACAACAGTAGACAGGAGTTTATTCTTGGGTCTTATCTATATCTCTACCCAGTCTTTACCAGACCAGATCTGCGGCGCACTGATGATAATTCAGGCGGGTTATTTTCCCCTCCTGGCTGTTGTCGGTGTCCCTGGTAAGTCTCCCAGTTCAGTTATTCATTTAAAAAAACACTTGAAGAGTATTATTGCTCTCGTCATTCACATCTTGGGAAGATTGAATCCACGTTCTTCAGTTGATAAGTGGGTTAGTTCATAAGGTACAGGAGCAGAATGAGGGCATTTGGCCCATCGCGTCTGCTCCGTCATTCGATCTTGGCTGATCTCATCCTCATCTTAACGCCACCGTCCTGCCCATTCTCCAAAACCCTCAACCCATTCCCAATTCAAAAATCACAAACCTGCCTCCCATCCATGGACTCCATCTACACCTCCCGCTGCCGGGCGAAAGCGGGCAGCATAATCAAGGAACCCTCCCACCCGGCTTACTCACTATTCCAACTTCTTCCATCGGGCAGGAGATGCAGAAGTCTGAGAACACGCACGAACAGACTCAAAAACAGCTTCTCCCCCACTGTCACCAGACTCCTAAATGACCCTTTTATTGACTGACCTCATTAACACTACACCCTGTATGCTTTATCCCATGCCAATGCTTATGTAGTTACAGTATATACCTTGTGTTGCCCTATTATGCATTTTCTTGTATTGTCTTGAATTTTGTTTAATTCCCTTTTCTTCCCATGTACTGAATGATCTGTTGAGCTGCTTGTAGAAACATACTTTTCACTGTACATCGGTACATGTGAGAATAAACAAATCCAATCCAATAGAACCTGGAGCCTCACACCAGGGTGTGGATGGTCCTGTCAGCTGCAGTTAACGGCACAGTTCCACTGACCTTCTCTGTATCCGGAATTAAAAAGCCCGTCTCAGTAATGGTGACCATGACACTGTGGTGGTTTGAGGCAATACTGCAGGGGCTTCTTGTATAACAGGAAAGGATTTTATTGAGAAGAAGAAAATGGTTAACTATATACAGGTACAGAGATC
Organism: Scyliorhinus canicula; assembly: GCF_902713615.1. Taxonomy (NCBI): domain Eukaryota; kingdom Metazoa; phylum Chordata; class Chondrichthyes; order Carcharhiniformes; family Scyliorhinidae; genus Scyliorhinus; species Scyliorhinus canicula. The sequence goes on from NW_024055728.1 coordinate 5,066,742, forward strand.
TTTGAAATAGCTTTTTAATTGGGGGCTCCCGGACCACACTGTCGGTCCCCTGCTCCCAGGGATTATTGAGAAGTAAATGGTTAACTATATACAGAACAAACAACGTAGAAGGATGGGTGAGTAAATTTGCAGATGACACTAAAGTCGGTGGAGTTGTGGACAGTGCAGAAGGATGTTACAAGTTACAGAGGGACATAGATAAGATGTAGAGCTGGGCTGACAGGTGGCAAATGGAGTTCAATGCAGAAAAGTGTGAGGTGATTCATTTTGGAAGGAATAACAGGAAGGCAGAGTACTGGGTTAAAGGTAAGATTCTTGGTAGTGTGGACGAGCAGAGAGATCTCGGTGTCCATGTCCATAGATCCCTGAATGTTGCCACCCAGGTTGACAGGGTTGTTAATAAGGCGTACGGTGTTAAGAAGGCGTATTGGTAGAGGAATTGAGTTTCGGAGCCATGAGGTCATGTTGCAGTTGTACAAAACTCTGGTGCGGCCGCATTTGGAGTATTGTGTGCAGTTTTGGTCGCCACATTATAGGAAGGATGTGGAAGCATTGGGAAGGGTACAGAGGAGATTTACAAGGATGTTGCCTGGTATGGAGGGAAGATCATATGAGGAAAGGCTGAAGGACTTGAGGCTGTTTTCGTTAGAGAGAAGAAGGGTAAGAGGGGACTTAATTGAGTCAGACAAGATGATCAGAGAATTTGATAGGGTGGACATTGAGAGCCTTTTTCCTCGGATGTTGATGTCCAACACGAGGGGACATAGCTTTAAATTGAGGGGAGATAGATATAGGACAGATGTCAGAGGTAGGTTCTTTACTCAGAGAGTAGTAAGAACATAAGAACTAGGAGCAGGAGTAGGCCATCTGGCCCCTCGAGCCTGCTCCGCCATTCAATGAGATCATGGCTGATCTTTTGTGCTCAGGGCATGGAATGCCCTGCCTGGACCAGTAGTGGACTCGCCAACACTAAACGCATTCAAATGGTCATTGGATAGGCATATGGACGATAAGGGAATAGTGTAGAGGGACTTTAGAGGGGTTTCACATGTCGGCGCAACATCGAGGGCCGAAGGGCCTGTGCAGCGCTGTAATGTTCTATGTTCTATGAAACAGCATTTTAATTCGTGGCTCCCGAGGCCACATGCCTGACCCCTGCCCCCAGGTATTATTCCGCATTAGTCGGGGTTCACACACTCACACACGATTGGCCCCGAGCGGGTAACGTGGACCATATGGGATCACCCCTGAAAGAGGAGGCTTTATCAGATTCCACACCCTTACGTCCCTCAGTAACACATAAACAACTTGAGTCATTGACGGTGAACTGTGTTGAAGAAAAGCCGGAGACATTATAGTGGGGCAGTTCAGAACGGACCTTCACAGGGGAAACCTGAGGCATGGTGGATCACCTTGGGGCCCCATCCGGCTCCTCAATGGGATAGTGTTGTTCTGAGCAGCAGGATGTTGCCTCGAGGATTCGACACCACTTCGGGAACACCCCCCTCTCCAGCTCCATTGGGGTCACTGGTGAGTTCTCTCCGGATTTACCTGAGGAAGGAGCTGCGCTCCGAAAGCCAGTGATTCGAAACAAACCTGTTGTACTTTAACCTGCTGTTGTCAGACTTTTTAACTGTTCTCTCCGGTTCCCTCGGTCGGTTCCGGCTCTGCGGCGGGGGCAGTGGTGATGTCAGCTGGCTCCAACTGTTAAGACATTGGCTATGTGACCTCTCAACTCCTTAAATGGTCTAAGTACTTCCCAACCCGTCTGCCTTGTAATTCCACCATTTCTGACAGTGAACCATCTGCCTGGTAATTCCACCATGTCTGACAGTGGACCTGTGCCTGGTAATTCCTGCATGTCAGACACTGAACCGTCTGCCTTGTAATTCCTGCATGTCAGACACTGTACCATCTGCCTGGCAATTCCACCATGTCTGATACTGGACCGTCTGCCTGGCAATTCCACCATGTCTGAGACTGGACGTCTGTCTTGTAATTCCACCATGTCTGACACTGGACCGTCTGCCTTGTAATTCCACCATGTCTGATCCCGGGCCAAACTTCAGTATAATTCTGCCATGTATCCAATGTGGGCCTGAATAAAAGGGTGGGTGTGGGGTTGTATAATTTGATAGAAGGATGTGAGCCACCTCGATGTTTAATTGTCTGTTGGATTTCACCACTGCCGACAACATCTGATCTGCTCTCCGACAGTCCACCGGTGCCGTGTGCTGCGGGGTTGTTGCAATGTGGTGGATGCCGGTTGTATTGACAAAGTGCTGACATTTCTCCCCGGTGAACACAGTCACATTGTCGGACAACAATTCATCTGGGAGGCCGGGGGTCGCAGTCAAATCAACGCAGACCCTCTGTGGTGAATTCTGGGATGGCCGTCCACATCTCCTGAACATTGAAGCAGCTCCAGTGGGCGTCATCTAGGTTCAGGAACATTATTCCAGGAAAGGATTGGTGAAATACATATGTAACTTCATCAAGGGAAGGGCAGGATATTTCCTTGGATACAGGTGGGCTGTGAGTGGCAACGTTTACTGTGCCTGGACTAAATCTCAATTGGGGAACAATTTGCTCAATGTCCTTATCGATGACGGGCCACCGACTGCAGCTCCTGGTCAACATTCCCATCTCTGTTTATCCAGGGTGTGCTCTATATAACTCCTGCAGCAGTGGCTGTCTCGTTGTGGGTGGAACCACCACCCGGTAGCCCAGAGGAATAGTCTGTCCTCACAACGCAGTTCATGGTTTCTGATGAGGTGGGACCTTGGCTGTTCTGAATTCTCTGGATGCCATCCGATGAGGATCATTTGCATCTCCCTGGAAAGGACTGGATCGCGGTGAGTCCAGATCTTTATATGGACCAACGAGACCAGGGGGTGTCTGTAAAAGTTAGCAGCCGGACAATGTCCTGCCGAACGGATTTGGATGTCAAACGTTTGGGAAGCTGGAGCCGACTCTGGACATGGGCGTTTGTCATCTGCATCCCCGGCTGATGCTGGGAAATGGAGCTGGAGGCCGCCACAAACAAATCCACCGCAGGACCCTGACTGAGGCAATTTGAGGAATTGGCTTGTCTTCACCCAGGAGCCCCAGCAGTGACTAAGAGTCTGTTAGAATGGTTAAAGGACGGCCCTGCATGTACTGGTGGAATTTATTCACATCATTATTTACAGCGGTGCCGTCTTCTCTCAATCTGTGCAAACTTCCATTAGGCGTCGGTGACAGTTCGGGGGACAAAGGCACTCGACCTCTCTGAGTCATCCCCCATCCCATGGGACAGGACCACACCTATTCAATAACACGGTGCCGCAGGACAGGCTGATTAGTTTACTGGGATCAAAGTGCACATACAGCTGGGTGACTGTCGGGCCTGCTGGACGTGGTTCAAATCCTTTTCTTGTGGTTCTTTCCAATGCCTGAACTGGTGTTTCTTTAGCAGGAGCTGTCATGCAGCCAATGTGGGTGTCAGATTGCGGATGAACTGACCATTGCAGTTTCCTGTCGCTAAAAACATTTTATTTCTGCCACATTATTTGGTGGCAGCTCTTCCTCTCTGCCCCTCACCTTGTCCTCAGACTGTGCAGGCCTTTTGAGGCCACTTTGAATCCTAAGTGTGTGACCTCACTGGCCAGGTGCCAGGTCCCGGAGGGATACTCCACATATGCATACTGAGGGTTAGCGTGGAGTAACTGGATTTGTTCCACCAATGGGTCGGACTTGTGCACCCGCATATGCTTCCGGAGTAAGATGGGTCCGGGGGCGGCCAGCCACGTCGGGAGAGGGGATCCAGAGGACGACTTCCATGGCAGGGTGAACAAAGCTTTCCGTGCTCCCGGAGTCCAGCAGGCAGCCCGTCTCGTGGCCGTTGAGGTAGATGAGCGTTGTCGTTTTGGCGAGCGTGCGTGAACGTGACTGGTCGAGCTGAATGGCCGCGAGCCGTGGAGAAAATCCGTATTCATCGTCATCGTCCGAGTAGATGCTGGAAGAACCTTGCGTGACAGTCCCGGAAGGTCGGGATCCCCAGACGGCGGCGCCCAGGAACCGTACGTGGAGTTGGGGCACCAGGATGGCGGCGCCCAGAAGACGCACGTGGAGTCGGGGCCCCAAGATGGTGGCGCCAAGGACCGGCGCGTGGTGTCGGCGCCCCAAGATGGCGGCGCCCAGGGCCCTCACGTGGAGTCGTCGCCCCAAGTTGGCGGCGCCCGTGGGGCCCTCGTAGTTGCTGGGGGCGGGGTTAGCGGTGGCGGCGGGCCGTTCGGAGCGGCTGGGAGCGGGAGCAGAGAGGCGCGCAGGCCAGGCGCGGGGGCCCGGGGGCGGCGAGTGGAGAGTTGCGCGGTGCGCTGGAGAGGCCCTGAAGGGCCCAGAGGAGAGAGAGAGACGCGCAGACCAGACGCGGGGCCCGGAGGAGGGGGGGAGAGAGTTGCGCGTCTTCCAGGAGGGTACCGAGAGAGAGGCGCGCAGGCCGGGCGCTGGGGCCCGGCGGCGGGGGGGGGGGGGGGGGAGAATGTTGTGCGGCGTCCAGGAGGGACCAGCAAGGGCACGGACCGTGTTGGCCTGGCAGACAGTGGAGAAGTGACCCTTCTTCCCGCAGCTCTTGCAGCTCTGGGCAGCGCGAGTGAGGTTGTTTCGTGAACCCGCAAAAGTAGCAGCGGGGCCCAGTGGACTTGTCGGGGTGTCCCGCGGCGCAGGCCTGGGGGAGGTTGGGAGAGGCGGATGGCGGTGTGGAAGCGTGCCAGGAGGCCCAGGATGGTGCAGCACAGCTGGGGACATAGGTGCGGGCATTTAGATAGGCGATCTCCAGGGAGGTGGACAGAGTCCGTGCCTCAGTTAACCTGAGGTCGTCTTTCTCCAGCATCCGCTGGCGGATAGCGGGGGATTGCATCCCAGCCACGAAAGCGTCTCTGATCAGCAGTTCCATGTGCTCCGTAGCTGAGACTGCGAGGCAGGAGCAGTTCCTCCTCAGGTTGGCGAGGGCCTGGTAAAATTGGTCTAATGACTCACCGGGGAGCTGTTGTCTGGTTTAAGGAATTGTCCATTCAGCTTTAACATGGCGGCATCGTAATCTTTCTCCTCCTTGATTATCGCGTAGGCTGCAATACCCACGCTGGAGTGGAGGATGTGAAGCTTCTGTGCCATGGTGGGGGGGGCTAGCTGCAGACTCCAGATATCCTTAGAGACATGCCAGCCAATGTTGAAAAAGTTCTGCAGAGCTCGGAGTTTGCAGGCTGATGCGGAGGCATTCGGGCTTTATCCGGAACTGCATCTTCAAAAATCTAGCTTATTAAATTGATGAACCATCAATTGCACGAGAGACGAATTGCTGTACAAAAGTTAGGCTTTAATAAGCTACAACTTAGCCCTGCGGTCGACTACAGCAAAATGGACGACCGTCGGGCGTTCTGACTATTTATACCTCGGTATGGAGTCCTGGTTAACTCAGCCTCTCGACCAATCGGAGAGCCGTCACATGACTGGTCTCAATCAATCGGTCGAGAGGCACATGACCGACCAGGGCCAATGGTAAGCCGGTGTTCTGCACCAATGGCAGACAGTTATGCAAATCATACCACCACAAGCAGTTATATGTTTCATTTGGTACGAAGGGGATCTAAGGATAAGGGGGTGGGGGTGGGAACAGCGGATGCGTTGGATAGTCATCCATGATCATAATGAATGGTGTTCTCGGCATGAAGTGAAGAATGGGCCCTTCCTGCTCCGGTTTTCTCTCGTTCGCTGTTTATATGTAGTTACACAAGTAGTGCTGTTAAGGAGGGAGTTGCAGGATTGCTATTGAAAATCAGTTGCTCCATGTATTGTAGGTAGATGCACAGTGTAGCTCAGAAGGGAGTACTATGACTTTTATTGTCATATAGGTGGTCAATAGGACTTTAAGCTAGAGATTGGGGGGGAAGGGAAAGTCAGGGAACCAAGAGGTGAAGGAGTCAGTGGGAAGCGTAGCCACTTAGGATTACAAAAAATCAGGAAAAGACAGAGCTCAGGAGAGGTTACGATAGTCCCCATCTCACAAAATATGACACAGTGTATGGAAAGGCTCAGTAAACCAAGGTCCACCACACTAAGAAAACAAAAAGGGACAGTCAATATGGAATTAAAGGTGCTATATTTAAATGCCCGCAGTGTACGGAACAAGGTAGATGAGCTTGTGGCCCAGATTGTGACTGGCAGGTATGATGTGGTAGGTATCACAGAGACGTGGTTGCAGGGGGTTCAGGACTGGCAGTTAAACATCCAGGGATTTACAACCTATCGAAAAGACAGAGAGGTGGGTAGAGGGGGCGGGGTTGCCTTGTTAATTAGAAATGAAATTAAATCATTAGCACTAAACGACATAGGGCCAGACGATGTGGAGTCTGTGTGGGTAGAGTTGAGGAACCACAAAGGCAAAAAAACCATAATGGGAGTTATGTACAGGTCTCCTAACAGTGGTCAGGACACAAAATGCACCACGAAATAGAAAGGGCATGTCAGAAAGGCAAGGTCACAGTGGTCATGGGGGACTTCAAAATGCAGGTGGACTGGGTAAATAATGTTGCCAGTGGACCCAAAGAAAGGGAATTCATTGAATGTTTACAGGATGGCTTTTTGGAACAGCTTGTGATGGAGCCCACGAGGGAACAGGCTATTCTGGACTTAGTGTTGTGTAATGAGCCAGAATTGATAAAAGATCTTAAAGTAAGGGAACACTTAGGAAGCAGTGATCATAATATGGTAGAATTCAGTCTGCAATTTGAAAGAAGGAAGGTAGAATCAGATGTAAAGGTTTTACAGTTAAATAAGGGTAATTACAGGCGCATGAGGGAGGAACTGACGAAAATCGACTAGAAGCAGAGCCTAGTGGGAAAGACAGTAGAACAGCAATGGCAGGAGTTTCTGGGAGTAATTGAGGACACAGTGCAGAGGTTCATCCCAAAGAAAAGAAAGGTTATCAGAGGGAGGATTAGGCAGCCATGGCTGACAAAGGAAGTCAGGGAATGCATCAAGGCAAAAGAGAGAGCCTATAATGTGGCAAAGAGTAGTGGGAAGTCAGAAGATTGGGAAGGCTACAAAAACAAACAGAGGATAACAAAGAGAGAAATAAGGAAGGAGAGGATCAAATATGTAGGTAGGCTAGCCAGTAACATTAGGAATGATAGTAAAAGTTTATTTAAATACATTAAAAACAAACGGGAGGAAAAAGTAGACATTGGGCCGCTCCAAAATGACGCTGGTAATCTAGTGATGGGAGACAAGGAAATAGCTGAGGAACTTAATAAGTACTTTGCGTCAGTCTTCACAGTAGAAGACATGAGTAATATCCCAACAATTCAGGAAAGTCAGGGGGCAGAGTTGAATATGGTTGCCATCACAAAGGAGAAAGTGCTAGAGAAACTAAAAGGTCTGAAAATTGATACATCTCCGGGCCCAGATGGGCTACATCCTAGAGTTCTAAAGGAGATAGCTGAAGAAATAGTGGAGGCGTTAGTTATGATCTTTCAAAAGTCACTGGAATCAGGGAAAGTCCCAGAGGATTGGAAAATCGCTGTTGTAACCCCCCTGTTCAAGAAGGGAACAAGAAAAAGATGGAAAATTATAGGCCAATTAGCCTAACCTCGGTTGTTGGCAAAATTCTAGAATCCATCGTTAAGGATGAGATTTCTAAATTCTTGGAAGTGCAGGGTCGGATTAGGACAAGTCAGCATGGATTTAGTAAGGGGAGGTCGTGCCTGACAAACCTGTTAGAGTTCTTTGAAGAGATAACAAATAGGTTAGACCAAGGAGAGCCAATGGATGTTATCTATCTTTACTTCCAAAAGGCCTTTGACAAGGTGCCTCACGGGAGACTGCTGAGTAAAATAAGGGCCCATGGTATTCGAGGCAAGGTACTAACATGGATTGACGATTGGCTGTCAGACAGAAGGCAGAGAGTTGGGATAAAAGGTTCTTTTTCGGAATGGCAACCGGTGACAAGTGGTGTCCCGCAGGGTTCAGTGTTGGGGCCACAGCTGTTCTCTTTATATATTAACGATCTAGATGACGGGACTGGGGGCATTCTGGCCAAGTTTGCCGATGATACAAAGATAGGTGGAGGGGCAGGTAGTATTGAGGAGGTGGGGAGGCTGAAGAAAGATTTAGACAGTTTAGGAGAGTGGTCCAAGAAGTGGCTGATGAAATTCAACGTGAGCAAGTGCGAGGTCTTGCACTTTGGAAAAAAGAATAGAGGCATGGACTATTTTCTAAACGGTGACAAAATTCATAATGCTAAAGTGCAAAGGGACTTGGGAGTCCTAGTCCAGGATTCTCTAAAGGTAAACTTGCAGGTTGAGTCCGTAATTAAGAAAGCAAATGTAATGTTGTCATTTATCTCAAGAGGCTTGGCATATAAAAGCAGGGATGTACTTCTGAGGCTTTATAAAGCACTAGTTAGGCCCCATTTAGAATACTGTGAGCAATTTTGGGCCCCACACCTCAGGAAGGACATACTGGCACTGGAGCGGGTCCAGCGGAGATTCACACGGATGATCCCAGGAATGGTAGGCCTAACATACGATGAACGTCTGAGGATCGTGGGATTATATTCATTGGAGTTTAGGAGGTTGAGGGGAGATCTAATAGAAACTTACAAGATAATGAATGGCTTGGATAGGATGGACGTAGGGAAGTTGTTTCCATTAGCAGGGGAAACTAGGACGCGGGGGCACAGCCTTAGAATAAAAGGGAGTCACTTTAGAACAGAGATGAGGAGAAATTTCTTCAGCCAGAGAGTGGTAGGTCTGTGGAATTCATTGCCACAGAGGGCGGTGGAGGCCGGGACGTTGTGTGTCTTTAAGACAGAAATTGATAAATTCTTGATTTCTCGAGGAATTAAGGGCTACGGGGAGAGAGCGGGTAAATGGAGTTGAAATCAACCATGATTGAATGGTGGAGTGGACTCGATGGGCCGAATGGCCTTACTTCCGCTCCTGTGTCTTATGGTCTTATTGGTCATCAGTCAGTCCACGTGATGTGTTAGGGAAGGAGTATATGGATTATTATTACACATTAGTCTGTCAATGTGATGTATGTACACCCACAGTGCTGGTAGAGAGGTTTCCAGGACTGGTATCGGACAATCAGTCTATGTGGTGAATGTACACCCACAGTGCTGTTAGAGAGAGTTCCACGGCCGTTATTGTACATCCGTACGTCCATGTGGTGTAGATGGCACCTTAGTGCTGTGAGAGAGGGATTTCCAGGATTGTTAATGGACATTCAGTTCATGTGGTGTATGTACACCCAAAGTGCTGTTAGAGAGAGATTTCCAGGATTCTTATTGGACACCAGTCGGTCCATTAGGGGGGTTAGTGTGTGTGTGGCATTAGTGTGCGTGGGGCAGGTTAGTCGGTGTGTTTGAGGTTAGTGCGTGAGTTAGTTTGTAAATGTGGGTGGGGGTATTAGTGTGTTTATGAGGGGGTGACTGGGTGTGTGTATGTGGCGGAGGTTAGTGTGTGTGAAGGAGTTAGTGTGCGCGCGGTGGCTGTTAGTGTGTGGGGGCTGCGTGTGCGTGGGTGCTAGTGTGTGTGTGGGTGGCGTTAGTGTTTGGGGGCGAGTGTGTCAGGGTGTTAGTGTGTGTGGGGGTTAGTGTGTGTGGGGGTTAGTGTGTGGGGGGGTTAGTGTGTGTGTGGTGGGTTTAGTGTTTGTGTGTGGGTGATTAATGTGTGTGTGGGGGGGATAATTGTGTGTTTGGGATGTTAGTGGCTGTGGGTGGGTTAGTGTGTGTGTGAGGGTGTCAGTGTGTGTGTTTGGGAGGGTTAGTGGGAGTGGGGGTTAGTGTGGGGTTCAGTCTGTGTCTTTGGGGGGTGAATGGGTGTGGGTGGGTTCGTGTGTGTGTGGGGGGATCAGTGTGCGTGGGGGTGTTTAGTGTGTGGCTGTGGGGGGGGTTAGTGAATGTCTGTGGGGGGTTAGTGTGCATCTGTGAGGGGATGTTAGTGCGTGTGTGTGGGGGGTAGTATGTGTGTGGGGCTAGTGTCTGTTTTCGGGGGGGTTTGTGTGCATGTGTCTGGGGGTTTCGTGGGTCAGTGGGGAGGTTTAGTGTTTGTGGGTGATTTAGTGTGTGTTGGGGGGTTAGTGTGTGTGGAGGGTTAGTATATGTGTGGGGGCGGTTAATGTGTGTGGCTTGGTTAGTGTGATTGTTTGGGGGGGTTGGGTACGTGTGTGGAGCGGTTACTGTATGTGTGGGGGAGGGTCAGTGTGTGTGTGTCTGGGGGGAAGTGTCTGTTTGTGGAGGGCTTAGTGTGTGTGTTGGAGGGGTTTGTGGGTGTATGGGGGATTAGTATGTGTGTGGGCGGGTAGTGTGTGGGGGGTTAGTGTGTGTGTGTGTGTGTGTGTGTGTGTGTGTGTGTGTGTGGAGGGGTTACTGTGTGTGTGGGGGGTTTAGTGTGTGTGTGAGGGTCAGTGTGTGCGTGGGGGTTAGTGTGTGTGGGGATTGTTAGTGTGTGTGCGGCGGGAGGGGATGTGCGTGTTTGGGGTTAATGTGGGCGGAGCTAATGTGTAAGTGTGCATGTGGGGGAGGTTAGTGTGTGTGAAGGGGTTAGTGTGTGTGAGGGGGTGTTAGTGTTTCTGCGGGGTGGGGTTAGTTTGTGTGGGTGGGGCACGTGTGTGTGTGGGACGTTAGTGTGTGCGAGGGGGGGTTAGTGTCTGAGGGGGGGTTAGTGTGTGTGGGGGGGGTTAGTGTGTTGGGGTTATTGTGTGTGGGGGGTGTTAGTGTGTGTGTTTGGGAGCTCAGTGGGTGTGGGGCGGCTAGTGTGTGTGGGAGGGGCGTCAGTGTGCGCGCGGTGGTTTAGTGTGTGTGGGGCTTGTGTGTGGGAAGGATAATGTATGTTTGGGGGCTTAGAGAGTGTGGGGTGTTTGGTGTGTGTGATGGGGGTCAGTTTTTGTCGCTGGTGTTTAGTGTGTGTGGGGGGTTAGTGTGTGTGGGGTCACGGTTAGAATGCATATGGGGGTTAGTGTGTGCTGGGGTTTAGACTGTGTGGGGTGGTTAGTATATGTGAGTGGGGGGTTAGAGTCTGTGTTGGGGGTAAGTGTGTGGGGGTTCGTATATTTGTGTTGGGGTAGAGTGTGTGTTAGTGCGTGCGTGTGGGTTAGTATGTGTGTGGGTGGGGTTCGTCTGTGTGTGTGGTGGGTTCGTGTGTGTGGGGATTGTTAGTGTGAGTGGGAGGTTAGAGTTTGTGTGTGGGTGTTAATGACTGTGTATGTGAGGGAGTTAGTGAGTGTGGTGGTGTTGGTGTGTGTGGAGGGGTTAGTGTGAGTGGGAGGAGTAGTGTGAGTGTGGGGGTGTTAGCGTGTGTGGGGTGTGTGAGTGTATGGGGAGGGGTTAGTATGTGGGAGTGTTAGTGTGCGTATGGGGAGTTAGTGTGTGGGGGTATTAGTGTGCGTTTGGGGGGTTAATTTGTGGGTGTGTTAGTGTGTGTGAGGTGATAGTTTGTTTGTGTGTGTCCGGGGGGGTTAGTGTGTGTGGGCTAGGGTTAGTGTGTATGTGTGTGGGCGGGTTATTGGGTGTGTGGGTGGGATAGTGTGTGTGGGGGTGGTTAGCGTGTGTGGGGTATGGGTAGTGTATGTTTGTGTGGGTGTTAGTGTGTGGGGGGGTGGTTCGTGTTTGTGGTAGGTTAGTGTGTGTGGGCGGGTTAGTGTGTGTGTGGCCGGGTTAGTGTGTGTGGGCGGGTTAGTGTGTGTGTGGGGGTCAGTGTGTGTGTGGGCGGGTTAGTGTGTGTGTGGGGGGTTAGTGTGTGTGGGGGTTAGTGTGTGTGTGGGGGTTAGTGTGTGTGTGGGGGGATTAGTGTGTGTGTGGGCGGGTTAGTGTGTGTGTGGGGGATTGTGTTTGTGTGTGGGGGGTTAATGTGTGTGGGTGTTAGTGTGTGTGTGGGCGGGTTAGTGTGTGTGGGGGGGGGTTAGTGTGTGGGGGTTTAGTGTGTGTTGGGGGTTAGTGTGTGGGGGTTTAGTGTATGTGGGCTGGTTAGTTTGTGTGTGGGGGAATAGTGTTTGTGTGTGGGGATTAATGTGTGTGTGGGCGGGTTAGAGTATTTGGGGGTTAGGTTGTGTGTGGGGGGTTAGTGTGTGTATGAGCGGCTAGTGTGTGTGGGGGGTTAGTGTGTGGGTGTTTAGTGTTGTGTGCGAGTTAGTTTGTGTGTGGGGGATAGAGTTTGTTTGGGCGGGTTAGTTTGTGTGTGGGGGGTTAGTGTGTGTGGGGGGGGTTAGTGTGTGTGGGGGATAGGGTATGGGAGGGGTTAGTGTGTGTGGGGGTGTTAGGGTGTGTGGGGTGTTACTTTGTGTGTGTGTGTCTGGGGTGTTAGCGTGTGTGTGAGGTTGGTGTGTGTGGTGGTTGGTGTGTCTGTTTGGGGGGGAGTTCAGAGTGTGTGGGGTGTGTTTATTGTGTGTGGGGGTGTTAGTGTGTTTGTGGGGGGTTAGTCTGTGTGGGTGGTTCACTGGGTGTGTGGGGGAGGGTGTTAGCGTGTGTGGGGGTTACAGTGTCTAGGGCGTTAGTGTGTGCTAGGGGTTAGACTGTGTGGGGTGGTTAGTATATGTGAGTGGGGGGTTAGAGTCTGTGTTGGCGGGCAGTGTGTGGGGTGTTTGTTCATGACTGTGGGGGTAGAGTTTGTGTGGGTGTGTTAGTGTATAGGTGGGTTCGTATGAGTGGGTGGGGTTCGTCTGTGTGTGTGGTAGGTTCGTGTGTGTGGGTAGTGTTAGTGTGTGTGTGGGGGGTCAGAGTTTGTGTGTGGGGGTTAATGTGTGTGTATATGAGGGGGTTAGTGTGTGTGGGGGATGTTAGTGTGTGTGGGCGAGGTAGTGTGAGTGTGGGGTGTTAGCCTGTGTGGGGTGCGTTAGTGTTTGTGGGGGGTGAGTGTGTGGAGGTGTTAGTGTGCGGTTGGGGGGGTTAGTGTGTGGAAGGAGAAGTGCTCCGAAAGCTCGTGTTTGAGGCAAAGCTGTTGGACTTTAACCTGGTGTTGGAAGACGTCTTACTGTGCTCACCCCAGTCCAACGCCAGCATCTCCACATCATGTAGAAAATAGAACATAGAAAATAGAACATTGCAGCGCAGTTCAGGCCCTTCGGCAGTCGATGTTCGCCGACCTGGGAAACCCTTCTAAAGCCCATCTACACAATTCCCTTAGCGTCCAGATGTCTATCCAATGACCATGTGAATGCGTTTAGTGTTTGCGAATCCACTACTGTTGCTGTCAGGGCATTCCACACCCCTACTACTCTCCGAGTAAAGAACCTACCTCTGACATCTGTCCTTCACCATCCGAGGAAGAAGGCTCTCACTGTCCACCCTATCTAATCGTCTGATCATCTTGTATGCCTCAATATATCACCTCTTAACCTTCGTCTGTCTAACGAAAACAGCCTCAACTCCCTCAGTCTTTCCTCATAAGTTCTTCCCTCCATACCAGGCAACATCTTGGTAAATCTCCTCTGCACCCTTTCCAATGCTTCCACATCCTTAATGTAATCCGGCGACCAGAACTGCACGCAATACTCCAAATGCGTCCTCACCAGAGCTTTGTACAACTGCAACGTGACCTCATGGCTCCGAAACTCAGTTCCTCTACCAATAAAAGCTAACACATCGTACGCCTTCTTAACAACCCTGTCAACCTGGGTGGCAACTTTCAGGGATCTATGTACATGGACACAGAGATCGCTGCTCATCCACACTACCAATAATCTTACCATTAGCCCAGTACTCTGTCCGCCTGTTATTCCTTCCAAAATGAAACACCTCACTCTTTTCTGCATTAAACTCCATTTGCCACCTGTCAGCCCAGCTCTGCAGCTTATCTGTGTCCCTCTGCAACTAGCAACATCCTTCTGCACTGACCACAACTCCACTGACTTTAGTGTCATCTGTACATTTACTCACAGATCCTTCTATGCCTTCCTCCAGGTAATTTATAAAAATGACAAACAGTGGCCCCAAAACAGATCCTTGTGGTACAGCACTAGTAACTGGACTACAGTCTGAACATTTCCCATCAACCACCACCCTTTGTCTTCTTCCAGCTAGCCAATCTCTGATCCAAACTGCTAAATCACCCTGAACCCCATGCCTCCGTATTTTCTGCAATATCCTACCCTCGGAAATCTTATCAAACGCTTTACTGAAATCCATATATAACACATCAGCTGCTTTACCCTCATCCACCTGTTTGGTCACCTTCTCAAAGAACTCAACAAGGTTTGTGAGGCACAATCTACCCGTCACAAAACCACGCTGACTATCTCTGATCAAATTATTCCTTTCCAGATGATTTTACATCCTATCTCTTATAAAACTTTCCAGGACTTTGCCCACAACAGAAGTAACGCTTACTGGTCTATAGTTACCGGGGTTGTCTCTACTCCCCTTCTTCAACAAGGCGACAACATTTGCTATCCACCAGTCTTGTAGTCTACTAGCCTGTAACTCAGAATTTTCCTCGACAACATTGTATTTTTCCTGTGTGAATACCGACGAAAAATATTCATTTAGCACCTCTCCTATCTCATCGGACTCCACGCCCAACATCCCACTACTGTCCTTGACTGGCCCTACTCTTACACTAGTCATTCTTTTATTCCTGACATACCTATAGAAAGCTTTAGGGTTATCCTTGATCCTACCTGCCAAAGACTTCACATGTCCCCTCCTGGCTCTTCTTAGCTCTTTTTTTAGATCCTTCGTAGCTGATCTGTAACTCAAGCGCCCTAACTGAACCTTCACGTCTCATCATTACATAAGCCTCCTTCTTCCTTTGACAAGTGTTTCAACTGCTTTACTAAACCATGGTACCTCGCTCGACGACTTCCTCCCTTCCTGACAGGTACATACTTCTCAAGGACATTCAGTAGCTGTTCCTTGAACATGCTCCACATACCCATTGTGACCATCCCCTGCAGTTTTCCACTCCATCCGGTGCATCCTCGGTCTTGCGTCATCGCATCATAATTGCCTTTCCCCCAGATCAATCTCTTGCATTGCGGTATAAACCTATCCTTTCTATCGCTAAAGTCACGTAATTGAATTGTGGTCACTATCACCAAAGTGCTCACCTACCTCCAAATCTAACACCTGTCCTGGTTCTTTACCCAGAACCAAATCCAATACGGCATCGCCTCTCGTTGGGCTATCTGCATACTGCGTCAGGAAACCCTCCTGCCCACATTGGACAAAAAAGGATCCATCTAAATTACGAGATGTGTGTGTGTGTGTGCGCGCGAGGGTTGTTAGTGTGTCTGCGTGGTGGCGTTAAGTTGTGTGGGTGGGGCTTGTGTGTGTGTGTGTGTGGGGGGGGGGGTGTTAGTGTGTGTGGGGGATAGTGTCTGTTGGGGGGTGTTAGATTATGTGGGTGGCTTAGTGTTTGTGTGTGGGTGGAGTCAGGGTGTGTGGGGTGGTTTAGTGTGTGTGTGGGTTAGTGTGTGTGGGGGATAGTGTGTGTTTGGGGTGGGTTCGTGGGTGTGGGGGGATTTGTGTGTGTGTGAGGTGGGTCAGTGTGTGGGGGGTGTTAAGTGTGTGTGGCGGGTTAGTGTGTTTTTTGGTGGGGTTAGTATGTGTGGGGGGTAGTGTGGATATGTGGGGGGGTTTAGTTTGTGTGTGGGGGGGGGTTTAGTGGGTGATTGGGGGGGTAAGTGCGTGAGGGGTGTTGTCGTGTGTAGGGGTTAGTGTCTGTGGGGGGTTTAGACTGTGTGGGGTGGTTAGTACATGTGTGTGGGAGGTTAGTGCGTGTGGAGGGGTTTAGTGTGTGTGGCGGTTTAGAATATGTGTGGGCTTGTTAGTGTGTGTGGGCGTGTTAGTGTGTGTGGGGTTAGTATGTGTGTGGGTGGGGTTCGTCTGTGTGTGGGGGGTTATTGTGTGTGAGGGGGTTTGTGTGTGTGTGGGGGGGTTAGTGTGTGTGGGGGTTAGTGTGTGTGGCGAGGTGATTAGTGTGTGTGGTGTGTTTGAGTGTGTAGGGGTTGGTTAGTGTGTGTGGGTGCTATAGTCTGTGTGTGGGGTTTAATGTGTGTAGGGTTAGTGTGTGTGCGGCGGGTTAGTGTGTGGGGTTTTGGTGTGTCTGGGTGTGTTATTGTGTGTGGGTGGTTAGTGCTTGTGTGTGACGGGGTGGGTTAGTGTGTGTGGGCGGGTTAGTGTGTGTGGGGGTGTTAGTGTGTGAGGGCGGGTTAGTGTGTGTTGGGGGATTAGTGTATGTTTAGGGGTAAGTGTGTTTGTGCGTGTTCGTGTGAGAGCTGGGGTGTTAGAGAGTGTGGGGGTGTTAGTGTGTGGGGGTTAGTCAGTGTGGGTGTTAGTATGTGTGGGGTTGTTAGTGTGTGCGCGTGAGTTAGGATGTGAGGGCGGGTTTGTATGTTTGTTGCGTTAGTGCGTGGCGGTGTGAGTGTGTGTGGTGGTTTATTTCTTTTGTGTCTGTCTGGGGTGGTTGGTGTGTGTGTGGTGGTTAGTGAGTGTGTGGAGGGGTTAGTTGGAGTGTGTGGGGGATAGTGTGTGTGGGGGTGTTATGTCTATGTGTGGGGTGGTTAGTGTGTGGGGATTAGTGTGTGTGTAGGGGTTTAATGTGTGTGGGGGAGTAGTATGTGTGTGGGCGCATAAGTGGGTGTGTCGGGGTGGGTTTGTGTGTGGGCGGTTAGTGTGCGTTTGGGGGTTAGTGTGGGGGTGGTTCGTGTGTGTGGTGCGTTAATGTGTGCGGGTGTTAGTGTGTGTGGGGAGAGTCTGTGTGTGGGATTCAATGTTTGTTAGTGGCTTTTAGAGAGTGTGTGCGGGGATAGTGTGTGGAGGTTTAGTGTGTGTGGGCGGGAAAGTGAGTGTGTGGGGGGTTAGTGTGTGTGGGGGGTTAATGTGTCTGGTGGGTTAGTGTGTGTGTGGGGTGGGGGTTCGAGTGTGTGTGGGTGTTAGTGTATGTTTATGGGGTTAATGGGTGTGACGGGGTTTGTGTATGGGTGTCAATGTGTGTGGGGGTTGTTTAGTGTGTGTGGGGGTGTTAGTGTTTGTGAGTCTGGGTGGGGTTAGTGTGTATGTGTGTTGCGCGGTTAGCGTGTAAGGATGGTTATTGTGTGTGGGGTAGTGTGTGTTTGTGGGAAGGTTAGTGTGTGTGTGGTGTTAGTGTGTGTGGGCGGGTTCGTTTGTGTTGGGGGTTAGTGTGTGTAGGGGTTAGTCTGTCTGTGCGTGTTCGTTTGAGTGTGGGGTTGTTAGAGAGTATGGGGGTGTTAGTGTGTGGGAGGTTAGTCTGTGGGAGTGTTAGTATGTGTGGGATTGTTAGTGTGTGAGCGCGAGTTAGTCGGTATGTGGGGGTTTGTGTGTTTGGGGCGTTAGTGTGTGGCGGTGTGAATGTGTGTGGGGGGTTAGTTTGTTTGTGTGTGTCGGGGGTTGTTGGCGTGTGTGTGGGGGTTAGTGTGTGTGGGCGGGTTAGAGGGAGTGTGTTGGGGATAGTGTGTAGGGGTGGGTTTATAGTGTATGTGGGGGTGGTTAGTGTGTGTGGGATACTGTGTGTGTAGGGGTTTAGTGTGTGTGCGGGGTATTAGTATGTGTATGGGCTCGTTAGTGTGTGTGTGGGGGTGGGTATGTGTGTGGGCGGTTAGTGTGTGTGGGGGTTAGTGTGAGGTTGGTTCGTGTCTGTGGTGCGTTAATGTGTGCGGGGGGGTTCGTGTGTGTGTGGGTAGAGTCTGTGTGTGGTATTCAATGTTTGTTTGTGGGGGGTTAGTGAGTGTGGGGGTGGTTATAGTGTGTGTGGAGATTTAGTGTGCATGGGCGCGTTAGTGTGTGTGGAGGGGTTAGTGTGTGTGGGGTGTTAGTATGTGTGTGTGGCTGGTGAGATAGTGTGTTTGTGGAGGGGTTAGAGTGTGTGTGGAACTTAGTGTATGTTTAGGGGGTTAATGGGCTTGACGGGGTTTGTGTGTGTGGGGGGTCAATGTGTGTGGTTTTTGTTTTGTGTGTGTGGGGGTGTTTCTGTTGGTGAGTCAGGGGGGTTAGTGTTTGCATGTGTGGCGCTGTTAGCGTGTATGGGTGGTTAGTGTGTGTGGGGTAGTGTGTGTTTGTGGGGAAGTTAGTGTGAGGGGGTGTTTAGTGGGTTTGTGTGGGGTGTTAGAATGTGTGGAGGGGGTTAGTATGTGTGGGGGGGTTCGTCTGTATGGGGGGTTAGTCTGTGTGGGGTTTAGTGTGAGTGTGGGGGAATAGTGTGTGTGTGAGTGGTGCTTAGTTTGTGTGCAAAGAAAAAAGAACGAAGAAAATTACAGCACAGGAATAGGCCCTTCGTCCCTCCCAGCCTGCACCGATCCAGATCCTTTATCTAAGCCTGTTGCCTATTTTCCAAAGTCTACTTCTCCCTGTTCCACACCCGTTCATATATCTAACCAGATCCATCTTAAATGATGCTACCGTACCCGCCTCTACCACCTCCGCTGGCAACGCCATCCAGGCACCCACCACCGTCTGCGTAAAAAAGCTTTCCACGCACATCCCCCTTAAACTTTTCCCCTCTCTCCTTGAAATCGTGACCCCTTGTAATTGACATCCCCACTATTGGAAAAAGCTTGTTCCTATCCACCCTGTCCATGCTTCTCATAATTTTGTAGACCTCAATCAGGTCTCCACTCAACCTCCGTCTTTCCAATGAAAACAATCCTAATCTACTCAACCTTTCTTCATAGCTACCACCCTCCTGGTGAACCTCCTCTGCACCCTCTCTAAAATATCCACATCATTTCTGTAATGTGGCGACCAGAACTGCACGCAGTATTCCAAATGTGGCCTAACCAAAGTCCGATGCAACTGTAACATGATCTGCTGACTCTTGTACTCAATACCCCGTCCGATGAAGGGAAGCATGCTGTATGCGTTCTTGACCACTCTATCGTCCTGCGTTGCCACCTTCAGGGTGCAATGGACCTGAACTCCCAGATCTCTCTGTTCATCAATTTTCCCCAGGACTCTTCCATTGACCATGTAGTCTGCTCTTGAGTTAGATCTTCCAAAATGCATCACATCGCATTTGCCTGGATTGAACTCCATCTGCCATTTCTCTGCCCAACTCTCCAATCTATCTATATGTTGCTGTATTCTCTTACAGTCCGCCTCGCTATCTGCAACTCCACCAATCTTAGTATCATCTGTAAAGTTGCTCATCAGACCACTTATACCTTTGAATTTAAGAGCCGTGAGGTGATGATGCAGCTTTACAAAAACTTGGTCAGGCCACAATTGGAGTACTGTGTACATTTCTGGTCACGTCATTTTAGGAAGGATGTGGAAGCCTTGGAAAAGGAGATTTACCAGGCTGTTGCCTGGAATGGAGAGTAGGTCTTACGAGGAAAGGTTGAGGGTGCTGGGCCTTTTCTCATTAGAACGGAGAAAGATGAGGGGCGACTTGATAGAGGTTTATAAGATGATCAGGGGAATAGATAGAGTAGACAGTCAGAGGGGACATAAATTTAAGGTAAATGGTGGAAGATATAGGGGGGATGACATAGGTAGGTTCTTTACCCAGAGAGTAGTAGGGGCATGGAATGCACTGCCTGTGGAAGTAGTTGAGTCAGAAACGTTAGGGATTATCAAGCGGATATTGGATAGGTACATGGATTAGGGTAGAATAATGGAGTGTAGAAGGGCCTGTTCTGTGCTGTATTTCTCTATACTTTCGTCCAGATCATTTACGTATATCACAAACAACAGTAGTCCGAGCACGGATCCCCGTGGAAAACCACTAGTCACCTTTCTCCATTTTGAGACACTCCTTTCCACCACGTCTCTCTGTCTCCTGTTGCCCAGCGAGTTCCTTATCCATCTAGCTACACCCTGAACCCCATACGACATCACTTGTTCTATCAACCTGCCTTGGAAAACGTTATCAAATGTTTTACTGTAGTCCATGTATATGATATCTACAGCCCTTCCCACATCAATTAACTTTGTCATTTCCTCAAAGAATTCTATTAGGTTTGTAGGACATGACCTTCTCTGCACAAAACCATGCTGCCTATCACTGATACGTGTATTTTCTTTCAAATGTGAATAGATCCTATCCCTCAGTATCTTCTCCAACAGTTTGCCTACCACTGACGTCAGGTTCACAGGTCCAAAATTCCCTGGATTATCCCTGCTAGCCTTCTTAAACAAAGGGACAACATTAGCAATTCTCCAGTCCTCCGGGACCTCACCCGTGCTCAAGGATGCTGCAAAGATATCTGTTAGGACCCCAGCTATTTCGTCACTCGCTTCCCTGAGTATCCAGGGATAGATCCCATCCGGTTCTGGGGACTTGTCCACCTTAATTCCTTTTAGGATACCCAAAGTCTCCCCTCCCTTATGACGACATGACCTAGAGTATTTAAGCATGCATCCCTAGCCTCAACATCCATCATGTCCCTCTCCTTCGTGAATACCGATGCAAAGTACTCATCAATAAGTTCACTAATTTCCTCTGACTCCACGCATAAATTCCCTCTTTTGTCGTTGAGTGGTCCAATCCTTTCTCTAGTTAACCTCTTGCTCCTTATATACGAATAATAGGCTTTGGGATTTTCCTTAACCCTGTTATCCAAAGATATTTCGTTTAGCCCTCTTTATTGCGTGTTTGAGATTTGTCCTACTTTCCCGATATTCCTCCAAAGCTTCATTAGTTTTGAGTTGCCTCGATCTTATGTATGCTTCCTTTTTCATTTTAGCTAGTCTCACAATTCCACCCGGCATCCATGGTTCCCTAATCTGGCCATGTCTATCTCTCATTTTGACAGGAACATGTCTGTCCTTTGGGTGTTGTGTGTGTGAGGGGTTAGTTTTTGTGTGTTTTTCTTGAGGGGGGGGGGGGGGTGTTAGTGTGCGTGTGGTGCGGTTAGTGTGTGGGAGGATTAGTTTGTATGAGGGTAGTTAGTGTGTGTGCGTCGTTGTTAATGTGGTTGGGGGGTGGTTAGTGTGTGTTTGGGTGGTTGTTAGTGTGTGTGAGGTTTCGTGTGAGTGTAGGTGTGATATTGTGTTGGGGTGTTAGTGTGTGTGGGGAGGGTTAGTGCGTGTGTGAGGACGGGTTTGTGGGTGTGTGGGGGTTAGTGTATGTGGGGGTGGTTAGTGGGTGCGGGTTTAGTGTGTGTGGTCGTGTTAGTGTGTGTGGGGGGGTCTGTGTTTGTGTGTGGGGGGTTAGTGTGAGTTGGGGGGTTAGTGTTTGTGTGGGCGTGTAAGAGTGTGTGTGGGGGATGGTGAATGTGTGGGCGGGTTATTGTGTGTGGGGGTTTAGAGTGCGCGTGCGTGGGAAATTGTGTGTGTGCGGGGTAGTTAGTGTTTGTATGTGGGCGAGTTAGTTGATGTGTGGATGGTTACTGTGTGTGGGGGTGGTTAGAGTGTATGTGGAGGTAGTTAGTGTGTGGGGTTTAGTGTGTGTGGGGGTGGTTCGTGTGTGCGCGTGATGCTTAGTGTGTGGGGGTGGTTAGTGAGTGTGGGGGGTTAGTGTGTGGGGGGGTTAGTGTGTGTGCGGGTGGTTAGTGTGTGTGGGGGGGTCAGTTTGTGTGCGGGGTTAATGGGTGTGTGAGGGGTTAGTGTGTGTGGGGGTGGTTAGTGTGTCTGAGTGGTGTTTAGTGTGTGTGGGGGGCCGGAGTCAGTGTGAGGGGTTTAATTTGTGTGTGCGGTTAGTATTTGTGTGCGGGGGTTTCGTAGGGGTGGGATGGTTAGTGTGTGTGAGGGGTGGTTAGTGTGTGGGGGGGATGTGAGTGTGTGTGGCGGGATAGAGTCTGTGTGTGGGATTTAATTTGTGTGTGTGAGGTTAGTGTGTGTGTGGGGGGGGGTTAGCGTGTGGGGGTTTAGTGTGTGTGGGCGGGTTAGTGTGTGTGTGGGGTATTAGTATTTGTGAGTAGGGGTTTGTGTGTGTGTGGGGGGGGGGGTTAGTTTGTGTGTGGGCGATTAGTGTGTGTGGGCTGGTGGTTGTGTGTGGGGGCGGGTTACTGTGTGTGGGAGGTTAATGTGTGGGGTTGGTTAGTGTGTGTGGGAGAGGTTAGTGTGTGTGTGGGCACGGTAGTGTATTTGGGATGTTAGTGTGTGTGGAGGGGGGTTTGCGTGTGTGTGGGCGGGTTAGTGTATGTGGGGTGCTTTAGTGTGTGGGGGGTAATAGTGTGTGTGTGAGGTTGATTAGTGTATGTGGTGGGTTACTGTGTGGGGGATTACTGTGTGGGGGATGTGAGTGTGTGTGGGGGCTAGAGTCTGTGTGTGGTGTTTAATTTGTGTGTGGGGTTATTGTGTGTGGGGGTTAGCGTGTGGGTGCTGTGGGGTTAGTGTGAGTGGGAGGTTAGTGTGCGTGGCGGGAGTTAGTGTGCCTGTAGGGGGGTTAGAGTGTGTTGGGGGGGGGGGGGTGTTAGTGTGTGTGTGAGTGAGTTAGTGTGTGTGTGTGGGGCGTTGGTGTGTGTCAGGGGGGGTTAGTGTGTGGGGGAGGCGAGTGCGTGTGGGAGCTAGTGTGTATGGAGAGGTTAGTGTGTGGGACGGTTAGTATGTGTGGGATGGTAAGTGTGTGTGGGGCGTTAGTCTGTGTGTGGGGTTCGTGTGTGTGGGAGGTTAGTGTGTGTGGGAGGGTTAGTGTGTGCGTGTTGGGGCTCAGTGTGTGTATGTGGGAGTTACCGACTGTTGGGGTGTTTTGTGTGTGTGGAGGGGGTTAGTGTGTGTGTGGGGTGTTAGTGTGTGAGGAGGGGTAAGTGCGTGTATGGGGGAGGCTAATGGGTGTGGGGCTAGTGTTTCTGGGGGGTGGTTTGTGTGTGTAGCGGGATTAGTGTGAGGGAGGGTGTTAGTGTGTTCTTGTTGTGTTAGTGTGTGACGGGGGTTAGTCTGTGTACAGGAGACGCTAGTGGATGAAAACGAAAAATGAAAACCACTTTATTGTCACGAGTAGGCTTCAATGAATTTACTGTGAAAAGCCTCTAGTCGCCACATTCTGCGCCTGTCCAGGGTGGCTTGTACGGGATGTGGGTGCTAGTGTGTGTGGGGGGATTAGTGTGTGTGGGAGGTTAGTGTGCGTGGCGGGAGTTAGTGTGCCTGTAGGAGGGGTTAGCGTGTGTTGGGGGTGTGTTAGTGTGTGTGTGTGAGTGGGTTAGTGTGTGTGTGGGGCGTTAGTGTGTGTCAGGGGGGTTAGTGTGTGGGGGAGGCGAGTGCGTGTGGGGGCTAGTGTGTATGGGGAGGTTAGTGTGTGGGACGGTTAGTATGTGTGGGATGGTAAGTATGTGTGGGGCGTTAGTCTGTGTGTGGGGTTCGTGTGTGTGGTAGGTTAGTGTGTGTGGGAGGGTTAGTGTGTGTGTTGGGGCTTAGTGTGTGTATGTGGGAGTTGCCGTCTGTTGGGGTGTTTTGTGTGTGTGGCGGGATTAGTGTGAGGGAGGTGGTTAGTGTGTTCGTGTTGTGTTCGTGTGTGACTGGGGTTAGTCTGTGTATAGGAGAGGCTAGTGGGTGTGGATGCTCGTGTGTGTGGAGGGGATTAGTGTGTGTGGGAGGTTAGTGTGCGTGGCGGGAGTTAATGTGCCTGTAGGAGGGGTTAGCGTGTGTTGGGGGTGTTAGTGTGTGTGTGAGTGGGTTAGCGTTTGTGTGTGGGGCGTTAGTATGTGTCGGGGGGGTTAGTGTGTGGGGGAGGCGAGTGCGTGTGGGTGCTAGTGTGTGTGGGGAGGTTAGCGTGTGGGACGGTTAGTATGTGTGGGATGGTAAGTGTGTGGGGCGTTAGTGTGTCTGTGTGGTTCGTGTGTGCGGGGGTTAGTGTTTGTGGGGCGTTAGTGTGAGTGGGGGCTTAGTGTGAGGGGTTTTAGGTGTGTGGGAGGGGGTTAGTGTTTTTGCGGGGTGCTAGTGTGTCTGGGCGTTGATGTGTGTGTGGGAGGGTTAGTCTGTGTGGGGAGTTAGTGTGTGTGGGGATGTTGGTGTGTTTGGGAGGGTTTGTGTTTGTGTGGGGAGAGGTTAGTGTGTGTGGTGCGGTTAGTATTTGTGTGGGGAGTTTAGTGTGTGTGAGGGGTTAGTATGTCTGGAGGGAGGCTTGTGTCTCTGATGGGGTTCGTGGGTGTGTGAGGATTAGTGTGTGAGGGGGGTAAGTAAGTGTGTGGTATTACTGTGTGCGGGGTGGGGGTTAGTGTTTAGCACCTCTCCTATCTCCTGGGACTACACGCTCCACTTCCCACTACTGTCCTTGACTGGCCTTACTCTTACCCTAGTCATTCTTTTGTTCCTGAGACATCGAGAGAAATATTATCCTTGATCCTACCTGTCAATTACTTCTCATGTCCCCTCCTGGCTCTTATTAGCTCTTTCTTTCCCTCCTTCCTAGCTAACTTATAACTCTCGAGCGCCATAACTGAACCTTCACGTCTCATCTTTGCTCAAGCCTCCTTCTTCCTCTTGACAAGTGTTTCAACTACTTTAGTACACCACGGTTCCATCGCTCGACCGCTTCCTCCTTGCCTGACAGGTACATACTTATCAAGGACACGCAGTAGCTGTTCTTTGAACATGCTCCACATATCCATTGTGCCCATCCCCTGCGGTTTTCTTCTCCAGCCGATGCATCCTAAGTCTTGCCTCACCGCATCATAATTACCTTTTCCCGAGATATAACTCTTGCCCTGCGGTCTATACCTATGCCTTTCCATCACTAAAGTAAACGTAATCGAATTGTGGTCACTATCACCAAAGTGCTCATCTACCTCCAAATCTAACACCTGTCCTGCTTCATTGTGTATAGGAGAGGCTAGTGGGTGTGGATGCTCGTGTGTGTGGAGGGGATTAGTGTGTGTGGGAGGTTAGTGTGCGTGGCGGGAGTTAATGTGCCTGTAGGAGGGGTTAGCGTGTGTTGGGGGGTGTTAGTGTGTGTGTGAGTGGGTTAGCGTTTGTGTGTGGGGCGTTAGTATGTGTCGGGGGGGTTAGTGTGTGGGGGAGGCCCCGATAGAATGCCTCACGGTAGCATGGTGGTTAGCATCAATGCTTCACAGCTCCAGGGTCCCAGGTTCGATTCCCGGCTGGGTCACTGTCTGTGTGGAGTCTGCACGTCCTCCCCGTGTGTGCGTGGGTTTTCTCCGGGTGCTCCGGTTTCCTCCCACAGTCCAAAGATGTGCGGGTTAGGTGGATTGGCCATGCTAAATTGCCCGTAGTGTGGGGTTAATGGGGGGATTGTTGGGTTACGGGTATGCGGGTTACGTGGGTTTAAGTAGGGTGATCATTGCTCGGCACAACATCGAGGGCCGAAGGGCCTGTTCTGTGCTGTACTGTTCTAAAAAAAAAAAAAAAAAAAAAAATTACCCAGTACCAAATCCAGTATGGTCTCGCCTCTCGTTGGCCTATCTACATACTACGTCAGGAAACCCTCCTGCACACATTGGACAAAAACGGACCCATCTAATGTACTCGAACTACGTTTTCAGTCAATATTTGGAAAGCTAAAGTCCCCCATAAAACTACCCTGTTGCATTCGGTCCTTTCCAGATTCATCTTTGGAATCCTTTCCTCTACATCTCTGGAACTTTTCGGAGGCCGATAGAAAGCTCCCGACAGGGTGGCCTCTCATTTCCTGTTTCTAGCCTCAGCCCATACTAACTCAGTAGACGCGTACTCATCAAACATCCTTTCTGCCACCTTAATACTGTCCTTCACTAACAATGCCACCCCTCCCCCTCTTTTATCATCTTCACTGAACTTACTGAAATGTCTAAACCCGGCACCTGCAACAACTATTCCTGTCCCTGCTCTATCCATGTATCCAAAATGGCCACAGTATCGAAGTCCAATGTACCAACCCATGCCGCAGGTTCAGCCACCGTGTTCCGGATGCTCCTGGCATTGAAGTAGACACACTTTAAACCACCTTCCTGTCTTCCGGTACTCTCCTGGAACTTTGAAACCTTACTCATGTCCTCACTACTCTGAGCTTCTTGTGTACTGGAGCTACAATTCACGTTCACAATCCCCTGCTGAACTAGTTTAATTCCTCCCGAAGAGCATTAGCAAACCTCCTCCCCAGGATATTAGTACCCCTCTGGTCCAGGTGTAGACCATCCCGTTTTTAAAGTTCCCACCTACCCCAGAATGAGACCCAATTATCCAGGAATCTGAAACCATCCCTCATGCACAATCCCTGTAGCAACGTGTTCAACTGCTCTCTCTCCCTATTCCTCGTCTCGCTAGCACGTGGCACGGATAACAACCCAGTGATAATAACTCTGTTTGTCCTAGATCTAGTTTCCATCCTAGCTCCCTAAATTCCTGCCTTACATCCCTATCCCTTTGCCTACCTATGTCGTTTGTACCTATGTGACCATGTCTTGGGGCTGCTCCCCCTCCCCTTAAGGATCCGGAAAACACGATCCGAGATATCGCGGACCCTGACACCTGGGAGGCAACACACGAACCGCGAGTCTCACTCGTTCCCACAGAATCTCCTATCAATCCCCCTAACTATAGAGTATCCAATGACTAATGCTCTACTCCTCTCTCCCCCTTCCATTCTGAGCACAGGGACAGACTCTGTGCCAGAGACCTGTATCCCATGGCTTACCCCTCGGAAGTGGCCCAACTTAAAACAGGTACTAACAAAGCTTCCCAGAAATCCCCACGCCGACTCCCTGCAGCTCTGAAGGTAAGATTTTAAAGAGGTAAACTTATCTTACCGACAGGCAACTGAACACTGCTCCCGCCCAAAATCAGTGTGTGTGTGGGGGGGGGGGGCGGGGAGGGGGGTTGGTGTGTGTGAAGGGGCCGCTGTTGTGTGTGGGGGGTTTAGTGTGTATGTGGGGGGGGCGGTAGTGTGTGTGGGGGTGTTAGTGTGTATGTGTGGGGGGTTAGTGTGTGTGGGGGGTTAGTGTGTGTGTAGGAGAGGATAGTGTGTGGGGGGGTTGGCATATTTGTGGGGGGGAGTTAGTGTGTGTAGGGGAGGATAGTATGTGTGGGGTGTTAGTGTGTGTGGGAGGTTAGTGTCTGTGGGGGGTTATTGTGTGTGAGGGGGTTAGTGTGTGTGGGGTGGTAAGTGTGCGTGGGGGGTTAGTTTGTGTGTGGGATTAGTGAGTGTGGGGGTTAGTGTGTGGGGGTGGGTTAGTGTGCGTGGGGTGGTAAGTATGTGTGGTAGCTTAGTGTGTGTGGGTGTTAGTGTGTGTGGGGGGTTAGTGTTCGTGTGGGGGTGTTAGTGTGTGTGGGGTGGTAAGCGTTTGTGGGGGGTTAGTGTGTTTTGGCTGCGGGTTCGTGTGTGTGGGGGTGGTTTCGTGTGTATTTGTGGGGTTAGTGTGCGTGAGAGGGTTATTGTGTGGGGGTTAGTGGGTGTGGGGAGTTCGTATGTGTGGGGGATTAATGTGTGTGGTGGGGTCAGTGTTTGTGTCTGGGGGTTAGTGTGTGAGAGGGGTGTTAGTGTGTATGGGCTGCGGGTTCCAATGTGTATGGGGAGTTCGTCTGTGTTTGGAAGGTTAGTGTGTGTTGGGGGGTTTAGCGTGTGGATTGGTTCGGTGTATGTGGGGGTAGTCTGTGTGGTGGTGTTCCTGTATGTGGGGGTTACTGAGTGTTTGGGGGTGGTCGTGTGTGAGGTGGGGGGGTTATTGTCTGTGTCCGGGGGGTAGTGAGTGTGTGGGGGGGTTAGTCTGTGTGGGGGGAGTTAGTGTGTGTATGGGGGTTTGTGTGTGTGGGGTGGCTAGTGTGTGTGTGTGTGAGGGTTAATGTGTGTGGGGGGTTAGTGTGTGTGGGAGGATTTGTGAGTGTGGGCTGCGTGTTCGAGTGTTTGTGGGGGGCTTCGTCTGTGTGTGGATGGTTAATATCTATGGAGGGAAGTTGTGTGTGTGGGGGTTTCGTGTCTGTGTGGGGGGTTAGTGTGCGTGGGGGAGGGGCTGGTGTGTGTTTGGGGGGTTAGTGTGTGTTTCAGGGGGTTAGAGTCTGTGGGGAGTTGTGTGTGTGGAGGGGTGTTAGAGTGTATCGGGAAGGGGCTGTGTGTGTGTTGTGGGTTAGTGCGTGTGGGGTGGTAGTGTGTGTGTGCGTGTGTGTGTGAAATTGTGAGTGTGTCCGTTTGTGAGTACGTGTTTTGTTGGGTCCGTGTGTGTATTTCAGGTTATGTGAGAGCTTGTGCGTGGGCTTATATGTGTTTCAGAGTGTGCGTGTGTGAGGGTGTTGTGGTTGTGAGTGTGCAAGTCCCTGTGAGAGAGTAGGTGTCTGTGTGAGGGTGCGTGTGTGTGTGTGAGGTTGTGTGTGAGGGTGTGTGTGGGTGTGTATGTATGTGTGAGGGTGGGTGTTCGTCTATTGTTGTGTGGTACATTTGTGTATGGCGGAATGCATGTTTTCGTTCGCTGGCATGCGTGATTGTCGGTGGGTGCTTGAGTGTTTGATTGTGTGTGTGGAGGGGTTTGTATTTGAATGTGATTATGTTTTGGCTGTGTGTGTGGGGGGTTGGTGTGTGTATGGGCATGTGTGGTATGTGTCTGCGTGTGTGTGTCTGGGTGTTAAATGAGTGTGAATGTGTGTGCATGAGTATATATGGGTGAATGGGGTGCAGTGGGGATGTTTGTTTGTGCGGCAGAGAGTGTGTGAGGGTGTGAGTGTGGTTGTGCGTAAGGGTGCGTGTCTCGGTGAGTAGGCGTGTGTCTGGATATGAGCGTGTATGTGTGCATGTGTTTGCATGTGTGGATGTTTATTGGTGTGCGTGTGTGAGTGAGACTTTGAGCCTGTGTGTGTTTCGAGTGTGTCAGTGTACTGTGTATTACTGTGTATTAGCGTGTGTGGATATCTGTTTATCTGAGGGTCAGTGAGTATATGGGAGAGGGTGTGGGCTTGCCTATGTGGATGCAAGTGTGGGTGTGTGCGCGCAATCGTGTATGTGTGTGAATACGTGTGTATGAGTGTGAGTATGTGCGTAGGTGAGAGTTTGTGTGCGGGTGTTGGTGTGTGAGTGAATCTGTATTTGTGTTCCTCGTTGTGTGTGTGGATGTGTCGGTGTGTTTGTTGGCTTGTGTGTGTGGGAAGGTATGTGTTAGGTGTATTTATGGATGTAGGTATGTGATTGTGTGTGTGGGCACATGCGAGTTAATGTGTGTGCGTGTGTGTGTGTGTTGGTGTTTGTCTGTGCGTGAGTCTATGCCTGTGTGGTTGTGTGTGTGTAGGGGTGCGAGAGTGTCTGTGTGTTGGGGTAAGTATGTGGCTGGCCGTACGTGGATATGTGGGAGTGGGAGTGTATGTGAGCAGGCATCGTGTGTATGTATGTGGATGTGTGGGGTAGCTGTCTGGGTGTTGGTGTATATGTGTAAGTGTGGTTATATTTGTGTGTGGGATGTGCGTGGTGTCTGCATGTGTGGATTGTGAGTGTGTGTGCGGTTGTTAAGAGTATATGTGTGGGTGTGTGTCGGTGTCAGTCTGGGTGTGCATTTGTGTGTGTATATTTGTGGTGTGTTTGTGTGTACAAGTGTGCGTGTCAGTTTGTGTTTGCGTGAGTCTGTGTGTGGGTGTGGTGTGAGAAGTTGTGAGAAGGTGTGTGAATGTGTATTTTAGGAGGTAATTGCGTGCGTGATGACGTGTATGTATGCGTGTGCGCATGGCTATGTGTGTAGATGAGTGTCTGAGGGTGTGGGAGAGTATGTGTGGATGCGTATGTAGGTGTATGGATGTGTGTATATGTGCTTGAGTGCGCGTGTGCGAGTGAGTGTGTTTATGAGTGACAGTTGTAAATGTTTGTGGGGGTATGCGTGGGAATGCGTGCGTACCCCAGTCTATGTGTATTTCTGTGTATACGTGTGTGGGTAAGTGTGTGTGAGTGGATTTGTGTGTGTCCATGGGTGTGTGGGAGAAAGAGAGTTTGAGTTTGCTTGGGTGCATGTGGCAGTGGTTTGGTGGATGCCAGTGAGTATATGGATATGTGTTTCTTTGTGACTGTGAGTACGTGTATTTGTGATTCTGTGAGTCTGTGTATTAGTTTCTGTGTGTGTAAGTGTGTATTAGTTGTCTCTTTGTGTCTCTGTGAGCGTGTGCATTTGTGTCTCTGTGTGTGTCAGTGATGGTATGTATTTCTGTCTGTGTGTGAGTGTGTTACTCTCTGTCTATGAGTGTGTGTACTGATGTATCTGTGAGTCGGTGAGTGTGTGTACTAGTGTCTGTGTCTGTGTGTGTGTATGAATGTCTGTTATTGTGTGTAATACTGTGTCTGTGTGTGTGAGTGTGAGTATTAGTGTCTCTGTGTGTCTGTGAGTGTAATTTAGTGTCTGTGTAGGTGCTTGTGTGAATTAGTGCCTGAATATCTGTGAGAGTGTATATCAGTGTCTGTATGGGTGGCTGTGTGTATTAGTTTCTCTGTGTGCGTGAGTGCGTGTATTAGTGTCTCTGTGTCTGTGAGTGATTATTAGTGTCTCTCTGAATGTGTGTGTGTATTAATCCCTCTGTGTGTGTCAGTGTGTATTAGTGTCTTTGTGTCTGATTGTGTGTACTGCTCTCTGTTTGTGAGAGTGTGCGCATTAGTGTATCTCTCTGTGTACGTATTACTGTCTACCTAGGTGTGATTGTGTGTATTATTGCCGCTGTGTCTGTGACTGTGTGTATTGGTGTCTCTGTGTGTATGTGAGTGTGTGAGTATTAGTGTCTCAGTGTGCCTGTGAGTGTGTGTATTCGTGACTCTTTGTTTGACTGTGTGCATCAGTTTCTATGTGTGTGTTAGTATGTATATTAGAGTATCTATGTGTGTCTGTACGTGTATTAATGTCTGTGTGTGTCTGTGTGTGTGCATTAGTGCCTCTCTTTGTCTGTGAGTGTGTGGATTACCGTAAATGTGTGTGTGAGTGTGTATTAGTGTATCTGTTTGCCTGAGTGTGTGTGTTAGTGCCTCTGTGTGTGAGTGTGTGTATTAATGTATCTGCGTGTCTTAGTGTGTGTATTAATGTATCTGTGTGTGTCTGTGAGTGTGTGTATTAGTGCCTGTTTATCTATGAGTGTGTGGATTAGTGTCAATGTGTGTGTGAGTGTGTGTATTAGTGTTTATGTGTCTGCGTTTGTGTACTACTGTCTACGTGTGTGTGAGAGGGTGTGTATTAGTGTCTCTGTGGCTGTGAGTAAGTGTCTTACTGTCTGTGTCTGTTAGAGTGTGCACCAGTGGCACTGTGTGTGTTAGTGTCTTTTTTTATTCTCTATGTCTGTGACTGTGTGTATTAGAGTCTGTGTGTGTGAGAGTGGGTGCATCGAGTCTTCGTGTATCTGAGTATGTATATTTTTGTCTCTAGGTGTGACTGGGTATTAGTGTGTGTGTGTGTTAGTGTCTCTGTGTGTGAGAGAGTGTGTGTATTAGTGTCTCTGTGTGCCTGTGAGTGTGTGTATTAGTGATTCTTTGTGTGATGTGTGTATAAGTGTCTGTGTGCATGTGAGAGTGTGTGTATTAGTGTCTGTGTGTTTGTGAGGGTGTGTAATTGTGTCTGTGTGTGTCTGTGAGTATGTGCATTGTGTCTGTGTCTATGAGTGCGTGTATTAGTGTCTCGGTGTGTCTGCGAGTGTGTATTAGTGTCTGTGTGTGTGACGTAGTGTCGCTATCTGTGTCTGTGAATGCATGTATTAGTGTTTCTGTATGTCTGGGTGTGTATTACTGTATCTGTATGTGTATGTGTTAGTGTCCGTGTGTGTGACTGTGTGTTTGTGTCTCTGTGTGTCTGTGATAGAACATAAAACATAGAACATTACAGCGCAGTACGGGCCCTTGGGCCTTCGATGTTGGGCCCACTGTGAAACCATTCGAAAGCCGGTCTACACTACTCCATTATCACCCGTGAAACCATCTGCAGCCCATCTGACCTACACTATTCCATTTTCAACCATATGTCTATCCAGTGACCACTTAAACGCCTTAAATTTGGCGAGTCCACTACTGTTGCAGGCAGGGAGTTCCACACACCTACTACTCTCTGAGTAAATAAACTGCCTCTGGCATCTGTCCTATATCTACAACCCCTCAATTTAAAGCAATGTCCCCTCGTGTTGGTCATCACCAGCCGAGGAAAAAGACTCTCACTGTCCACCCTATCTAACCCTCTGACTATCTTATATGTCTCTATTAAGTCATCTCTCAGCCTTCTCCTCTCTAACGAAAACAACCTCAAGTCCCTGAGCCTTTCCTCGTAAGACATTCCCTCCATACCACGCATCATCCTAGTAAACCTCCTCTGAACCCTTTCCAAAGCTTCCACATCCTTCCTATAATGTGGTGACCAGAACAGAACGCAGTACTCCAGGTGCGGCCGCACAAGAGTTTTGTACAGTCTCAGCATGACCTTGTGGCTCCGAAACTCAATCCCCCTACTGATAAAGGCTAGCACACCATATGCCTTCTTAACAGCCCTATTAACCTGGGTGGCAACTTTCAGGGATTTATGTACATGGATGCCGAGATCTCTCTGTTCATCTACATTACCAAGAATCTTGCCATTAGCCCAGTACTCTGCATTCCTGTTACTCATTCCAAAGTGAACCACCTCACACTTTTCCGCATTAAACTCCATCTGCCACCTCTCAGCCCAGCTCTGCAACTTATCTATGTCCTCTGTAACCTAGAACATCCTTCAGCACTATCCACAAATCCACCGACCTTCGTGTCATCTGCAAATTTACTAACCCATCCTTCTACACCTTCTTCCAGGTCATTTATAAAAATGACAAACAGCAGTGGCCCCAAAACTGATCCTTGCGGTACACCACTAGCAACTGAACTCCAGGATGAACATTTGCCATCAACCACCACCCTCTGTCTTCTTTCAGCTAGTCAATTACTGATCCAAACCGCTAAATCACCTTCAATCCCATACTTCCGTATTTTCTGCAATAGCCTACCGAGGGGAAACTTATCAAACGCCTTACTGAAATCCATATACACCACAACAACCGCTTTACCCTCATCCACCTGTTTGGTCACCTTCTCAAAAAACACAATAAGGTTTGTGAAGCAGGACCTGCCCTTCACAAAACCGTGTTGAGTATCGCTAATCAACTTGTTCTTTTCAAGATGATTATAAACCCTATCTCTTATAGCGTTTTCCAACATTTTACCCACAACCGTCTATAATTACCAGGGTTGACTCTACTCCCCTTCTAGAACAGGGGACAACATTTGCAATCCTCCAGTCTTCCGGTACTATTCCTGTCGACAAAGACGACATAAAGATCAAGGACAAAGGCTCTGCAATCTCCTCCCTAGCTTCCCAGAGAATCCTCGGATAAATCCCATCTGGACCAGGGGACTTATCTATTTTTACACTTTCCAAAATTGTTAACACCTCCTCCTTGTGAACCTCAATCCCATCTAGCCTGGTCGACTGCACCTGAGTATTCTCCTCGACAACATTGTCTTTCTCCAGTGTAAACACTGACGAAAAATATCCATTTAACGCTTCCCTATCTCCTCTGATTCCACACACAACTTTCCACTACCATCCTTGATTGGCCCTAAACTTACTCAAGTCATTCTTTTGTTCCTGATATACCAATAGAAAGCATTAGGGTTTTCCTTGATCCTATCCGCCAACGGCTTTTTGTGTCCTCTCCTCGCTCTTCATATCTCTCCCTTTAGGTCCTTCATGGCTAACTTGTAACTCTCAAGTGCCCGAACTGAGCCTTCATGTCTCATCCTAACATAAGCCTTCTTCTTCCTCTTGACAGGTGCTTCAACTTCCTTAGTAAACCACGCTTCCCTTGCTCGACAACTTCCTCCCTGCCTGCCAGGTACATACTTATCAAGGACACGCAGTAGCTGTTCCTTGAAAAACTCCACATTTCGATTGTACCCATCCCCTGCAGTTTCCTTCCCCATCCTATACATCCTAAATCTTGCCGATTAGCATCATAATTGCCTTTCCCCCAGCTATAAGTCTTGCCTTGCGGTATATAACTATCCCTGCCCATCGCTAAAGTAAACATAAACGAATAGTGATCACTATCACCAAAGTGCTCACCTGCATCTAAATCTAACACCTGGCCGGGTTCATTACCCAGTACCCAATTCCAATGTGCCATCGCCCCTTGCTGGCCTGTCAACATACTGTGTCAGAAAACCCTCCTGCACACACTGCACAAAAACTAACCCATCTATTGTACTCGAACTCTAGTATTTCCAGTCAATATTTCGAAAGTTAAAGTCCCCCATAACAACTACCCTATTACTCTCGCTCCTGTCGAGAATCATCTTTGCTATCTTTTCCTGTAAATCTCTGGAACAATTCGGAGTACTATAGAGAACTCCCAACAGGGTGACCTCTCCTCTCCTGTTCCTAACCTCGGCCCATACTACCTCAGTAGACGATTCCTCAAACGTCCTTTCTGCCGCCGTAATACTTTCCTTGATTAACAATGCCACACTCCCCCTCTTTTACATCTTCTCTGTTATTACAGAAACATCTAAATCCTGGAACCTGCAACAACCATTCCTGTCCCTGCTCTAGCCATGTCTCCGAAATCGCCACAACATCGATAGTGTCTTCGTGTCTCTGTGTGTCTGCGAGTGTGTGTATTAGTGGCTCTGTGTGTCTCCGAGTGTGTGTATTAGTGCCTCTGTGTGTCTGTGAGTGTGTGTATTATTGTGATGGGCCAGTGTTTACAGAACCCCAGAGTGCATCATGGATTTCCCCTGACCC
This sequence comes from Scyliorhinus canicula, assembly GCF_902713615.1. Classification (NCBI taxonomy): domain Eukaryota; kingdom Metazoa; phylum Chordata; class Chondrichthyes; order Carcharhiniformes; family Scyliorhinidae; genus Scyliorhinus; species Scyliorhinus canicula. The sequence continues at coordinate 5,101,311 of NW_024055728.1, forward strand.
ACAACTTTTAAAAGATTGTTTTATGGGGAGAACACAGCCAAATCTACAGGTGTGGTACATCAGAAATGGAGAAGCACTTTTTAAAGCAAAACAATGTTTACTCTATGAACTCAAGTTAACCTTTTTAAAACATACAGTGAACAACTTAGTAACCATTAATTCAAATTCAACTTTCAAAAACTCAACACTAAGTAATCCGTAAGTTGTCCTTTTAACACCCAGAAGACTTAAGAAACACCTTTTACCAGAAGCACAATAGGTTTGCATTCACTACTGATAACATTTATAATTGTGAATTCACCAAATGATCAAGAGATTGTTTTTCATGGCAGAGAGATCAGCAGTACACCTGCTCTGTCTGTCTTCAGCTCCTACACTGAAAACAATTCTAAAACACACCCTGCAGCAAAGCGCCTAAAACGAAATCAAAAAGCCGACAGAGAGCACAGCTCCGCCCACTCTCTGAGAGCACTGCTGTAATAAGCACACATTTCTTAAAGGCACTCTCACTAAATATTTTATAAACACACCCCTTTATAAAAACACATTTCTTCAAGGTACTCACACATGACAGTGTCTGTGTGAGTGTGTGCATTAGAGTCTCATTGTGTGTGTGTAAATGTGACTGTGTGTGTCTCTGGGAGTGTGAATTAGTGTCTCTCTGTGTGTCTGTGAGTATGTGTATTACTGTGTCTGTGTGTGAGTGTGTGCATTAGAGGCTCCGTGTGTCTGTGCGTGTGTGTATTTGTGTCTGTGTGTGTTTGTGTGAATGTGTATTAGAGTCTTTGTCTGTGTTTCTGTGTGTATTAGTGTATCTGTGAGTTTATGTGTGTGTGATAATAACTGCTTTAGTGTCTGTGTGTGAGTGTGTATTAGTGTCTGGGTGTGTGTGTGTCTCTGTTAGTGTGTGTGCCTGGGTGTGTTCATTATCGTATCTATCTGTGAGATGTGTAATCGTTTCTCTATGTGTGAGTGTGTGTATTCGTATCTGAATGTCTATGAGTGCGTATTAGTGTGTGAGTTTGTGTATTAGTGTCTGTATGTGTGTCTGGGAGTGACTATTAGTGTATCTATTTGTCAGTGAGTGTGTGTATTAGTGCCTGTGTGTGTCTCTGTGTGTTTTAGTGTCTCTGTGTGTTAGTGTGTGTCTGTATTAGTTTCTGGGTGAGTATGTGTATCTTCAAGTCTTTGTGTGTCTGTGAGTGTGTGTATTAGTGTCTCTGTGTGTCTGTGAGTGTGTATTAGTGTCTGTGATTCTGTGAGTGTGTTTTAGTGTCTCTATGTGTGAGAGAGTGCGTGTATTAGTTTCTCTGTGTGTCTGTTCGTGTGTGTATTCGTGTCTCTGTGTGTCTGCGAGTGTGTATTAGTGTCTATGTGTGTGTGAGTGTGTGTCTTAGTGTTGTGATGGGCCAGGGTTTAGAGAACCCCAAAGTGTATCATGGAGTTCACCTGACCCACAACTTTTACTAGATTTTGGTGTGGGGAGCACATGGTCCACTCTCCAGGTGTGGTACAGCAAAAATGGAAACGCACTTTTCAAAGCAAAACAATGTTTATTCTAGAAATTCAAGTTAAGCTTTTTAAAACGTGCAGTGAACAACTTAGCAACCATTAATTCAAATTCAACCCACAAAAAGTACAACACTAATTAATCCGTAAGCCGTCCTTTTGACATCCAGAAGACTTAAGAAACACCTTTTGCAAGAAGCACATTAGGTTTACATTCACTACTTAGAACATTTATAATTCTGAATTCACCAAATGATCAAGAGACAGTTTTTTCATGGCATAGAGAACAACAGTATACCTGCTTTGTCTGGTTTCAGATCCAACACTGAAAACCAATCTAAAACACACTCTGGAGCAAAAAGCCAAAACGAAAGTAAAAAGCTGACAGACAGCACAGCATCACCCTCTCCCTGACATCACTGCAGTAATAAACACCCATTTCTGTAATGTACTCTCACTATCAGATATTTATATACTCACACATTTATAGACACTCATTTCTTAAAGGTACTCTCACATGACAGAGCCACTGTGTGTCTGTGAGTGTGTGTATTAGTGTCTGTCTCTGTGTGTGACTGAGTGCATTAGAGTCTCCGTGTGTCTGTGAATGCGTGTATTAGGGTATGTGTGAGTGAGTGAATTAGAGACTCCATGTGTCTGTGGGTGTGTGTTTATATATGTGTGTCTGTGAGAGCGTGAAATAGTGTCTCTGTGTGTGAGTGTGTGTATTACTGTCTCTATGTGTGTCTGTGAGTGTGTTTATTAGTGTCTGTCTGTGTCTTTCTTACTGTGTGTTTTTGTGTATTTGTGAGTGACTGTGTGTGAGAATTTGTGCATTAGTGTATGTGTTTTTGTGTGTGAATGTATTAGTGTCTGTGTGTGAATGGCTCTATTAGTGTGTGTGAGTGCGTGCATTAGTTTATCTGCCTGTCTGTGAGCTGTGTACTAGTGTCTCTCTGGGTGTGAGTGCGTGTATAAGTGTGTCTGTTATTATGTGTGTGTATTAGTGTCTCTGTGTGTGAGTTTGCGTTTTAGTGTCTATGTGTGTCTGTGCGTGTGTATTAGTGTCGCTGCGTGTGACTGTGTGTATTAGTGTCTATGTGTGTCTGTGAGTGTGAGTATTAGTAACTCAGTGTGTGTGTGTGAATGTATGTATTATTGTCTCTGTGTGTGCGTGTGTCTGTGAGTGTGTGTATTACTATCTTTGTATATGTCTATGAGTGTGTATTATTGTCTTTGTGTGTGTCTGTGAATGTGTGTAAGAACAAATAACAAAGAAAATTACAGCACAGGAACAGGCCCTTCGGCCCTCCCAGACTGCGCCGATCCAGATCCTTTATCTAAACATTTTGCCGTTTTTCCCCGTCCGTTCACATATCTGTCTGGGTGAATCTTAAATGATGCTATCGTGTCCACCGCCAGCACCTCCGATGGCAAAGCGTTCCAGGCACCCACCACACTCTGCGTGAAAAACTTTCCACGCACATCTCCCTTAAACTTTCCCCCTCTGACCTTGAAATCGTGACCCCTTGTAATTGACACCTCCACTCTTGGAAAAAGCTTGTTGCTATCCATACGTCCATACGTCTCATAATTTTGTGTACTCAATAAGGTCCCCCTCAACCTCCGTCCTTCCAGCCAAATCAATCCTAATGTACTCAACCTTTCTTCATAGCTAGCACCATCCATGCCAGGCAAAATCCTGGTGAACCTCCACTGCACCCTCTCTAAAGCATCCACATCCTTCTGGTAATTTGGCGACCAAAACTGCACGCTGTATTCCAAATGTGGTCTAACCAAAGTCCTATACAACTGTAACATGACCTGCCGACTCTTGTACTCAATACCCCGACCGATGAAGGCAAGCATGCTGTATGCCTTCTTGACCACTCTGTCGACCTGCGTTGCCACCTTCAGCGGACAATTGTCCTGAACTCCCAGATCTCTCTGTACATCAATTTTCCACAGGACTCATCCATTGACCATACACTCCGCTCTTGAATTAGATGTTCCAAAATACATCACCTCATATTTGCCTGGATTGAACTCCATCTGTCATTTCTCTGCTCAACTCTCCAATCTATCTATATTTTGCTGTATTCTCTGACAGTCCTCCTCGCTATCTGCAACTCCACCAATCTTAGTATCTTCTGCACCGTGCTAATCAGGCCAACTATACCTTCCTCCAGGTCATTTATGTATAGCACAAACAACAGTAGTCCGAGGACGGATCATTGTGGAACAACACTAGTCACCTTTCTCCATTTTGAGGCACCGCTACTCTCTGTCTCCTGTTGCCCAGTCAGTTCTTTATTCGTCCAGCTAGAACCCCATGAACCCCATACGACTTCACTTTGTCAATCAACCAGCCATGGGAAACTTTATCAAACGACTTACTGAAGTCCATGTATATGACATCTACAGCTCTTCCCTCATCAATTATCTTTGTCACTTCCTCAAATAATTCTATTAGGTTTGTAAGACATGACCTTCCCTGCGCAAAACCATGCTGCCCACCACAGATAAGTCTATTTTATTACAAATGTGAATAGATCCTATCCCTCAGTATATTCTCCAACAGTTTGCCTACCACTGACGTCAAGCTCACAGGTCTACAATTCCCTGGATTATCCCTGCTACCCTTCTTAAACAAAGGGACAACATTAACAATTCTGCAGTCCTCTGGGACCTCACAATTGCTCAAGGATGCTATAAATATATCTGTTAAGGCCCCAACTATTTCATCCCTTGCTTCCCTCAGTAACCTGGGATAGATCCCGTCCGGTCCTGGGGACTTGTCCACCTTAATTCCTTTTAGAATAAGAAAAACTTCCACCTTTAATATGACGACTTCACCCAGAGTATTTAAACAGCCATCCCTAGCCTTAATATCCGTCATGTCCCTCTCCTTGGTGAATACCGATGCAAAGTACATTTCCTCTGACTCCACGCATAAATTCCCTCTTTTGTCTTTGTGTGGGACAATCCTTTCTCTTGTTACCCTCTTGCTCCTTATATACGAATAAAAGGCTTTGGGATATTCCTTAACCCTGTTATCCAAATATATTTTATGACTCCTTTTAGCGCTCTTCATTGCGCGTTTGAGATTCGTCCTACTTTCCCGATATTCCTCCAAAGGTTCATCAGTTTTGACTCGCCGTGATCTTATGAATGCTTCCTTTTTCATTTTAGCTAGTCTCACAATTGCACCCGTCATCCATTGTTCCCTAATCTTACCATTTCCATCCCTAATTATCATAGGAACATGTCTGTCCTGCACTCTAATCAAGCTTTCCATAAAAGACTCCCTCATTTCAAATGTGGATTTACCCTTAAACAGCTGCTCCCAATCCACATTCCCTAGCTCCCGCCGAATTGTGTTATACTCTGCCTTTCCCCAATTTAGCTCTCTTCCTTTAGGACCACTCTCGTCTTTGTCCATGAGTATTCTAAAACTTACCGAATTATGAACGCTATTCCCAATGTAATCAACGGCTGAAACTTAAACCACCTGGCCGAAATCATTCCCCAATACGAGGTTCAGTATGGACCCTTCCCGAGTTGGGCTATTTGAAAATGAAATGAAATGAAATGAAATGAAATGAAAATCGCTTATTGTCACGAGTAGGCTTCAATGAAGTTACTGTGAAAAGCCCCTAGTCGCCACATTCCGGCGCCTGTTCGGGGAGGCTGTTACTGGAATCGAACCGTACTGCTGGCCTGTTTGATCTGCTTTCAAAGCCAGCGATTTAGCCCTGTGCTAAACAGCCCCTATACTGCTCTAGAAAACTCTCCTCGATGCTCCTTACAAACTCTGCTCCATCTACGCCTTGAACACTACACGCGTCCCAGTCAATGTCGGGGAAGTTAAAATCTCCCATCACAAACACCCTATTGCTCCTACATTTTTCTATAATCTGTCTGCATATTTGTACCTCTACTTCACGCTCGCTTTTGGGAGGCCTGTAGTAAAGTCCCAACAATGTTTCTTCACCCTTCCTATTTCTTAGCTCTGCCCATATTGCCTCAGTGCTCGAAACCTCCATCGTGCCCTCCTTAATCACAGCTGTGATATCATCTCTGACTAGTAATGCAACTCCTCCACCCCTTCTACCTCCCTCTCTATCCCTCCTGAAATTGCAAAACCCTGGGATATTCAGTTGCCAGTCCTGCCCTTCCCTCAACCAAGTTTCAGTAATACCAACAACATCATATTCCCAGGCACTAATCCAAGCCATGTGTGTAGCATTGTCTGTGATCCTGTGACAGTGTCAATTAGTCCCTCTGTGAATTTGTGTCTGTGTGTGTCTGTCTGTGTGTATTAGTGTCTCTGTGTCTGTGAGTGTGTGTGTTAGTGTCTCTGAGTGTCTGTGAGTGTGTGTGCTTGTGTCTGTATGAGTCTGTTATTGTGTTTATTACTGTCCGTGTTTGTCATTGTGTCTGTGTGTCTGCGTGTGTGTGTGTTTTAGTGTCACTGTGAATGTAAGTGTGTATATTAGAGTCTCTGTGTGTGAGTGAGCGTGTGTATTAGTGTCTCTGTATGCCTGTTTGTGTGTGTATTAGATTCTGTTTGTGATTGAGTGTATTGGTGCCCCTATGGGTTTGAATATATCTAGCAGTGTATCTGTGCATGTCTCTGTGTGTGCGTTTTAGTCTCTCTGTGTCTGTAAATGTGTACATTAGTGTCTCTGTGTGTCAGTGAGTGTGTGAATTAGTTTCTCTGTGTGTCTATGAGTGTGTGTATTAGTGTCGCTGTGTGTGTGTGAGTGTGTGCCTTAGAATCTCCCTGTGTCTGTGAGTGTGTATGTTATTGTCTCTGTGTATCAGTGAGTGTGTGTTAGTATCTGTGTGTGTGTTAGTCTCTGTGTCTGGGGTGTGTGTGTATTAGAGCCAGTGTTTGTGTATATTTGCGTCTTAGTATCTGTGTGTGTGAGAGTGTATGTAGTAATGTCTGTATGTGTGTCTGGGAGTGAATATTAGTGTATCTATGTGTCAGTGCGTGAGCGTCTTGATGAATGTGTGTGTGTGTTTATTAGTGTCTCTGTGTGTCTTTGAGTGTGTGGTATTAGTATGTATGTATTTCTGCGAGTGTTTATTAGTGTCTCTGTGAGTCTGAGTGTGTATTAGTGCCTCTGCGTGTCTGTGAGTGTGTGCATTAGTGTCCCTGTGTGTCTGTGAGTATGTGTTGGTGTCTCTTTGTGAGAGTGTATGTATTAGAGTATCTCTGTGTGTGAGTGTGTGTATTAGTGTTGTGATTGGCCAGGTTTTATAGAACCGCAAGGGGTATCATGGAGTTCCCCTGAGCGACAATTTTTTAATATATTGTGGTCTGGGGAGCACACGGCCCACTCGACAGGGGTGGTACAGCAGAAATGGAAAAGTATTTTTCAAAGCGAAACAATGTTTATTCTATAAACTCAAGTTAACTTTTTCAAAACACACAGTGAACAACTTGGCAACCATTAATTAAAATTCAACCCCCAAAGAATACAACACTAAGTAATCCGTTATGCTGTCCTTTTGACATCCAGAAGACTTTAGAAACACATTTTAACAGAAGCACATAAGGTTTAAATTCACTACTGAGAACATTTATAATTCTGAAATCATCAAATGATCAAGAGAGAGTTTTTTCATGGCAGAGAGAACGACAGTACACCTGCTCGGTCTGGCTTCAGCTCCAACACTGAAAACAAATCGAAAAAACACCCTGAAGCAAACAGCCAAAAACGAAAGTAAGAAGCTGACAGACAGCCCAGCTCCACCCATTCTCTGACATCACGGCAGTAATAAACACCCATTTCTGTAAGGTACTTCACGACAGATATTTATATACACAGACATTCAGAAACACCCAGTTCTTACAGGTAGTCTAACATGACAGTGTCTCTGTGCGTCTGTGAGTGTGGGTATTAGTGTGAGTGTGTGCATTAGAGTCTCCATGTGTCTGTGGGTGTGCGGATGTATGTCTGTGTGAGTCTGTGAGAGTGTGAATTAGAGTGTGTGCGTGTGTGAGTGTGTATTAGTGTCTCTATGTATGCCTGTGAGTGTCTGCATTAAAATCTGTGTGTGCCTGTGTTTCTGTGTGTATTCGTGTCTGTGTGTGTCTGTGTTAGAAAGAATGTGTGCATTAGTGTATGTGTTTGTGTGTGTGAGTGTATTAGTGTCTGTGTGTCTGAGTGCCTCTTTTAGTGTGTGTGAGTGTGTGGATTCGTGTCTTTGCCTGTCTGTTATCTGTGTACTAGTGTCTCTGTGTGTGAGTCGTATATAAATGTATATGTGTGTCTGTGTGTATTAGTGTCTCTTTGTGTGAGTGGGTGTTTTAGTGTCTATGTATGTGTCTGTGAGTTTGTGTACTAGTGTCACTGTGTGTGAGTGTGTGTTCTAATGTCTGTGTTTGACTGTGAGTGTGTGTATTCGTGCCTCCGTGTGCTTGAGTGTGTATTAGTGTCTCTCTGCGTCTGTAAGTGTATGCATTAGTGCCCCTATGTGTGTACGTGTGTATTAGTGTCTGTGTTGTCTTTGAGTGTGTGCATTAGTGACTGTGTGTGAGAGTGTGTTTATTGGTGTGCGTGTGTTTGTGTGTGTCTGTGAATGTCTGTTTTAGTGTCTGTTTATGTGTGTATTAGTGTGTGTGTGTCTGTGAGTATGTTTTAGTGTATCAGCATGACAGTGAGTGTGTATGTTAGTGCCTCTGTGTGTCGTTGAGTGTGTGTATTAGTGTCTGTGTGTGTATGTGTATTATTGTCTCTGTGTGCGTCTGTGTATTCGTGTGCCTTTGTGTCTGTGAGTGTGAATTAGTGTCGCTGTGTGTACCTGTGAGTGCATGTATTACTGTATGTGTGTCAGTGCGTGTGTATTAGTCTCTGTTTGTGTGATTGTGTGTATTAGTGTTGGTCTATGTGAGTATGCGCACGTCAGTCTGTGTGTTTGTCTGTGAGTGTGTGTATTAGAGTCTCTGTCTGCCTGTGAATGTGTGTATTAGTGTATCTGTGTGTGTATTAGTACCTGTGTGTGTATTAGTGTCTCTGTTTAGGTCTGTGAGTATGTGTGTATTAGTGTATCTGTGTGTGACTGTGAGTATGTTTTAGTGTATCTGCGTGTCACTGGGTGTGTGTGTTTGTGTATCTTTGTGTCGTTGAGTGTGTGTATTAATGTCTGTATGTGTGAGTGTGTGTATTAGTGTGTGTGTATCTGTCTGTGAGTGTGTGTATTATTGTCTCTGTGTGAGTCCGTACATTCGTGTGTCTTTGTGTCTGTGAGTGTGAATTAGTGTCGCTGTGTGTCTGTGAATGTGTGTATTACTGTCTGTGTGTCTGTGAGTGTGTATTAGTGCCTGTGTGTGAGTGTGTGTATTAGTGTCTGTGTATCTGTCTTTGAGTGTGTGTATTATTGTCTCTGTGTGAGTATGTGTATTCGTGTGTTTTTATTTCTGTGAGTGTGATTAAGTACCACTGGGTGTGTATGTGAGTGTGTGTATTACAGTCTGTGTGTCAGTGAGTGTGTGTAGTAGTGTCTGTTTGTGTGAGTGTGTGTATTAGTGTTGGTCTGTGTGTTTGTCTGTGAGTGTGCATTAGACTCTCTGTGCCTGTGAATGTCTATATTAGTGTATCTGTGTGTGTGAGATTGTATTCTTTTGTATCTTTGTGTGTGTGAGCGAATGTGCATTGGTGTCTATCTGTGTGTCTGTGAGTGTGTGTATTTGAGTTTGTGTGTCTGTGAGTGTGTGTATTACTGTCTATGTGTGTGTGTGTGCATTAGTGTTTGTGTGTGAGAGGGTGTGTATTAGTTTGCGTGTGTGTATCTGTGGCTATGTATTAGTGTATCTGCGTGTCTGTGAGTGTATGTGTTTCTGCCTGTATGTGTGAGTAAATGTGTGTATTAGTGTCTATGTGCGGGGCTGTGAGTGTGACTATTAGTTTCTCTGTGTGTGTATTCGTGTATCTGTGTGTCTGAGAGTGTGTGTATTAGTGTATGTGTGAGTCAGTGGTTGTGTGTGTTAGTGTATCTGTGCGTGCGTGTGTGCATTAGTGTCGCAGTGTGTCAGTGAGTGTCTATTAGTGTCTATGTGCGAGTGTATGTATTATTGTCTCTGTGTCTGAGTGTGTATTCGTGTCCCTGTGTGTGTATATATTAGTGTTTCTGTGTCTCCAAGTGTGTTTATCAGTGTCTCTGCATGTGAGAGTGTGTATTATTGTCAGCGTGTGTCTGTGAGTGTGTATATTTCTTTCTCTATGTGTCAGTGAGTGCGTGTATTCATATCTGTGTGTGTCGGTGAGTGTGCCTATTAGTGTATGTGTGTGTGTATTAGTGTGTGTGTGAGAGAGTTTTTATTCGTGTATCTGCGTTTCAGTGAGTGTGTATTAGTCTTTCTGTGTGTCTTTGAGTATGTGTATTAGTGTCACTGTTTCTGTGAGTGTTTGTATTCGTGTATCTGTGTCAGTGAGTGTGTATTAGTGTCTGTGTGAGTGTGTGCATTAGTGTGTTTGTGAGTATGTATTAGTGCCTTTGTGTGTGAGTGTTAGTGTCTGTGAGTGCATTTCTGTCTCTGGATGTGTGCGATGGTGTATTAGTGTTTATTTATTTGACTTCGTCAGCACCACGTCGACCATACTTGTAATGTCTTTCCCAGGCTAATGTATAATTTCATTGTTTATTTCCCTTCCTCACAGTGAACATCATCACTATTGTGACTCTGAAGAGAAAAAATTGTGGACTGTCCAAATGTGTGACTTGTTACCTGGTGGCCATGGCAGTGGGGGACCTACTGGTCGTCATTCTCGACCTGATATTAAGACACATTCCCATTATTTTCAATGAACAGTTTATTTTCCTGCAGTCCATCCCCGTGTGTAATTTCCATGCCGTCCTGCTTTATGCAGCCACTGACTGTTCTGTCTGGTTCACCGTCACTTTCACCTTCGATCGATTTGTGGCCATTTGTTGCCCGAAGCTGAAAAGTAAATATTGCAGCCAGAAAACGGGGGCTGTGGTTCTGGGAACAGTGACTGTGCTGAGCAGTTTGAAGAACATTTCCTGGGGTTTTATGCTGACCGGTTGGTATGCGCTGGGGAACATGCCCTGGTTTTGTGCTGCGACAGAGGATGTGATGTTCTCCCCGTTCTGGACAACAATCGAGTTCGTCCACTACATTCTCACCCCGTGTGTTCCATTTGTCCTCATTCTGCAGCTCAATGTTCTCACCGTCAGACATATTGTCGTGAGCAGCAGGGCCCGCAGGAGACTCCGGGCTCACAGCAGTGGGAAAAGTCCCAGAGACCCAGAGATGGAGAGTCGGAGGAAATCCATCATTTTACTGTTTATTATCTCCGCCAATTTCATGCTGTTATGGTCAACGATAATGGTTTATTCTATATGGTGGCCGATGTGGTTGCTGGGGTATCAGTCTGTACGATTAGAGCTTTATGTTCAGAATTTGGGCTTCATGATGCAGCTCCTGAGTTGCTGCACGAACACTGCGATTTACGCCGTGACACAGACTCAGTTCAGACAGCAGTTGAAGAATGTGCTGAAATTTCCCTTCAGTTCAATTGTAACCAGGGGCTGGTAAGCACAGAGGGCTAAACAGCAGGCATGCAATACAGAACAATGCCAGCAGCGTGGGTTCAATTCCCGCGTCCGCCTCCACAAACAAGTACCGAAATGTGGGGACTAGGGGCTTTTCACAGTGGCGTCAGTGATGTATACTTGTGAAAATAAGCGAGTATTATTATTATGTTATCATCCCCCCGCTCGGATATGAACCCTCCCTGGAATTCATGCCCACCACCAAACATCACTGCGGAACGGACATCAGCACCGACAGTATATCTACCCGCCCCCCCAAGTCACCCAGCCCCAGATATCATCCAACCCCAGAGATCACCCAACTCAGATATCGCCCAACCGCAGAGACCACCCCACCAGAGAGACCACCCAACTCCAGATATCACCACAGATATCACCCAACTCCAGATATCACCCAACCCCAGAGATCACCCAACCCCAGAGATCACCCAACCCCAGAGATCACCCTACCCCAGAGATCACCCAACCCCAGAGATCACCCAAACCCAGATATCACCCAACCACAGAGATCACCCAACCCCAGATATCTCCCAAACCCAGATATCACGCAACCACAGAGATCACACAACCACAGACATCACACAACCCCAGATATCACCCAAACCTAGAGATACCCAACCTCAGATATCACCCAACCCCAGAGATCACCAACACCAGAGAGCACTCAACCCCAGAGATCACCCAACCCCAGATACCACCCAACACCAGAGAGGGGTGAGTGGGCTCCGGGATTTGGAGACAACATCAGTCACTGCAACAGGTCCCTTTTGAAAGTTCCTGTGCTGGATTCTCCGTCGGTGGATCCTCCGCTTCACCGGTAGCGCACTCACGCCCGCGGGTTTACCGACGGTTTGGGGGTGGTCACAATGGCGGCGCGGGGCACCCATTGAACAACTGCGCGAATGGTGTCTTGGGGTAGGGGGGTGGCTGGGAGGTGGCGGGAGGGGGGGGGGTTCCAAGTGAGTGATCATTCTAAGATACTGATTACTATCAATCCATTGATCACTAACCACCGGAAAACAGTCTGGCGGGACGGAGAATCCAAGTTTCATTGAGATTGTCTTGTGGGCCAACTCATTTTCAAGTGCTTGGATTCCGTATAAAAGTGAACAGCAAATTCTTTTATCAGTCCAAGCGTTAAAGTAACTAACGTGTAATCATTACACCCAATAATCAAAGCGAATATGTCAGAAATATCTGTTAAAAATGGCTCACAATATTTTAATCAATGATTGCCAGAGTACCAACATTAAATATCTTTAATCTGGTGAAATTATGGCGGATCTAGTGCTTTTTACTTGAATTATTTAATTATTTTCTGTTGAAGATGAATCACCAGTTAACACAGTTCATCCCAATAATCAGACTGAACTTGAATTGATTGTTTGGTCCAACAAACAATTATCTCATTCATTCATTGCGAGGTTGAATTAAATCAGTGAATAGCTCATTATGTTAAAGTCCAACAAGCATTACACAACTAATTATTATTTGCACAACATTGATAGAAAATACCAAATTAGTTTTCAGTCCATTAAACACAGCAAATAACTAAAAACTTTTCATTGCATCTTTCACTGTGATTGTCAAAGGATTGTTCATTGCAATAATCACAGACGGTTTCTAATTATTGTTCAGACAATAATCAAATTAAAATTGTTATTCAGTGGAATAGAATCTGCCTTTCCTGACCGCACAACAATAATAACATCAATTAAAAATGTATTTGTTCAGCTCACAATTACAATCAATGGGATTCTCCCTCGGCAGCATCCTCCAATTCCCCGGACAGCGCACACCTGTCCGCGGGTTTCCCGATGGCGTGGGGTGGTCACTATGGGAACCCTCATTGACCGACTGCGGGAACGGAGAATCCCGTTATGGCGGGGGCACACAGCACCGGATAACGGGACTGGCGGGACGGAGAACCGGATACAGGACATTAAAACGATGATAATTTTCCAAGAGAGTTATCATGCCAAGATACTGATTACTATCAATCCATTGATCACTAACGGTATGAATAAATCTTTTAACTTCCCACAATAATAAGTATTCAGAAATATTTTCCATGTCTATGATAACAGCAATTATATCTCAGGATTTAATTCCATTGTTACGCCATGGTCGAATAGTTTGAGAATTTCTCCCTGCCTGTTTCTACCAAAGAGAATTCCAATGATTGAAGTCAGGATGACATATATTACACCACCGTGTTTCATACAACATTGATAGACAGCATCAAATTAGTTTTCAGTCCATTGAAAACAGTAAATAACGAAGAACATTTAATTGCAACTTTGAATGTGATTATTAAAGGATTGTTTATTCGATAGTCACAGACGTATTCTAAATATTGTTCCGACAGTAATCATAACAAGTTCTTTATTTCAAATAGAGTCAGTAATTCCTGACCTTCCAATCATAACACAATGAATTGAACAGCGTATTTCGGCTCACAATTAACTAAACTGATAATTTTGCAATCGAATCACCATGACAAGAATCTGATTATTTTCTGTCCAACGTTTACTGAATATATCTGGAAATCTTTATACTTTTCACAATAATATGCATTTAGAAATGTCTATGAGTACCAGCGATTATCTTTCAGGTTTTAATTCCATTAATTACTAGAAATATCGGTGCAATGTGGTGGAATACAACGTCATCTCTCTGCCTGTTTCTACTGAAGACCGCTCAGCATATTTGAATGATGGAATCCGGGAAGAAATGGGCTGAAAATCAATTATCTATTGTATGACATGTTTCGTTAAATTAGTGAGCCTATCTGACTGCCACAACTGGATAACTACAAACTCCTGTTGGTGTTGTTGGGAGACTGGTCCTTTTGTTTCCCTTCTGTATCCTGTGGGTTTTTCCTCAGAAAAATACTGACTGTTCCACAATAAGAGAGTGATCAACCATTGGTTTCAATCATTATTTATTAATTAGAGTCTGTTCCCCAGGTTTAATGGACTAACCTATGCCGGGGTCCAATGTGATGGCTATGATTGGAGCTGGAGGATTGTAGCAGAATCAAACTCTGCCATGGACTTGGGATTTATTTCTCAGTGTTACACAGCAGATCCACAGCTCTCCATAACACCGACACTCACCCAATTCTTTCGGATTCCTGATATCAATAGTTAAACACATGATTCCTTGTCTTCCGCTGTCTGGCCCAAAAGGTGTGGGATTATCTCCTCCAGTCTCAGTCCCATTGCCTCGTGTTCGGTATTCAAGAGAAACACTTGATACACGTATTACGGATTACAATTTTGGACTGCTGGCACAGTAGGACCTGATACTGATAGTTGGAACAGAGAATCAATACAGGACAGGCAGTGGAAGGGAAGGAGGGAGACTGTAAGGCCAGGGAATGGGAGCGATACAGGGAGGGAATGTGGATAATTATGTGCAGGCCTGGGATTTGAATGCAGCGACTGTATCTGCACCGGGCAGTGAGTGATGGGAGGGAGTGAATCTGCACAGGGCAGTGGGTGATGGGAGGGAGTGAATCTGCACAGGGAAGTGAGTGATGGGAGGAAGTGAATCTGCAGAGGGCAGTGAGGGAGGGGAGTGAATCTCCACAGAGCAGAGTGATGTGAGGGAGTGAATCTGCACAGAGCAGTGGGTGATGGGAGGGAGTGAATCTGCACAGGGCAGTGAGTGATGGGATGGAGTGAATCTGCACAGGGCAGTGAGTGATGGGAGGGAGTGAATCTGCACAGGGCAGTGAGTGATGGGATGGAGTGAATCTGCACAGGGCAGTGAGTGATGGGAGGGAGTGAATCTGCACAGGGCAGCGAGTGATGGGAGAGAGTTAATCTGCACAATACAGTGAGTGATTGGAGGGAGTGAATCTGCACAGGGCAGTGACTGATGGGAGGGAGTGAATCTGCACAGAGCAGTGAGGGATGGGAGGGCGTGAAACTGCACAAGCAGTGAGTGATGGGAGGGAGTGAATCTGCACAGGGCAGTGACTGATGGGAGGGAGTGAATCTGCACAGAGCAGTGAGGGATGGGAGGGCGTGAAACTGCACAAGCAGTGAGTGATGGGAGGGAGTGAATCTGCACAGGGCAGTGAGTGATGGGAGGAAGTGAATCTGCACAGGGCAGTGAGTGAGGGGAGTGAATCTGCACAGAGCAGAGTGATGGGAGGGAGTGAATCTGCACAGAGCAGTGAGGGATGGGAGGGAGTGAATCTGCACAGAGCAGTGAGGGATGGGAGGGAGTGAATCTGCACAGGGCAGTGAGTGATGGAGGGAGTGAATCTGCACAGGGCAGTGAGTGATGGGTGGGAGTGAATCTTCACAGGGCAGTGAGTGATGGGAGAGAGTTAACCTGCACAGGACAGTGAGTGATTGGAGGGAGTGAATCTACACAGAGCAGTGAGTGATGGGAGGGAGTGAATCTGCCCAGGGCAGTGAGTGATGGGAGAGTGTTAATCTGCACAGGACAGTGAGTGATGGGAGGGAGTGAATCTGCACAGCGCAGTGAGTTATGGGAGGCAGTGAATCTGCTCAGGGCAGTGAGTGATGGGAGTGAATCTGCACAGAGCAGTGAGTGATGGGAGGGAGTGAATCTGCACAGGGCAGTGAGTGATGGGAGGGAGTGAATCTGCACAGAGCAGTGAGTGACGGGAGGGAGTGAATCTGCACAGAGCAGTGAGTGATGGGATGGAGTGTGTCTGCACAGGGCAGTGAGTGATGGGTGGGAGTGAATCTGCTCAGGGCAGTGAGTGACGGGAGGGAATGAATCTGCACAGAGCAGTGAGTGATCGGATGGAGTGTGTCTGCACAGGGCAGTGAGTGATGGGTGGGAGTGAATCTGCACGGACCAGCGAGTTAGTGGGTGGGAGGGTCACAAGAATGATGACTGGACTGAAAAGTTTGTCATATGAGGAGTCTTTGAGGACTCTGTCCCTATGTTTTATGGTCTTATGGATTCCAAGCCTATTATGTGCAGAACTTATAACCTGATGTTTAACTGCGTTTCCGTGAATAGAATTTAAAATTAGGTGGTTTATTTGACTATGACCAGCTCTGTTCTGCGTCATGACATTGTTCGAGAAGCATTTCTGGCTTCAAATCCAGACAACTGTTGAAGTAGTCTTGAGTGAAAGTTATAGGAACATCACTCATACGGTGATAGGCCATCTCTTCATGTAAAAACAAATCTGTCTGTGTGCACATAGTGAGGAGCCAGTGCATGATGTGTGCTGGTATTGCAGCGCCACCCATGCTGCCTCTTTGTAATTACAGCATGACTCATTTTAAACAGCAGGCATTTGTTAAACAATTGATTGCACGATGGCAACTTCTAATTGAAAATGTAACAGAAAGGTACTTTGAGCAAAAGCAAATGTAGATACGCATAAGAGTTTCCGTGCATTGCATCATAAGCTTGTGTTGGTGTATCCATATCCAAGTGGAGCTTTAATGTTTACGCTGTCTGAAGGACAGTGTTATCCAGGGCGCAGGTGTGATTCAGTCATCTTGTTAACACAATTTAGTCACTGTGTTTAGACATTGCAAGAAATTCTTCACATTTCCCTGTTATGTATAAGAACATAAGACCATGAGACATGGAAGCAAAATTTGGCCACTCGGCCCATCGAGTCTGTTCCGCCATTTAATCATGGCTGATATTTTTCTCTTCCCATTCCTCTATCTTCTCCCTATAACCCCTGATTCAGTTATTAATCAAGACCCTCTTTATTTCTGTCATTTGGCCTCCATGGCCTTATGTGGCAAAGAGTTCGACTGATTTACGATCCTCTGGTTGAAGAAATTCCTCCTCATCTCTGTTTTAAAGATCGTCCATTTAGTCGGAGATCCCAAACAAATCACACTGCCCATTCTCTCCACATAGCCGTGTATCAATCCCAAACTAATCCCACTGCCCTTTCCCTCCCCATAGCCCTGTATCAATCCGAAACTAATCCCACATCCCTGCCCTCTACCGATAGCGCTATATAAAACAGCCCCGCTCTCTCTCCATAGGCCTCAGTCAACAGAAACCGAACCCCACTGTCCCATACTCTTCCCATAGCCCTGTATCAATCCCCAAATTAATGTCAAGGCCCCACTTTCTCTCCATAGCCCTGCGTCAACCCCGAAACTAATCCCACTGCACTGCTCTCCCCATAGCCGCGTGTCAATCCCCGAAGTAATCCCACTGTCCCAATATCTTCCCATAGCGCTGTGCCAATCCACAAATTATTTGCGTTGCCCCACTTTCTCCCAACTGCCCTGCATCTATCCCCAAACTAATCCCACTGCCACTCTCTCCCCTTAGCCCTGTATCAAAGCCCAAACTAATCTCACTGTCCACTCAGTCCCCATAGCCCTGTGTCAATCTCCAAATTTATCCCACTTCCTCGTTCTCTCCCCACAGACCTGTGCCAATCCACAAACGAATCCCTCTGCCCCGCTTTCCTCAAAATCCTGTATTAATCCCGAAACTAATCCTACTGCCACACTATCTTCCCATAGCCGTGTATTAATCCCCAAACTAATCTGACTGCCCACTCTCTCTCCACAGACTTTATCAATCCCCAAACTAATATCACTGCCCCACTCTCTCCCCATAGCACTGTGTGAATCCCCAAACTAATCCCATTGCCCCACTCTCTCCTCAAATCCCTGTGTCAATCCCCAAACTAATGCTAATGCCACACTCTCTCCCCATAAGCCTGTATCATTCGCCAAACGAATTCCCCTGCCCTACTCTCTCCCCATAGCCCAGTGTGAATATAAACTAATCTCATTTGTCCACTCTCTCCCATAGGCCTCTATCCATCCCAAACTAATAACACTCTCTCCCCATATCCCTCTGTCAGTCCCCAAACTAATCCCACTGCCCCGCTCTCTCTCCATACCCCTGTGTGAACTCTCAAACTAATCCTACTGCCCCACTCTCTCCCCATAGCCCTGTGTCAATCCCCGAACTATTTGGGTTACCCCACTTTCTCCCCACTGCTCTGAATCTGTCCCCAAAATAATCTCACTGCCACGGTCTCTCCCCATAGACCTGTGTCGACGCTCAAACTAATACCACTGCTCCACTCACTCCCAATAGCCTTGTGTCAATCCAAACTAATCCCACTGCCCCACTATCTCCCCGTAACCCTTTATCAAACCCCAAACTAATCCCACTGCCCCGCTCTCTCCCCATAGCCCTGTAACAATCGCAAACTAAGCTCACTGCCCCGCTGTCTCCCCATAGCCCTGTATCAATCCCGAAACAAATCTCACTGCCCCACTCTCTCCCCATAGCCCTGGGCCAATCCCCAAACTAATCCCTCTGCCCTGCTCTAACCATAGCACTTTATCTATCCCCAAACTAATCCCACTGCCTCACTCTCCCCACATAGCCCTACGTCAATCCCCAAACTAATCCCTCTGCGCTGCTCTCCCCATAGCCCAGTATCAATCCTAAAGGAATCCCACTGCCCCACTCTCTCCCCATAGCACTGTGTCCATCAAACTAGTTCCACTGCCCCACTCTCTCCCCATAGCCCTGTGTCAATCCTCAAACTAATGCCACTGCCCCACTCTCTCCCTATAGCACTGTGTCCATCAAACTAGTTCCACTGCCCCACTCTCTCCCCATAGCCCTGTATCAATCCACAAATTAATCCCTCTGCCCCGCTTTCCCCAAAGTCCTGTATTAATCCCGAAACTAATCCTACTGCCACAATATCTTCACATAGCCGTGTATTAATCCCCAAGCTAATCTGACTGCCCACTCTCTCTCCACAGACTTTATCAATCCCCAAACAAATATCACTGCCCACTCTCTCTCCACAGACTTTATCAATCCCCAAACTAATCTCAATGCCCCAATCTCTCCCCATTGCCCTGTAACAATCGCAAACTAATCCCACTGTCCCGCTGTCTCCCCATAGCCCTGTATCAATCCCGAAACAAATCTCACTGCCCCACTCTCTCCCCATAGCCCTGGGTCAATCCCCAAACTAATCCCACTGCCCCACTCTCCCCACATAGCCCTACGTCAATCCCCAAACTAATCCCTCTGCCCTGCTCTCGCCATAGCCCTGTATCAATCCTAAAGGAATCCCACTGCCCCACTCTCTCCCCATAGCCCTGTGTCAATCCTCAAACTAATGCCACTGCCCCACTCTCTCCCCATAGCACTGTGTCCATCAAACTAGTTCCACTGCCCCACTCTCTCCCCATAGCCCTGCATCAATCCACAAACTGATCCCTCTGCCCCGCTTTCCCCACAATCCTGTCTTAATCCCGAAACTAATCCTACTGCCTCAATATCTTCACACAGCCGTGTATTAATCCCCAAACTAATCTGACTGCCCACTCTCTCTCCACAGACTTTATCAATCCCCAAACTAATATCACTGCCCCACTCTCTCCCCATAGCCCTGTGTCAATCCCCAAACGAATCCCATTGCCCCACCCTCTCCTCAAATCCCTGTGTCAATCTCCAAAATAATGCTAATGCCACACTCTCACCCCATAAGCCTGTATCAATCGCCAAACGAATCCCCCTGCCCTACTCTCTCCCCATAGCCCTGTGTGAATATAAACTAATCTCAGTGGTCACTCTCTCCCATAGGCCTCTACCCATCCCAAACTAATCACACTCTCTCCCCATATCCCTTTGTCAATCCCCAAACTAACACCACTACCCCTCTCTCTCTCCATAGCCCTGTGTCAACTCTCAAACTAATCCTACTGCCCCGCTCTCTCCCCATAGCCCTGTGTCAATCCCCAAACTA
Organism: Scyliorhinus canicula; assembly: GCF_902713615.1. Lineage (NCBI taxonomy): Eukaryota > Metazoa > Chordata > Chondrichthyes > Carcharhiniformes > Scyliorhinidae > Scyliorhinus > Scyliorhinus canicula. Next base: position 5,121,172 of record NW_024055728.1, read on the forward strand.
TTTGCGTTCCCCAACTTTCTCCCCACTGCTCTGAATCTGTCCCCAAACTAATGTCACTGCCCTGGTCTCTCCCCATAGACATGTGCCGACGCTCAAACTAATCCCACTGTCCCACTCTCTCCCCATAGCCCTGTATCAATCACAAACAAATACCACGCCCTAGTCTTTCCCAAAAGCCATGTGTCAATCCTAAAACTAAACCCATTGCCCCACTCTCTCCCCGTAACCCTTTATCAAACCCCAAACAAATCCCACGGGCATACTCTCTCCCCGTATCCCTGTGTCAATCCCCAAACCAGTCCCACTGCCCCACTGTCTCCCCATAGCCCTGTATCAATCCCGAAACAAATCTCACTGCCTCACTCTCTCCCCATAGCCCTGCGTCAATCCCCAAACGAATCCCTCTGCCCTGCTCTCCCCATAGCCCTGCATCAATCTCCAAACTAATCCCACTGACCCAATATCTCCCCATAGCCCTGTGTCAATCCCAAATTAATCCCTCTGCCCTGCTCTCCCCATAGCCCTGCATCAATCTCCAAACTAATCCCACTGACCCAATATCTCCCCATTGCCCTTTGTCAATCGCCAAACTATTGACCCACTTTCTCTCCACTGCCCTGCATCCATCCCCAAACGAAAGCCACTGCCCCACTCTCCCCATCGCCTTGATCAGTCCCCAAAATAATCTCACATTCTGCGCTTTCCCCGTAGACCTGTATCAATCCCAAACTAATCCCACTGCCGGCTGTCTCCCCATAGCGCTGTATTAATCCCTAATACTAATCCCATTCTCCTCACAGTCCTGTGGGGAATTTTCATCATGATCACATTTTTGATTGTGGAATCTTACTGTGCAATCACTATGCCTACTGTCAGTTTGTACACCTTCGAGTAGAAAGAGAGATATAAATCCATCCTCAGAGAGTCTGAATTTAATTTTGAAAGTGCCCCATTTTTGGGCTCTTCCTGTGCACAATCTGCCTGCAGAATTCCCCAACTTAAAAACAAGGTGAGGGAGTAGCGTCAGGTGTGAGTTAACAGAAAGCAGTTGGTTTTATCAAACTGACCATTTTAATTTAATCTTAATTGTTAAATTTTAAATTCTAATCTCACTCTAATTCTAATTGACATCAGAGGATTTCAGTGAAAATCTCCATTGAACCTCCCTGTCTAATAAAATGATGTTTTTGCCGATGACCCTGTATTTATTCAGGAAAAAACTTTACGTCTCCCAGTGGGGAAAATCAAATTGAATCCAAATTTATAGAGCAGCTCGCCGAAGAAATCTACCTGTGAGTAACAGAATAGGATTTTCCCCATCAAAGACTCCCAAGGCAGGAACGTCAAAGAACAAAGAACAAAAAACAGAGAAAAGTACAGCACAGGAACAGGCCCTTCGGCCCTCCAAGACCGTGCCGACCATGCTGCCCGACTAAACTAAAATCTTCTTCACTTCCAGTGTCCGTCTCCCTATATTCCCATCTAATTCATGTAATTGTCAAGCTGCCCCTTAAATGTCACTATCGTCCCTGCATCCCCCACCTTCTCTGGCAGCGAGTTCCAGGCAACCATTACCCTCTGTGTAAAAAAACTTGCCTCGTACATCTCCTTTAAAACTTGCCCCTCCCACCTTAAACCTATGCCCCCTAGTAATTGATTCCTCTACCCTGGGGTAAAGACTCTAACTATCCACTCTATCTACGCCCCTCATAATTTTGTAGACCTCTATCAGGTCGCCCCTCAACCTCCGTCGTTCCAGTGAGAACAAATCTAGTTTTTTCAAACGCTCCTCATTGGAATGCTCTCCATACCATTTCTTCTGCACCCTCTCTAAAGCCTCCACATCATTCTGGTAGTGTGGCGACCAGAATTGAATACTATACTGCAAGTGTGGACTAACTAAGGTTCTATACAGCTGCAACATGACCTTCCAAATCTTATACTCATTGCCCCGGCCAATGAAGGCAAGCATGCCGTATGTCTTCTTGACTACCTTCTCCAACTGTGTTGCCCCTATCAGTGACCTGTAGACCTGTACACCTAGATCTCTCTGACATTCAATACTCTTGAGGGTTGTATCATTCACTCTATATTCCCGACCTGCATTAGACCTTCCAAAATGCATGACCTCACATTTTTCGGATTTAAACTCCATCTGCCATCTCTCCGCCCAAATCTCCAAACAATCTAAATCCTGATGTATCCTCTGAAAGTCCTCATCGCTATCCGCAATTCCGCCAAACTTTGTGTCGTCTGCAAACTTCCTAATGGGTGACAGACGAACAGACATTCCAAACTAGTCAGACATTTAGGAGGAAATAAATAATAACATAAAGACTGAAGTAAGGAGAGGACATTGCTAGATCTGTTGCTGTCCCCTGAATTAACATAACCATGGACAGGACAAATGCAATCTGGCCTCTCCTGTGAAGACACATCTTTAGTAAACTATCACAGCGTAAAGACTGAAAACATTCATGTCAGAAAGTCAGGGGTTAGGTCTGCACACAGATCTCTGAGGAGATCTCAACCAAAACTGTTTCTAATCATTTTCAAATAGTATTTTAACTTATGCTTCAATTCTGTTCTACAGAAATGTGGTCCCTGTGGGATGATTGGTTTAAGAGAGCAGCTTGCTGGATCGCTTGCTGTGTCATTTATCAATAGTAAGGAGATTGGTATCTCTTGACAGTCATTTACATGTCAATAGCGAGCTGTCCTCAGAGGCAGACATTCCACACAGGCAGAGACTAGGGCAAGAGTTTGCCCACAGCTCACTGAGGATACATTTGAGTATGAGAGACTTCAGTTCTCAAACACATCCGCCCACCACCGAAAGCATTGCCCCTCTTGTTCAGTGTGTGTCTGTGTGTGTTGCTGAGTGGAGCTTCAGTTTGGAGTGAGAGAGCTTGAAGTGAGAGCTGTTGGTGGTGTGAGGAAGTGGAGTTCCCCGATGCCACCTGCCCCAGCTTGTTTTTTGCCTGGTGGGAGTGGTATCATCCAGGGACCATCAAGGGTCCATCCTGGGCTGCAGGCCCGGCCTTCTGTCCTCCCACCCCTCTGCCTGAGGTGGGAGTGGGACCATCCAGGGCTGGAGGCCCGGCCTTCTGTCCTCCCACCCCTCTGCCTGAGATGGGAGTGGGACCATCCAGGGCTGGAGGCCCGGCCTTCTGTCCTCCCACCCCTCTCCCTGAGGTGGGAGTGGGACCATCCAGGGCTGCAGGCCCGGCCTTCTGTCCTCCCACCCCTCTGCCTGAGGTGGGATTTTGACCATCCAGGGCTGCAGGACCTGCCTTCTGTCCTCCCAACCCTCTGCCTGAGGTGGGAATGGGACCATCCAGGGCTGCAGGCCCGGCCTTCTGTCCTCCCACCCCTCTGCCTGAGGTGGGAGTGGGACCACCTGGGGCTGCAGCGAAGGTCTTTGTTTTGGAATCCTGCAGTGCTGAAGGGTATCGTCCGCACGCATTTCTTACCACCTGCGGCGGGTGTGGGGCAGCTTTGGACATCACTTTGGCCCCTCCAGGGTTGAAGAACGCAGCCCCGCTCTGCTATTGCCCAGCAGCGCCTTCCCTTGTGGCACCTGCAGTTAGGGTGTCAAATCCCCACCTCCCCTATCCTTTGACATTTTATACGGCCGGGTCGTACCAGGGATTGGCATGGCCAGCCGCTCGTGGTAACCTTCCACTCAGCGGGTGAAAGGCGCCCTACAAGTTATGCGGGGGCGGCAGCCACTAGTCCCTCCGCTGCTTCCTTGGCGCCCTCGCACCTCCCGCCAGCTTACGCGGCCGTTGGGTCTGAGGTGCTGTGCCACCCTTCCTTGACCATTGAGGCGTGCACCCGTGCGGCGGCCGGTGTAGTCGGCCCCTCGGCCAGCGTAGCCGCCTCAAGGATGCTGGCAAGGCGATGTTTTTCTTGCGGGCGGAGCAGGCTGTCCACCGGGCCCTGGAAAGGGGGCTCACGGTGGGCGGGACACACTGGAGGCCACCGCAGGTAGTGTAGTTCTATCAAACATCCCGCCCTACCTCCCACTGAGCTCCTTCTCCCCCATCGCAACCTACTGGGGGAGGTCAGGTCCGGGGTGGCGCCGCTGACACTCGGCCTGCGGGACTCCTCCCTCCGCCATGTCTACTCCTACCGGCGTCAGGTTTTTATCAGCCTGACCCGGCAGGAGGTTACGGAGCGAGGTTTTGTGTCTCGCATCAACGGGAGGACCACAAGGTTTTCTGGTCTGCGGATGGCATGCGGTGCCAGGCCTGCAGAGGGCTGGGGCACATCCGTCATAACTGCCTCACCCTGACGGCCTCCGCCAACACCACCTCCGCGGCGGCTGCAGCTGGCACTGGCCCCTCTACCACCTCTTCGCCTGCCCAGTAGCCGGCCCAGGATAACACCGCGGCTGCTGAGGGGGGTGGGGACCTCCACTTGGCCAACCTCCGCTTACGCAGCAGAGAAAGAAGGCGACACGCGCGGCGGCGGCACGGGAGTTTAACCGGTCCCTCCTAAACCTCGACCTGGCCCCAGCCGCTGTCCCCGCGCACAGCTCAGAGGGCGCAGCCTCCTCTCGGGACGACGCCTCTCTGAAACAACTGGAGGAGCACGGAGAGACCACTGACTGGGCTCCAGAGGGAGGCCGGGATCCTGAACCCGGTCCTGAGCTGGAGGATGTGCCACTATCGCCTTCAGACTCCGCCACACCGCAACAACTGGAGGGGACGGGAGAGACCACCGACCGGGCTCTAGTGGACGGCGGTGATACCACTGAGGGTCCCGAGGTGGGGGAGTGGGGGGGGGGGGGTGCAGCCCTCCTCGCCATCCCAGGGACAGGCGACGTGAAGGAGTGGGACGCTGCAAAGGCCTCTCCAGCAATGGAGGCTGTGCAGCAGGGCAATCCCGAGCCAACCTCCCCGCAAGCGCCGTCTGTCCTGGCATGAGGGGCTGTGTCTTGTTGCCACCCTCCCCGGGTCAGGGGGGATCGGGGTTGCCTGTGTTGGTGCCCATCCCCCTGATACCTACTCCAGCGCAAACAAAAAAGAAATGCAAGGCCGGGGGGACGACGGGGGCCTTCGAGGCGCCTGAACCACTCGAGCTGCTGTCGACCCCCGAGCAGTAGGACCCGGGGCCGAGCGGAGACAAAGCCACTGTGGACCGGTACCACCCGCTGCACGTTCACTCCCCGGACGTCCCCACCACCGTCGGCGGGGACAGGCAGAAGCTACCACTACTCATATCTCTTTCGGTCGTGGACGGGGAAGGACCCCCCTCTCTCCGTCCGGACGGGCGTTGCCAAGGAGCCCTGCTTTCATCCCGGAGGTTTCCGTTTGGCTTCCCGAACTTTCCGAGGTCCCGGCGTCGCCGGCGGTGTTAGGGGCGGGGCTGCCGCCATCCACGGGCCCTGAACCGCGGGGGAGCCTGCGAGGGACCTGCCTGAGGACGACTCTTGGTTTGGGGTCTACTCGGGCCTAGGGTTAGCCAGTAGGCCCGTGCCGCCCCCAACACTCAGTGTGGCGGCGGACGGGTTCATGTGGTGGCCGTTCGGAGGAGGAAAGCTGCTCGGTGGCGAGTGAGGAGGAGGATTTAGACGCTCTCTGTATTGAGGCAGAGGGCGCCCGCACACCCTGCACCGACTCTCCCCTCATCCCCTCACGGGAACTCCGAACATTTCTGAGTAAACATTAGGGACACCCGGACTATGTGCGTCTGGCCCTGGACAGCTCGGGAAATCTGGGGCTGCTCCAGACAGGCACTGAATTTGCGATCAAGACCAGGAAGATCAGCGCCAAGCAGTTCAGTATCTTGTGGGAATCCAGAAGGAATGGAGTGAACCTACACACTTTCTGAGCACTGAAGGTGTTAGTGACGGATAGACAATACTGCTGACATGGAGGTAACCATAGCCAGCGTCAACATCAACGGCAGCAGGAACGCTCACCGCCGTTTCGAATGTATTTACTATCCTGAGGGATGGAAAGTACGGGGTATGCTTCATGCAGGAAACCCACTCCATTTCGGGTGACGGAACTCAGTGGACCCTGCAGTGGAAAGGAGGAGTCTTCATGGGTCGCCTGATCCCACGTTCGGGCGGGGTGGCTATCTTGGCTATCTTGTTGGCTCCACATTTTCAGTCGGAGACCTTGGGATTCCAGGAGCCAGTGCCGGGCCGTCTGCTGCACCTAAAGGTCCGTGACGGGGCAGTGCTGATTCACTTTGTAAATGTATACGCTCCATTGGCCGGACCGCAGCAGGTGACTTTCTTCAAAAAAGTGTCCACTTTTCTCGGCACCATCCCGGTGGGCGAGTGCATCGTCCTCGGAGGAGATTTTAATTTCACCCTCCAGGACAAGGACCATGGTGGAGTCCAGCAGAGCTCGGCGGCGGTGGTGAAGTTGAGGGACCTGGTTAGGTCCTTTGACTTGGTGGACGTCTGGCGGACTCTCCATCGTGAATTGGGGGTGTTCAGCTTTGTGCGCCCTCTGTTCAAAGCGTTCAGAATCGACCGTCTTTACATTTCCAAGGTGGACTTGTCCAGCGTTCCGACGGCCTCCATAGAGCAGGTGCCTTGCTCGGATCACCACCTGGTGTGGGCGGGGCTCGCCCCGTCCCGCGCTCAGAGACGGTCCGCGTACTGGCACTTTAACAACCTACTGCTGGAGGACGAGCGGTTCCTGGACTCGTTCCGCTGTTTCTGGTCGGCTGGAGAAGGAAGCGGTGTAACCCCCTCCTTGAGGCTATGGTGGGTTGTGGGAAAGCCCAACATCCGTGCCTTCTGTCAGAGGTACACGAAGGGGTCTATGGCGGGGCAGAACTCCACAATCGCCAAATTGGCTGAGGAACTCCTCGATCTGGAGTCACGTCTGGCTCAGCCAGTTGAGGACCCGGCCCTGGGGCTGTTGTACAGAGAGAAGAGGGGCCACTGCGGGACCTGCAACTCGCCGGCTCCCGCGGCGTTTACATGCGGTCGCTGATCCGTCTCCTAACGGACATGGAGCACGGCTCCATCGTCTTCTACTCGCTGGAAAGAGGATGCGGGGCCCGTCGGCAGATTGATAGGCTGCTGGCAGACGACGTGTCCCTCGTCTCGGATCCGGAGGGGGTCAGGACCCTGATCAGGGATTTTTACTCCGACCTCTTCTCTCCGGATCCATCAATCGAGGACGCTTGCAGATATCTGTGGGGGTGCCTGCCGCAGGTCGGCCCGGAGGGCGCCGGGAAGCACGAGAAAGCCATGAACCTCCAAGAGCTGACCGGCTCCCTGGACAGCCTGTAACGGGGCAAAACCCCAGGGCTAGACGGGCTGACCGTGGAGCTCGTCGGGGCGTTTTGGGATGCACTGGGCAGCGACTATGCGGGGGTCCTGGGGGAATGTTTCGCAACCGGGGAGATGCCCCTTTCAAGGCGCAGGGTCGTCAGTGCCCTGCTGCTCAAGAAGGGAGATCTCCGCCAATTTAAGAGCTGCCGACCGGTCTCCCTCCTCAGCACGGACTATAAAATATTTGCCAAAATGGTCTTTATGCCTTGGCCCCCTGCTGGACCACATGAACCACCCTGACCAGTCCTACACACGGACTGCACAATCTATGACAATATCTACCTGGTCCGGGACATTATTCATTTCTCCCTTAGGGCTGGTATGTCGATCGCCTTCCTGTCTCTTAACCAGGAGAAGGTATTCGACAGGGTGGGGCACGAGTATTTCTCGGTACTCTGCGAGCTTTCGGGTTCGGTTCGCCCGGATCCTATTACTGTCCGCCCCCTCGGAGTGTCTGTTTAAGGTTACCGGGTCCCTGACGGCACTCCTTCGCTTTGGGAGAGGAGTGCGTCAGGGCTGCCCCCTGTCCGGTCAACTGTATTCCCTATGCGTGGAGCCTTCCCAGTGCCTCCTGCGGAGGAGGTTAACAGGGCTGGTTCTGCTCTATCCGGACGTGGGGTGGTACTCTCGGCTTACCCTGATGACGGGCTGCTCATGTTCACTGACTCAGGTGGTCTGCTGAGGATGCGAGAGTGCCAAGCTGTCTACTCCGCCGCGTCCTCCGCACGGATTAATGGGCTAAATGATCCGGACTCCTGGTCAGTCCGTGGCAGAAGGGCCCCCTCCCGGGGGAGCTAAGGCCCGTTAGCTGGATTCGGTTCAATATTCTCTTCTTGGGAGTCCATCTTTGCCCGGCAGAGGAAGCCTGGCCGGCGAACTGGCAGGAGCTGGAGACCAAGGTCACGGCTCGCCTGGGACGCTGGACAGGACTGCTCAGAGCCCTGTCCCACAGGGATCGAGTTCCCGTCATACACCAGCTGATCCCCTCAATGCTGTGGTAACGGCTGGTCACTTTGACCCCTTTGACGCACGCATTTAGAGGACCCTACTTCGGTTCCTCTGGAACAATCGACTGCAATGGGTCACTGCGGAGGTCTTGATTCTCCCGATTGCGCAGGGCGGTCAGGCGCTGGTGTGCCATCGCACACAAATTGCGACTTTCCGCTTTCAGACTCTGCAGCGGTACCTGTACGTTGAGCCTCCTCAACGATGTTGTGCCCTAGCGACGTATTTCTTCCGCCAGGTGCACGGCCTGAACTAGGTGCAGCCCCTATTCGTTAACCAGTTGGGTCTTCGGAACTCTTTGTGGGCGCTGCCCGTCTAGTACCAGGACATTTTCAAAGTCTGGAACATGATCGCCACGTGCCGCAGCTCTCCCCGTCAGGGGTGGTGGCTGTCGTAATGGAGCCGCTGCTCATGAATCCGCACCTCCGCCAATATCCATTCCGGTGGCTGCCAGAGCGGAGGGCTGTATGACATCCTACGATCTTGCCAAGCGCGGAGCGATGTTTGTCCACTGCGTGCCCAACGCTATCCAGGGCCTCAGAACGGTGGTGCTCGGTCCCGTGGGCACACTTGGACTTGAGGTTGTGTGGGGGCATCAAATCTGAGCCGACCACAGCTCGGACGGAAATCCACATTGGTTCCAAACCCCGGAAACCACAACCCCCGCGTGCTGGTGACCCACAGCCCTAGCCGCCTCGCGGACATACCCTCCGTGCCTTTTCACACTGCACGTAGGGGTTTCCAGTATGGGTTGCTGTTGCACACCTTCAACCGCCTTGTCCTCGCCCGCCGCCCGGACACGCCTTGGCGTACCTCGTTGCCGTCCGGCTGCGGAGGTCACTGCTGGGGTCCCTCTGCGTTGGTGTTCTTTCCATAATACTAGGGGACCTGGGGTGGAGGGTGCTGCGCCTGGCAGTGACGTGCATCCATCGTTTAAACCACGTCACGGCTTTGCCACGGACCTGCCAGTTTTGCGGCCTGGTGGAGACCGTGGAGCACGTTTATGTTGTCTGTCCTAGGCTGCACTTCCTTTTTGGTTATTGTTGAGGTTTTCTTTGCATTTCAGCCCCACGATCGTAATCTGCGGGCATCCGGTGCGGAGGGGTGGGGGGGGGGGGTATGGGGAGGGCGGAGAACATCCTCGTGAACCTGCTCCGGGGCCTGCCCAAACTTACCATTTATAGGTCCAGGCAGCGGGTGACCGAGGGGGTCGACCGGCCACTCTTCCGCCGCCTCGTTCGCGGCCGGGTGTCCCTGGAGCGGGAACATGCAGTGTCCTCGGGCACACCCGAGGCCCTCCGTATTTGGGGGGCACCGCAGGGGTTGGATTGCCTTATCGACCCCGATTTTTGCACTTTAATTTGCCGGGTTTGTGATGAGGTTTTGTTTCCTTTCTCGTTTTTGGGGAGCTGTGCTCCACTCGTTGCTATGGGACACTCCCCTCTTTTGTTTTATCCTTCAGTTATTTTATGTTCTTTTGTTTGATTGTCACACTCAGCATCGCGCCTGTGTCAGTGGCGGAAGGTCTAACCCAAACAGCAACTTTTAAGTTATTTTACCAAATAAAAGAAAGGTTCGTCTTCAGATATAAATGAAACCTTAATATCCCTCAGTCACAGAACTCCCACTTTATCACTCTAATGCAGCCCAAAATCAGCAAGCAAAAGATAGTCTCTGTTTAATGTAGCACACTGTTTAAATAGACAACGTTTAATGTAGGACACTGTTGAATTAATCTGATTAAAGTAGAACTGCCTAAATTCTCTGATTAATGTAGGCCACATTTTAAATGGTCCGTGTTGTCTGGAGGGAGCTGTTTAAATGCCCTCTGTTTAATATCAGGCACTGTGTTAATAGTCACCGTTTACTCTTTGACAATGTATAAATGTTCTCTGTTGAAAGGAGAACTGTGCTTAAATGTCTGTGTATACTGTAGCAGACTGTTTAAACGGCCTTTCTTGAGGGAAATATACTGTTAAATTCATCAGTGTGAATGTTTGATTGCTCAACTAGTCCCTTTGAAAGTTAGGAAACTGTTTGAATGGTCTCTGTTTAATGCCGGACACAGTTTAAATTGATTCACCTGAGGAAGGAGCAGTGCTACGAAAGCTAGTGATCCGAAACAAATCTGTTGGACTTTAACATTGTGTTGTCAGACTACTTACAGTTTACATTGTCTTTATGGAGGGGAGGGCACTGTTTATATAATCCTGGCTTATTGTTCCAGAACGTTTCAATCGTTTTTTCCGATGAGGAAGAATGTTGATAATAGTCAACATTTCCGTTCAATGAAGTGCTCTGTTTAAATAGTCCCTGCTCAGGGGAGGACACTGTTTCAATAGTCTGCGCTTAATGTGGTCACAATTTAAATATCTTTGTTGAGGGGTGGACCATGTTTAAGTAGGCTCCGTTTAATGTCCGGCAAGATCTAAATGATCCCCGTTTCATGGCGGACAATGTTAAAATGGTTCCAATTAATGTCGGACACTATTTAAATAGTCTCCTTTTGTAATTGAACATAGAACATAGAACAGTACAGCACAGTACAGGCCCTTCAGCCCACGATGTTGTACCGACCATTTATCCTAATCTAAGATCAACCTAACCATCTCTTCAATTTACTACTGTCCATGTGCCTGTCCAAGAGTCGCTTACATGCTCCTAATGTCTCTAACCCCAAAACCTCTGCTGGCAGTGCATTCCACACACCCACCACTCTCTGTGTAAAAAACATAAGTCTGACATCTCCCCTATACCTTCCTCCAATCACATCAAAATTATGTCCCACCGTGATAGCAATTTCCACCCTGGGGAAAAGTCTCTGGCTATCCATTCTATCCATGCCTCTCATCACCTTGTACACCTCTATCAAGTAACCTCTCTGCCTTCTTCGCTCCAGTGAGAAAAGCCCTAGCTCACTCAATCTTTCTTCCTAAGACATGCCCTCCAGTCCAGGCAGCATCCCGGTAAATCTCCTCTGTACCCTCTCCAAAGATCCAGATCGTTCCTGTAATGAGGCGACCAGAACTGGACACAATATTCTAAGTGCGGTCTAACTAGAGTTCTATAAAGCTGCAAAACCTCGCGGCTCTTAAACTCAACCCCCCTGTTAATGAACGCCAACACATCATGCACCTTCTTAACAACCCTATCAACCTGGGTGGCAACTTTGAGGGATTTGCGTATGTGGTTCCCAAGATCCCTCTGTTCCTCCACACATCCAAGAATCCTGCCTTTAGCCCTGTATTCAGTATTCAAATTCGGCCTTCCAAAATGAATCACTTCACATTCATCAAGGTTGAACACCATCTGCCACTTCTCAGCCCAGCTCTGCGTCCTGTTAATGTCCTGTTGTAACCTGCAACAAACCTCAACACTATCTAGAACTCCCCCAACATTCGTGTCATCGGCAAACTTACTAGCCCACCGTTCCACTTCCTCATCCAAGACATTTATAGAAACCACGAAGAGCAGAGGTGCCAGAATAGAACCTTGCGGGACTCCACTGGACACCGACCTCCAGGCGGTATACTTTCCATCCACTATCACTCGTTGTCTTCTTTCGGCCAGCCAATTCTGTTTCCACACAGCCAAATTTACTTTTTTCGTAGTGTCACAAAACTCTTATATTAACACAGCAATGACGTTATTGTGACAATCCACGAGTCGACACATTGCAGCGTCTGTGCGAGTACATGTCTAATTCTGGTCAGTGTCCAATTCACCAAACGAGCACACATTGTGTACTTCTGGGAGGAAACTGGAGCACCCGAACAAAACCCTCACAGGACACAATTTAAATGGTCTCTTGTTGGGCGGACCATTTCCAAGGAACCTCTGTTTAATATAGGGCACTGTTTAAATGGTATGTTCACTGTAGGAAACTGTTAAATATGCTCTGTTTAAAACTGGTCACTGTTTAACTGGTCTCTGTTGATTGGATGACACAGTTTACATAGTCTCTGTTTAATGGAGGACAAGGTTTAAATGGTCTCTGTGTACTAGATGGCACAGTTTAAATAGTGCCTGTTTAATGTAGGACACTGTTTATATAGCCACTGTAATTTACGACACTGTTTAAATTGTTCCCGTTTAATGGAAGAGACTGCTTAAACCGTCACCGTTTGATGGACAATATTGTTTAAATAGTCTCTGTTGAATAGTCTCCATTTAATGCAAGACACTGTTTAATTGGTCTCTATTTATTCTAGAACACTGTTTAAAGTAGCTCTGCTCAAGGTAAGGCACTGTTTAAATGGTCTCTCTTGATGGGAGGGCACTGTTTTAAAAGTCTATGTTTAATGCTGGGCAGCACAGTAGCACAGTAGTTGGCACAGTGGCTTCGTGGCGCCAGGGTGCCAGTTTCGATTTCCGTCTTGGCTCACTGACTGTGCAGATACTGCACGTTCTTTCAGTGTCCGCGCGGGTTTCCTCCGGGTGCTCCGGTTTCCTCCCGCAAGTTCCGAAAGACGGGCTGTTAGTTAATTTGGACATTGTGAATTCTCCCTCTGTGTACCCGAACAGACGTTGGAAAGTGGCGACTCGGGGCTTTTCGCAGTAACGTCATTGCAATGGAAGCCGACTTGTCACAATAAAGAATATTACTATTATTATTATTTAGGGCACCTTTTAAATAGACTCTTTACTGCAGGGCACTGTTTTAATGGACTATATTGCAGAGCATTGTTGAAATCTGTTGCTTACTCTTGACGCATTTGAGTTCTTTCGGTTTACTTTAGGACAGTTTCAATCGACTCTATTTGGTGAAGGACGCTATTTAAATAAACTGTTCGAGGTCGGACTCTGTTGAAATCTATTATGTTTACTATAGACCCTTTCTTAATTCGACTGGGTTTACTTTCGGTCCCTTTTTAAGTAGACACTGTATAAGTAGACAGTGTTTTTGTGTGGCCCAGTACAAATGTATTGTTTACTGTTTTGCTCAGTTGAAGTCACATCACTTTACTGTAGGTCACTGCTTTAATATATTCTAATAAGAAGTCTTACAACACCAGGTTAAAGTCCAACAGGTTTATTTCGAATCACTATCTGTTGGAGCATTGCTCCTTCATCAGGTGAACGAAAAGGTGGTTGCCAGAAACATACCTTTAGATCAAATCAAAGATGCAAGACGATAGTTTGAATGCTCGTCTTTGCATGTACTTAAGTCGACATGTCCAGACAGCGCAACTGGAGAGAGGGATAATCACATGTTAAAGTAGTGTGAATTGTCTCAAGCCAGGAGGGAGGGGCAGCACGGTAGCATGGTGGTTAGCATAAATGCTTCACAGCTCCAGGGTCCCAGGTTCGATTCCCGGCTGGGTCACTGTCTGTGCAGAGTCTGCACGTCCTCCCCGTGTGTGCGTGGGTTTCCTCCGGGTGCTCCGGTTTCCTCCCACAGTCCAAAGATGTGCGGGTTAGGTGGATTGGCCATGCTAAGTTGCCCGTAGTGTCCTAAAAAAGTAAGGTTAAGGGGGGGGGGGTTGTTGGGTTACGGTATAGGGTGGATGCGTGGGTTTGAGTGGGGTGGTCATTGCTCGGCACAACATTGGCTTGGTTTCCGACATCAGTTTCAGCCTGTGACGGATAGAAACTGTGCAAAAGAGAAATACTCATGTAGTAAAGGTGAAGGTAATATGATTGGAGATAATAAGGAGAGAGTACCTGAGAGTAAAAGAAAAATCTAGGAGGGTGGAAGAGAAATGAAAAGTTTCAAATGTTTTCACTGCAATAAACTAGGCTATGTAAAGTCACAGTGTTGGTTGTTGAAGAAAAGCTCTGGGGAGGCTGATGTGGTAAAACAGGTTAAGTCAGTACGGTTTTTAAAGTGGTAAAGGAAACTCAGGTGAAGCGAAGGAGGTGCAAAAGTTTGTACAACCCGATCAAGTGGTGATTGATAAGAAGGTGCCAGATTCATTTAAATAACTTGCTTAGTTGGGTAAAGTTTAATCATGTGTACCAGAAGGAGTTGGTAAATCAGTCACCATTTTAAGAGATACGGGACTTTGTCAGTCTTTGATTTTTTTAAAAAACTATTATTATTCTCCTTCTTTTTCACATTTTCTCCCAAATTTACACCGAACAACAATAAACAATTAACTGTAACACATATGTCAATCCCCATATCAATAACAACGATCCCATCCTCCCACCAAACCCAAACATTAGCCCGCATGTTCACATAAACAAATCACAAAAAGGAATCAGGAATCACCCATAGTCACCATTAACACATACAGTCCCCTTCCCCAAACCTCCCACCCGCCCGCCCCAACTAATGTTCGATGTTATCCAGTTCGTGAAAGTGCAAAATGAATAATGCCCATAAATTTTAGAACCCTTCCCCGCAGTTCAATCGTAATCTTCTCAAGAGTCAATAATTCCAATCTGGACACCCCGCCACGGCAGGGCACAGGGTGGAGAGGTTGCTCTCCAACCTACCAGGATCCGCCTTCGGGCTATCAATGAGTCAAAGGCTACAACATCTGTTTCCAACCCTGGCTGGTCCGACACCCCGAATCTGGCCTCCCGGGGTTCCGTGTCCAGTTTCATGGGCATCACTTTAGAAATTACCCTAAAAATTCAAGTACTCGTCTAGCTTTGGACAGGAACAAAACATATGAACGTGATCAGCGCCCACGCACTCTCGCACCCCCGCAACGTTCACACATCTACTCCTTCAAAGAATCGGCTCATCCTCGCCCTCGTGAGGTGTGCTCGATATACCACGCTCAGCTGTATCAGCCCCAACCTCGCGCACGAGGTGGAGGCATTCGCTCTCCGGTGCACCTCACACCAGGACCCATCCTCCATATCCTCTCCCAACCGCCCTTCTCCAATACCCCTGTCGTCAGCACCTCCTCCAGCTATGTGGAGGCCGGCTCCACCGGGAAGCCCTGTAATTCCTTTCTGGCAAATTCTCGTACCTGCATGTATCTAAACATTTCGCCCTGCTCCAGCCCATACTTCGCTTCCAGCTCCTTCCATCCAGCAAACCGACCCCTTAGAAACAAATGTTTTCGTGTCTTAATCCCATTCTCCTCTCATTTCCGAAAATGTCCTTCCCTGGCTCAAATCTGTGGATCCCCCTAATCGGAATTTCCCTTTACCCTGCCCCCAAACCGAAGTTTTGGCGAAACTGCCTCCAAATTCTCAATGAAGCGATTATTAACGGACTCCCTGAGCACTTGTCCGGGGCTATCGGGAGTGACGCTGTTGCTCGTACTTTCAATCCCGACCATCGTACGCAAACTCTCCTCCATTGTGACCCAGTGAGAATCAACCCCTCTGACCCAGCTCCGCACCTTCTCCACATTCGCCGCCCAGTAGTAATACATAAGGTTCGGAAGACCCAAACACCCTGCCTGCCTTCCCCTCTTTACCAGCACCTTTCGAACTCTGGCCAACTTCTCTCACCATATGAATGAAGTAATAATTTCCTCAATCTCTCTGAAAAAAGCCTTCGGTAGGAAAATCGGCAGGCATTGAAAACAAACATAAATCGCGGAAACACGTTCATTTTACTCGTCAGTCTTTGATGGGAAGAGATGAGGAGTTATGCAGTTTGGAAGGAGTATTGCCAGAAAAGAAGGTAAAGTGTGGAATTCAGCGTGATAAGTGTAGTGTTCAATTATATAAGGTAAGTCTGGAAAGTCCAGTGAAGCGTGGTGAAGTGGTATTAGGAGAAATAATGAATTTATCTTGTCCAGGGATACATTTTAACTTGGGTAATGATAAAGCTGGATCACAGGTGGGAGTGATGTCTGCTGTGCTTGATAAGCCAGTGGAAAATCAACTGAAGGGTTGAAGGACGAATATCGGGGGATCTTTCAGGATTATGCAATAACAAGGTCGCAAAGGCACAAGTTAAGACAAGCGAAGAAGTCAAAGAGTGAATATGACGTTGAAGTGTAACTCTTAGAGACGATTTTTAATCAGCTGGTTTAAAAAGAACAGATGCAGGATGAGGCGGGTATTTTTAGGTCAGGAAAATTGGATGTTACAACAGGAAGATATTGAAATCAAAAGGATGAAATAGATAGCACACTGAAGAGGAATCTGAGTGGATACCAGAATATTATTACCTTAAAAATGAAGTCGATGAGAAAATGGAGACCTTTACATGTGCAGGCGGATGAAAAGTGGGCAGAGGTTCAAGTGGTATTGCCGGTAGGGTACAGAAAGGAGGTGTTGCGAGTGTTATAAAGTACCAGTGGGAGGTCATTTGCGAGTAACGAAAATACAAACTAAAATACAAGAACATATTTATTGGCCTGGACTAAATAAGGATGTAGTTGAATTATGTCAATCATGGCAAGTGATAGGAGAACCTCAAGCACTGATAAAACCAGCGCCCTTAGCACCTGCTCCATCATTTGAGGAACCTTTTGCAAGCGTCTTAATTGATTGCGTGGGACCACCTTCTAAAATGAAAAGTGGGAATCAATATCATTTGAAGATAATAGATGGGTCTACACGGTTTCAAGCGGCCATTCCAGTACGCAATATAACAGCGAGAAAGATTCTGGAGGAGTTACTTAAATTCCTTACTAGATGTGGTCTACCCACAGAAATACAACCAGATCAAGGATGAAATTTATCTCAAGGTTTTTCAAAGACGTTAAGGATAGCTTCGGAATAAAATAATTTTAACCAACAGCGAATCATCCAGAATCGCAGGGAGCGTTAGAAAGGTGACATCAGACATTTAAGATAATGTTGAGGATTTATTGTCAAAACTATTCAGAGGATTGGGATAAAGGAATTCCATTCGTTTTGTTTGCAATTAGGGATGCACATAATTCGTCAACCAAATTCAGTCATTTTGAACAAATTTTTGGCCATGTAAAGAGGACCACTTAAACTGATTACGGGAGAATTGATGAGTGAGCAGTCGGAGCTTACATTATTGGATTACGTGTTAAATTTTCGGGAATGATTAAATAGAGCAGGGGCTTGACAACCTTTAAAGGTTGCACAACGGTTGATGAAACGGATAACGGACAAGAAAGCAATGGTCGTATTCACCAAGTAAGAAGTCTTACAACACCAGGTTAAAGTCCAACAGGCTTGTTTCAAACACGAACTTTCGGAGCGCAGCTCCTTCCTCAGGTGAATGGAGAGATATATGAAACCATTTTGAAGTTGATGGTATATTAACTTGTCTTGGTTGGAGGTGTTATGTGAATGTCACTTGAGGAAATGTTTGTCT
This sequence comes from Scyliorhinus canicula, assembly GCF_902713615.1. NCBI lineage: Eukaryota > Metazoa > Chordata > Chondrichthyes > Carcharhiniformes > Scyliorhinidae > Scyliorhinus > Scyliorhinus canicula. The sequence goes on from NW_024055728.1 coordinate 5,138,694, forward strand.
TCTTACGTGGCTGCAGTGATGTCATTGTGTGGGTGGAGCTGAGCTCTGCTCTGCTTTTAATTTCGCTTTCAGCTGGGAGCTGTTTTTAGCTCTGTGTACAGTTTCGCTCTCAGTTGGAGAGCTGCATTCAAACCAAGCAGATGTATGTTTTAATCTCTCTCTCTGCAAAATAAAGAATTTCTCCAGATCGCGTGACGATATCAAAGTAATACCTGTCTCTGTAAGGAATGCACACCTACTGTCTTTGTTAAAAAAGGTTTTTTGACCTATTGATGTTGTTTGGAAAGTTATTAAGGGTTATCTATAGAGTATTGTATATTCTGGGGGTAATCAGTGTTTGTAGTTGGTAAGATGCTTACTGTGGGCGTGTAAAATGTTAACTGGGTTCATTATAATCAAAAACACTTTTAGTTCTCTGTTGCATCACACCTGTAAAGTGGTCCCCTGTGCTCCCCATAACCAAAATCTATTAAAAGGTGTGAGTCAGGTGAAGTCCATAATATACTTTGGTGTTCTCTGAACTCTGGCCCTTAATAATTCAAACAAAGAAGGTGTATTTTGATCTTTCTCTCTCTCTGCATGCTAAAGGATGTCTTCAGATTATTTGATAATTTTAAAGTGGTGACTGCTTTCTGTAGATAATTCAAACATGCGGTCTTTGTTAATCAGGGTATATGACTTATGGATGCTGTAAGGAAAGTTATTACGTCATTGAAGTCTACTTGTGACAATAAGTCATTTTCATTTCATAAGGGTTAGCTATGGAGTATTCTATCTGTGGGGACTATTTGTGTTGGTAGGAGATAAACTGTTTCCTGTGTGTTTATCAAATGTTAACTGGATTCATAGAATAAACATTGATTTGATAAAACAATACTTAAGATGTCTGTTGCACAACAGCTGGAAAGTTGTGCTCCTCATAACCAAAATCTATTAAACGCTGTGGGCCAGGTGAGCTCCATGACATACTTTGCTGTTCTCTAAACCGTGACCCATTCTAACAAAGACAGATAGCATTTTTATCAACGAACAACCTAAATACCATGCACAGCTGCAGTACTCTATGTATAACCCTTAATAAATTTCCCATTTAGCTGTTTCAATTTAATAACAAGATCCCATAAACCTGAAAAACTTTTTCAAAGATGTGGCCCAGCACATATCACTCAAAACCAGGTATGGGTGCTCCTGTTTTCTTTCCGAAACAGCAGGTTTCAATCGCTTCAAGAAAACAGTTATTTCTCTTCAAGTTATCAAGCAGTCTGGAAACAGCTTTGAAAATGCAGATAGAGAAAAACGTTATTTCAACCTGTGCAGAGCAAAACCAGTTCAAACTCAAAGCAAAAATCAAACCGACTCCCAGAGCCAAAGCCCAGTTCTACCCACACAATGACAATAATGAAGTCGTGTGATCAGAACGAAAAATGTTTCTTAACTCCCATGACAAGGGCAAAGGTATAAGGTGAGAGGGGAGAGACAGAATAGGTTCCATAGCTGCAATGTCTTCACACAGAAGGTGATCAGTGTCTGCAACGAGCTGCCAGAGGCAGCAGTAGAGACGGGTACAATTTTGTCTTTTAAAAAAACATTCAGACAGTAATGAGGAAGATAGGTATAGCATGATATTAGCCCGTACCAGCCTCCCCGGACAGGCGCCGGAATGTGGCGACTAGGGGCTTTTCACAGTAACTTAATTGAAGCCTACTCGTGACAATAAGCGATTTTCATTTCATTTCATTTACAAATGTGGACAATTGGGACTAGCAATGTGGTAAAAATTGGGCAGCATGGACATGTTGAGCCGAAAGGCCTGGTTCCATGCTGTAAACCTCGACGACTCGATGCCTAACAGTTGGAACTTAAAGAGAATTGTCACAGTTAAAGCGACAGTTACATTCAAGAGTTCACTGGATCCACCCAGTTAAATACACTAAGAATTTGAACTGAATCATTGGGGCGTATGAGTTAAAGAGGCAGCTTTCTGTGGTTCCACTGTACTCTGGGGTGTAGCTGCCTCTTTAACTGTGACCATTCAGTGATTCAGTTCCAATTCTTAGAGCATTTCTCGGGTTGGATCTACTGAACTCTGGGGTGACGCTGTCCTTTATTGAATTACTGAATGGTCACTGCGGAGTGATGGATGTCACTGACACAATCTGAGATCTAGATATGGGACTGTTATTGTCAGTTGACAAATGTTATCAGCACAGCCCAGTGTCTGGAAAGTGTCACTCACCCAAAAGAACAATATGTAATTTGTTGAACCAAATGTCGTAATCTGTTTCTTCATATCTTTAAAAACAATAAGTCAAATGATGCTGCAATCTCATTATCCCTAAGGTGGTTCCTCAGGGTAAAAATTAATGGCTATGGCGATATATAACCACAGAGAGAGGCTGCCAGCAGCACGAAGGTCACATCACTTCACACTGAAAATGCTTTTCCCAATTGATATTGCTGAGAAAATATTCTACCCAATCCTGGCTATTGTTGGTGTTCCTGGTAAGTGACTATCACCATTGAAGTAGCGTAAATCTGTGTGTGAGCGGCTGCCAAACTGTGACTGAAATGTGTAATGCTGATCTCGTGCTTACATTTATACAGACACGTGATCAACGATATAATTCGCTTCAGGCAAATATCTTTAATCATGTCTACGGTTTGAATTACTTTCAGAAACTGACTTGAAACATCTGTTTGTAACTCACAGGATCTCTGATCCTGTGACGAAGTTGTTATATTGTTATATTGTTATATTGAGGGGAATCTTGTATGATGTGTTTGGATCTTAGTGAAGGCAATCTCCCTGAAGGGAGGTTCAGAGTGAGGAAGAAAGAAATCACACTGAGTTTGGGTCATTAATCAAAGTGCAATATCTGACAACAGTGAACAAGTGCTCCTGGAAGCATATGTCAGTGTAGAATTTCTGAATGTGGATCATTAACCAGAGTGGAATATCTGATCCAATTTTCTTTCTGCTGGTGGGACTAGCTGTCCGTATAGAATTGTATTGTGTCTAAATCAGGAATTGGACTGAAATATGTTGGTTCTATTTTTGAAATAATGTATTTTATTGGTGAGCAGTCGCTTCATTCTATGGAGCTCTATCTCTCTGTCTCTGGCTCCATTTGGCAGGCTGGGGATAGTTCAAGTCCCCAAGGTCAGCATGTGTGCAGGAGGTGGCTTCAGTTGCAGTTTCAGAACTGGAGCGGCGGTTGGAGATGCTGTGGCGCATCCACGAGTGGGACAGTATCGTGGATAGCACGTATAGAATTTACAGTGCAGAAGGAGGCAATTCGGCCCATCGAATCTGCACCGGCTCTTGGAAAGAGCACCCTACCCAAGGTCAATACCTCCACCCTATCCCCATTCCCCAGTCACCCCAAACAACACAAGGGTAATTTTCAACATTAAGGGCAATTTAACATGCCCAACCCACCTAACCTACACATCTTTGGACTTTGGGAGGAAACCGGAGGATGCGGAGGAAACACATGCACACATCCCGGTGGATCTGCAGACTCCGCACAGAGAACAATCGAACCTGGGACCCTGGAGCTGTGAAGCGATTGTGCTCTCCACAATGCTACCGTGCTGCCCTAGAGAGGTGGTCACACCGCAGGCTCTGACTCCTCAGGCAGGAGCGGAATGGGTGACCACCAGAGAGAGAAGGAAAAAGGAAATGTCGTGCAGGAATCTCCTTTGGCCATTCCCCTGAAGAACAGATATACCATTTGGATACTGTTGAGGTGAATGCCCTCTCAGGGGAAAACAGCAACAGCCAAACTAGTGGCACCACGATTGGTTCTGCTGCAGAGGGGGCGAGTAATAACTGTGAAAGTGCAATAGTTATAGAGGATTCAATTGTAAGGCGAACAGGCAGGCGTTTCGGTGGCCGCAAACGAGTTTCCAGGATGGTATGTTGACTGTCTCGCGCTCGGGTCAAGGATGTTTCGGAGCGGGTACAGGACATTCTGGAGGGGGAAGGTGAACAGCCAGTGTACACATTGGCACAAACGACTAAGCTAAACAAAAGGATGAAGTCCTAAATGTCAGGATTTACTAATGTCCATTAAAATTAATTCATTGATCATGTCTGCTACCTTTCGAGGATAAGATGCTCACATTACGGCTGGCCATGAACCTTGCTGTAGCTAATTATTTGATATATTCTCATTGCTAAAGGCGCTGGAATACAAAGGTCTACTCATAATATGAAACATCTGATGAAACATTTCATAAAACACTGAACATCTGAAGACATAGTAGCAAAGTTCAATAATATATTCATTATCTGAAACAGTGACTGTCCTTTTGCAGACAGGATGTTTTAAATATTTTTCCTCCAGCTATACACTCAATGAATGCTTAAAGGCAACAAATAAATGAATAAATCAATAAATCAAACAGTCTCTCACCAGAGTGGAATATCTGATAGCAGTTAACCAGTAGTAGTGGAAGTCTCTGTCACTGTAGAATTGTACTTAATGTAGGTCTCTCGCCAGAGTGGGATATCTGATTTTATTATTTACCTAATACTGGGACTCTCTGTTGGTGTAGAATTGTATTGTGTGTGAGTTGGGAACTGGACTGAAATCAGTTGGTTCAATTTTGAATAAATGTCTTTTATTGGCGAGTAGTTCGTCCATTCTCTGGATCTCTCTCCCCCGCCGCCCCCCCCCCCCCCCCTCTCTCTCTCTCCCTATCTCTCTCTCTCTCTCTCTGGTTCTCTCCCTCGCTCTCTCTCTCTCTCTCTCTCTGGCTCGCTCGCTTTCTATCACTCTGTCTCTATCTCTCTCTCTCTCTGATTTATCTTTGGAAAAGATTCAAAACAGGAGGAGTTTGGCTGTGTTTTGAAGATGTTTGATATTAATTGTGTGAAGTAAAATGTCCCGATATCTCTGTTATCTATTGAGCCGCTCCAACAGAAACACATTTCACCCACAGTCTGATATTAACAGTCCGGTATTGAAATGGGTTTTGTGTTGTTTTTCTCATTTCTATTAATCTTGAAATGATCTCCAATGTTTGTTCAAAAGTTATGAGTGTGGTTAAATTGTGTTACTGCTTCCAAGGATTTGTGAATCTGTTCAGCTGAACCCAGAAACCACTCCAGTCGATTCTGACACTTGCCTTCCAAGGAGTGATTGGGGGACATTTTGTTCTGATCAAAATGCAGCAGCGGACACTGAGCTGTCGGGACATTAATATCCCCTTGAAATATTAACTTTCCAAGTTTACAATTAATCATTATGTGACTGCATTTTATTGCATTATTCCGAATTATTCACTGTCACTCTTAATGTTGGTTCGTCTGCAAGCTCTCTAATTATTATTCTGCTTCCCGATTGCATATTGTTGATGTAAATGGTGGAGGAGAGAGATCCCAGAGCTGATCCTTGTGGAATACCGCTTCCCACCTTCAACCAATCACATTAATTCCCTTTAACTTCTCTCCCTGTTTTCTGTGTGTTTCTACAGCTTTCTGTCCATTCTTCTGCACTATCCCCTAACTCCACTTGCTCTGACATTACCCATGAGTCTGTTATGTCGGAACTTACTGACAGCCTTTGAAAAATCAGTTTGACATCTTTCATACTAATCAAACCTATCATTTATGGGAGTTTTTGAAATAATTCAATCAAATCTGTCAGGAATTATATTGACTTTGGAATAGATCAAAGAGGAGAATAAAAGTACAGCTTAGGAACAGGCCCTTCGGTCCTCCAAGCCTGCACTGAACATGCTGCCCGTCTAACCTAAAACCTTCTACACTTCCGTGTAACATACCTCTATTCCCAGCCCATCCACGTATTAATCAAACTGCCCCTTTAACGTCACTATCGCAACTGCTCTATAACCTCCTCCTGCAGCGAGATCCAAACACCCACTGCCTTCTGTGTACAAAACCTCCGTTGCACGTCTCTCTGAACATTGTCCCTTGCACCTTAAATATTTGTCTCTTCTTAATTGACTGTTCTACCCTGAGAGAAAAGCTACTGTCTATCCACTCTGTCCATGCCCCTCATAAGCGTGTAGACTTCCATCAGGTCGCTCCGCAACCTTTGTCGTTCCAGTGAGAACAAACCAAGTTTCTCCAACCTCTCCTCATAGATAATGTTCTCCAGAAAAGGTAACAGCCTAGGAAATCTCCACTGCACCCTATCCATAGCCTCCAGATACTTCTGGTAGTTCTGTGACCAGAGTGGAACACTATTATGCCAAGTCTGGTCTAACTACGGTTCTGTATATCTGCAGCACGTCTTGCTAATTTTATACTCAATGCTGCAGCCGATGAAGACAAGGCTGCCATAATCCTTAATGACTACCTTCTCCACCTGCGTTGCCACTTTCAATGACCTGTGTACATGCACATCTGCCTATCAATACTCAAGGATTCTACTATTCACTGCATATTACCTACCTGTATTAGATCTTCCAGAACGCATTCCCTCACTTTTGTCCGGATTAAAATCAACCTGCCGTCTCTCCGCCCATCTCTAAGTGAATTATATTCTGCTGCATGCTTTGAAAGTCCTCATCGCTATCCACAATTCTACGAACCTTTGTGTCATCCGCAAACTTACTAACCATATCAGCTGCATTTTTCTCCAAATAATTTATACATACTACAAACACCAACGTTGTCAGCACTGATCACTGCGAGACACCACTAGTCACAGCCCTCCATTCATGAAAGCACCCTTCTTTGCATTCTATCACCGAGCCAGTTCTGTATCCATTTTACCAGCTCAATTCTGATCCCGTATGCCTTCACCTTTTGTACCAGTCTACCTTGAGGGACCTTGTCCAAGGCCTTACTATCGTCCATGTAGACAGTATCCTGTCTTAACCGATGGCCTGCGTCACTTCCACGGCAGACTCGATCAAATTAGTGAGACGCGGCTCCCCTTCACAAACGGAAATAAATCCTGACGAAGAATTATCTCCGATAGTTTCCCTCCCACGGACGTTAAGCTTAGCGGCCTGTAACTCTCTTAGTACCGTCCCTAAGCAAAGGACCAACGTTGGCTATTCCCCAATCGTGTGGGACCTCCAATGTAGCTAGTGAGGATACAAAGATTTCTGTTTAAGCCCCCGCAATTTCCTCTCTTGCCTCCCTCAGTATTCTGGTGTCGATCCCATCAGGCCCTAGGGACTCATCTCCCTTAAGCTTTCTCAAGTCGTCCAATATCGCCTCTTTTTAGATCTCAATGTGACTCACACTAGCTACACCCCCTTCTTCAGACTCAACATCCACCAAGCCCTTCCCTTTGATGAATACAGAGCAAGTACTCATTTCATACCTCGTCCATTTTCTCTGGCTCCACGTATAGATGCCCTCCTCTGTCCTTGAGTGGGCCAATCCATTCCATGGCTACCCTCTGGTTTTTAATAGGTGTAAAATACCTTGGGATTTTGCTTAAACGTGTTTGCCAATTACTTTTCGTGACCCCTCTTTGCCCTCCTGGCTCCTTGATTCAGGACCTTCCACTTTCCTTATATTTCTCACGGGCGTTGTCTCTTCCCAGCCTAATTCTCACAAATGCTCCCTCTTTCTTTTAGACTCAGCTCACAATATCTCTCGTTAATCAATGTTCCTGAAACCGGCCATATATATCCTTCTTCCTCACAGGAACTTGCTGGACCTGAATTCCTATGGACTGACATTTGAAAGCCTGCCACATGTCAGATGTTGATTTACCCTCAACCAACAGCCCCAATACAGATTCTCCAGTTCCTGTCAGAATTTGTTATAATTAGCCTTGCCCCAATTTAGGACTTTCGCCCGATGACCAGTCTTATCCTTGTCCACAAGCACCTGAAAGCTTATTCAATTGTGGTTTCTGTTCCCGAAATGCTCCCTCACAGATACTTCTACCAGCTGTCCGGGCTCATTTCCCAATACCAGGTCCAGTACGCACTTTCCCTATTTGCACTACCTGCACATTGTTTCAAGAAGACCTCCTGGATGTTTATTACAACCTCTGCCCCATCGAAGCCCATAGCACTATGTGAGTCCCAGTCGATATGATGGAAGTTAAAACGACACACCACAACAACCCTGTGGCTTTTACACCTTTCCAAGGTCTACCTACCTATCTGCTTCCCTATCTCCCGCTGGCTTTTGGGATGCCTGTAGTAAACCCGCAGCATTATGACTGCAACTTCCTATTCCTGAGCTCTACGCATACTGCCACTTTGCCCCCTGAGACGTCCTCCCGCAGTATAGCTGTGATTTTCTCCCTAAACAGTAGAGCAACTCCTCCACCCCATTTTCATCATCCTCTGTCCCTCCGGAACTTTGTGCCGACTATGTATTTTGCTCTGCGTTATTAGTTCTTTTCTGCCCTCATGATTTAAATTCTATGTTCTCGACTGCTGAAATTGTGACTGGAAGATTGTTTCCTGGAAATATTTTATTTTCTGTTTAAAATTCAACAATAAGAGAAACCGCATGCTGCCTTTCAAATCTTTGGTAATATTCTGATGATCCATGAATAGATATAGTGTCTCTGCTATTTCTCACTGTCAATTTTATGACTATTTGTGGTTGAAATCCATCCCCCTCCAGTAATCTCTTCCTTTCTGGACCCCACCTTCTGGCCTCCTATCTGCTCTTGATACTTTTGTCGGGATCTGTCAGTCACACACCTAGCGTCTCGATTCTCTGCCCATCTCACCCACTCTATCCTGTGTCCCTCTGAACTTGTTCCAATATCTCTCTAATGTGCAACCCTGACCTTGTGATCTAGGCTGATCACAAGGGTGGTGCCATTATTGTCTGGTATACTGACCTCTTCCTCATAGAGGCTGAGCGCCAACTCTCCGGCCCATCCTGCTACCTCCCCGTGGACCAGGACACTACCACCAAACATCATGATAGTGTTTCGAGGACTTTCACTGAAAATTGGCTTTGGAGATCTTCCATCCAGGGCCTCGGACATCATAGTCCCGCAGCCCCACTTTCCCTGCATCAACCTCCCATTTCTACCTCCTTCCCAAAATCCACAAACAGCAATGTCCCAGAATTGACCCATTATTTCAGCCTGTTCCAGCCACACCAAACTCATTTCCCGATCTTGATGCCATCCTCTATCCTCTGTGCTGTCCCTTCGCGCCTACATTCCTGATTCCTGTGATACTGTATATAATACAAACAAAGGTCGATTTCCACTGCATATCTGAAATTGTTTTCTGACTCAATAATTTCTCCTTTAACTTGTCTCATTTCTTTCAAATAAAATGCGTGATCATCGGTTACGGTGCAACAACTGCCCCATTATCTACTCCCTTTTCATGATTGTAGGCAGCAATCGCTCCTTTCTGGTGAAGCAGTATTTAACTTGTGCTTCCTAAAATCTGGACGACAGTATTCGCTGCTCCCAATACCGTCTCCTCTATACTGAGAGGACTAAACACAGACCCGGTGAGCACTTTGCGGAACACTTACAATCAGTCCACAAGCATGACCTTCTTGTTGAGTGTCTATTTAAGTCAAGCACATAGCTCTCATGCCCACATGTCTGTCCGTGGCCGTCTGCAAGGATCAAGTGAAGACGAACGCAGGCTGGAGGAGCAGCATCTTATCTTCCAAATATACACATCACAGCCACCAGGACTCAAATTTAAGTTCAACAACTTTGGACTGTGAACATTCTCCTCCATCTTCACGCCTTTTTTTTGGAATATCCTATTTTGTTAATCAAATGCAATGGTTCCAAATCTGGAGACATGGCAAGTGAAACCTGGGAGATGGCCAATGCCGGAGAGGGAACATTACTGAGTAAAGCTTGTCAGGGATTGTTTCCAACCAGGTAGAGAATATATGCCTTGGAATAATATGATCTGTGGATCTTCTGAACATGACAATGGAGTATTCCTGGAAAGTGTATCTTACAAATGGCTCAACTTTGGGACCGTGTGCCCTCTGAATGTTCTGGAGACTGGGCAGGTACTATTCATCCCATGATTATGAACTCGGAGATTATGTGCATATTTTTTTTCCATTGATGGTGGAGATTTCGAGTAATCCAGGCATGGAGTGCAACTGAATCAGGAATCCAGATCAGGGAATGGTTTAATTCGGGATGTGGTCCAATAATTCAGAGTGAGGAGGGATGGCAATCTCTGGTGTGTTTGTATCCGGTTTTGGGAAACGGCCATTCTGAGTTAATCCTGTAAATCAGCTTAAATAAGAAATGTAACCTTTCCCAAATGTAACTGAATTATGAACATTTTCCTACCACTGCCATCAAACTGACAGGACATCAATCGACACATTTCCCCTTCCCACGTCTTTAAAACTGGGCTTACATTTGCTGCTTCCCTCTCTGCAATGCTAATCCCTGTACCCACTCCTCTGCTTTGTCAGGGGGGTGGGACAACGAGCTGTTGTGCAGAAGCCAGTGTTGACAGTAGTGAGGTACTGAGGAGGGTATCAATGTAGCAGCAGTGTACCAGCAGACAGAAAGGTGGGTGGATGTGTCTACTTCAATGCAAGGAGCATCCGGAATAAGGGAGGTGACCTTGGAACGTGGATCGGTCCTTGGGACTACCATGTTGTGGCCATTACGGAGACATGGTAAGAACAGGAACAGGAACGGTTGTTGGACGTTCAGGGGTATAGATGTTTCAGTATGAGTAGGGAAGGTGGTAAAAGAGAAGGAGAAGTAGCATCATTAATCAAGGATAGTTTAACGGCTGCAGAAAGGCATTTCGAAGGGGATCTGCCTACTAAGGGAAAATGGACGAAGTTAGAAATAGGAAAGGAGCTCTCACGTTGTTAGGAGTTTTCTACAGGCGCTCAAATAATAATAGAGATGTGGACGAAGAAATTGCAAAACAGATTATGGATAGGTGTGGATGTCGCAGGGTAGTTTTCATGGGTGACTTTAACTTTGAAAGTATTGATTTGAACCTCCACAGGTCGAACACTTTGGATGTGGCAGTTTTTGTACATTGTGTGCACGAGGGTTTCCTGACACAATATGTAAATAGGCCGACAAGAGGGGGGCCACATTGGTCTGGTACTGGGTAATGAACCGGGTCAAGTGTTAGATTTGTTTGTGGGAGAGCACTTTGGAGATAGTGACCACTATTCGGTGTCTTTCACTATTGCAATGGAGATGGATGAGACCATACGGCAGGACAAGGTTTATAATCGGGACAGCGGTAATTATGATGCGATTAGGCAAGAATTAGGGACCATAAGTTGGGAAAAGAAACTGTCAGGGAAAGGCACAAATGAAAAGTGGAGCTTGTTCAAGGAACAAATACTGCGTGTCCTTGATAGGTATGTCCATGTCAGACGGAGGAAAAGGCCGTGTCTGGGAACCATAGTTCACAAAACACGGTGAATGTGTTGTCAAGGGGAAAAAGGAAGCGTATGTAAGGATGAGAAAACACGGTTCCGTTGGGTCGCTTGATGCTTACATGGTGGCAAGAAATTACCTAAAAAAATTTCTTAGGTGAGCTATGTGGTGGCATGAGAAGTCATTGGCGGGTCGGATAAAGGAAAACCCTATGGCGTTTTACTCTTATGTGAGAAATAAAAGAATGGCCAGGGTGAGGTTAGGCCCGGTCAAGGAAAATAGTGGGAACTTGTGCATGGAGTCAGAAGAAATAGAAGAGGCGTTGAATGAACACTTTTCTTCAGTGTTCACCAAGGAGAGGTGCCATGTTTTTGAGGATGAGAGTGTGATACAGGCCGGTAGTCTAGATGAGGTAAATGTTCTGAGGAAGGATGTGTTAGCAATTTTGAAAAACTTTAGGGTCGAGAATTCCCCTGGGCCTGATGGTATATATCCAAGGATTCTTTGGGAGGCAAGGGATGAGATTGCAGATCCATTCGCTTTGATCTTTAAATCCTCACTGTCCACGGGGATAGTGCCGGAGGACTGGACTGTGGCGAATGTTGTTCCTCTGTTAAAGAAAGTGAATAGGAATGACCCTGGCAATTAGTTAGTCTTACTTCGGTGGTTAGTTAGTTAATGGAAAAGGTCATGAAGGACAGGATTTTTGACCATTTGGAAAGATGCGTCTTAATCCGGGATAGTCAACACGGATTCGTGAAGGGTATGTCTTGCCTCACGAATTTGATTGAGTCCTTCGAGGAGATAACTAAGTGTGTGAATGACGGTCGAGCAGTTGATGTCGCACACATGGCTTTTAGTTAGGCATTTGATAAGGTTCCCCATGGTCGGCTCAGGAAGAAAGTAAGGAGATGTGGGATAGAGGGAAATTTGGCCAATTGAATAAGTAACTGGCTACCACAAAGAAGACAGAGGGTCGTGGTGGATAGAAAATGTTCAGACTGGAGATAAGTTACCAGCAGTGTCCAACAAGAATCAGTGCAGGGTCCTCTGCAATTTCTGAATTTTATCAATGACTTGGAGGAGGGGGCTGGTGTGGGTCAGTAAATTTGCAGATGACACGATGATTAGATGAGGTGGAGGGCTTAGTAGGCTGCAAAGAAACATTGATAGGATGCAGAAAAATGGCAGATGGAGTTTAATCCTGATAAGTGCGTTGTGATTCATTTTGATGGAAAAAAATTGAATGCGGATGACAGGGTCAACGGCAGATCTTGGGGGTCATGTCCACAGATCTCTGAAGGTTGCTACTCAAGTGACAGAGCCGTGAAGAAGGTCCATGGTGTGTTAGCGTTTATTAACAGGGGGATTGAGTTTAATTGCCGCGTGGCTATGCTGCAACTGTACATGACACTGGTGAGACCATATTTGGAGTATTGTGTGCAATTCTGGTCATCTCACTACAGGAAGGATGTGGAAGCATTGGAAAGAGTGCAATGGAGATATACCAGGATGCTGCCTGGTTTGCAAGGTAGGTCTTATGAGGAATGGTTGACGGAGCTCGGGCTTTCCTCTTTGGAGCGGAGGAAGATGAGAGGCGACTTAATACGAGTTTATAAGATGATGAGAGGGATAGTTAGAGAGGACATTCAGAGACTATTTCCTCGGGTGGATGTAACTGTTATAAGGGAGCATAACTTCAAGGTTCAGGGGGAGATATAGGAGTGATGTCCGAGGTAGGTTCTTTACCCAGAGTGTGGTTAGGGTGTGCAATGGACTGCCTGCTGTCATAGTGGAGTCGGACACATTTGGAAATTTCAGGCGGTTATTGGATAGGCAAATGGAGCACACCAGAATGGCAGGGAGTGCGATAGCTTGATCTTGGTTGCGGGAAATGCACGGCACAACATATAGTGCCGAAGGGCCTGTTCTGTGCTGTACTATTTTATGTACTATGTTCTATGTTCTACGATCATTGCCACCCACCCACTGCCCAATTTATTGATGCTGAAATCCTGTCCTGCTCCAGGCACGGATAATGTTCGATCAGTAATTTCCATGATCTTCTTCCTTCTCTCTCTAACCGTTAATTTACTGGGAATCGTGATTCTGGGGAACTGTGGCCTTTCTACCTGCACCACTCTCTACCTGGTGTCCATGGCAACGGCGGATCTGCTGTTTATTATCGCTAAACCCTTACTGAACAGGATCAATTTTTATTATTTCCCATTGAATATCCTAGACCTCACCCCTGTGTGTAGTGTTAAACTTGTCCTGATGACGGCAGCCGCGGACTGTTCTGTCTGGTTCACCCTCACTTTCTCCTTTGATCGATTTGTGGTCATTCGCTGTCTGACATTGAAAACTAAATATTGCACCGTGAAAACTGCGGCTGTGGTTCTGTCAATAAGCGGCATCCTGATTTGTGTAAAAAACATCCCGCGGTACTTAATATATGAAGCTGGAGCGATAATCGACAATATCCAGTTGTTCTGTGACACAAAGGCAAACTTTCTCACTGACCCCAGGTGGGTTGGATATAACTGGTTTTCTCAGGTTTTAACGCCATTGATCCCGTTCTTCTCAATCCTGTTGATCAACGCTCTGACAGTCAGACACGTTTTACTCACCAGTCGAGTCCGGAAGACACTGAGGGCTCAGAGTCAGGGAGACAATCGCACAGACCCAGAGATGGAGAGCAGAAGGAAGTCAATGATTTTACTCTTCATCATGTCCGGAACTTTCATTCGACTCTGGACCATGTCTATTATTGTTTTTCTATATTGATGTGAGAGGATTATATTACCTCTCCATTCCTCAATTTAATTTACAAGTCGGATTTATGCTGCGGGATTTAAATTGCTGCACAAACACATTTATTTATGTGGTGACACAGTCCAGGTTCAGAGAGCAGATCAAGTTCGTGGCGAAGTATCAGGTTAGATCAATTAATAAATTAATGCATAATAAAAACTGACTGACAACCCTTCAGACAACCACGAACTCCACTCGCAGGTGGAAGGTTGCCTCAGCCAATCAGAGACTCCGTATTCAGTTGAACAGCTTCCACAGCCCAACCGGAGACTCCAATTTCAGAGTGACAGTGGGTGGGACCTGCAGTGGTACAACTAGTGCCTGCCGTAAAACCACTGGCTAGGAGGGGGCACTGGCAGCGTTAGCTAGGCGACACTGGCAGGTCTCACTGGGTGGCTGTAACTGTCAGGTCTGGCAGAGTCGTCACTTTCAGCACGGTAGCCCCATCTGTAGCCCTGTCGCTTAGCAGCTCCAGGGTCCTAGGTTTCGTTCCAGGATTGGGTCACCGTCTGGGCCCTGCACGTTCTCCCCGTATCTACGTGGGTTTCCTCCGGGTGCTCCGATTACCTCCTAGTGTCAAAAGAGGTGCAGGTTAGGTGGATTGGCCATGCTAAGTTACCTTAATGTCCATAAAGGTTAGATAGGCATATGGTGGAGTTGTGAGCTTAGGTACGGTGTTCTTTCCAATTGCCAATGCAGACACGATGGGTCGAATGTCCTCGTTCTGCATTGTAAATTCTATGGTTCTATAGTTCAGTGTTGGTTGGGGAGCACGGGCAAGGCAGGCTGTGGGGAGGAGCAGCGGCAGAGTTTGTTGGGGAGGGTGGGCACTGGCATGGTTTGCTGGATGTGCACTGGCAGTGCTGCTGGGAGATGGGAACTGGTAGGGCTCGCTGGATTTAATTAGCTGGGTGGGGTGTGAGGGGGCACTGGCAGTGCTGGCTGTGTGGCACTGGCTGGGCTGGGTGTCACTGCCAACGCCGGCTGTGGGTAGGAGCAGCGGCAGAGTTGGCCTGGGGAGTGGGCAACTGGCAGAGCTGGCATTGATAGGGCTAGCGGTGAGGACAGACAGTGGTATAGTTGGTTGGGGAGGGGGATAACTGGCAGGGATAGCTGATTAAGCACTGGCAGAGCTGACTGGGGGTACTGACAAAGGGGCACAGAGGTGAGGCACTTGCATGGCTGGCTGGGGAGAGGTAATGGCACAGTTGGATGGGCAGGGGGGCACATGCAGGGCTGCTTGTGGGGGCACTGGCTATAATGACTGTGAGGTACACAGGCAGGACTGGCTGGGCTAAGTGCTACTGGCAGAGCAGGCAGGCCATAGGGACAGGGCTGGATGCAAAGGCATTGCTGCATGGGTGCCACAGGCAGAGATAACTTGGAAGAACTGGCAGGCCTGGCTGGGGTGGGGCGATGCACTCCGGCACAGTACATTCCACCCAACACCCAACCTGCTAGCCTCTTCTCTGCAACCGGCGGTCATCCACAGGTGAGGCAACACACGGCGCACTCGAGTCCAATGCCCACATTTACCATAAAAGAGGGCGCCATACGGGAGCAGCGGAATGTCACATTTGCATGTGTAGTGCCAGCCAAAAGGACACCGATCAGCATGGATGGGCCTGGGTCCGAGGCTCCCACGGACACACAGCACCGGTAGAACCAGGGGTGCGGAGTGTCGGGCGCCAGTAGGAACGGCCGGGTACATGGGGATGGGGAGGGAGGCTTGCGGCGTCTGGAACTGCAGTAGAGGCCGTGGCCACCGTTTAACCCGGTGGAACTGGTTGGGCTGGCAGTACGCACCATGTTAACATGTCTGCCTTTCACGTCCTGCAGACAATGGACTTGGAAATCCAAATTGGTATGGTGACCTTCATCCTCGCCGCCCCGGCCTTGGGAGATGCCTGAAGGCTGGACGAGAAGGAACTGTTCAAGACAGATCCTGCAGAACAGGAGGAAGCCAGAGAGCAACTGCAGCCAGCGAGTGAGGGCAGAAAGCCGGCGGCCAACAGGCCGCGGAGGAGGTGGGAAGGAGTAACAACATGATGCTTCATGTGTACCGGTAGCGTCTGTCATTGGAGGACTTGCCGGAATAGCATCCCGTGGAGACTACTACCGATGAGGTGGTTGGTGCGACATATCGTCCAGATGATTCCTTAACTGGCATGGGGAAATTATGGAGGAGGACACCCGATCCCGGTGACCATCAATGAGTAATGGTTGTCCTGAACATTGATGTCGCCAGTTACTTCCAGCTGCCGAGGGGTTCTGTTCGTGTTCTCAAATGCCTCGGTATACAGGTACATCCGCGCCGTCACGGAGGCTCTCAACGACCGCTTGGCAAACAACATCGGATTCAATGAGCACCAGACAGAGCAGGATCCCTGGGCAGTGCGGTTCGCTGCCTCAGGTCCAAGGGATGATCAACGGATTATATGTACCCCTATTATATGTACCATGACAGGCCGCTCTTCACAAATCCACAGGGATTCCACTCAATGAACGTGCAGCCGATGTGTCACCAAGAGATGTGCATCATGGACGTCTGCACCTCGTACCCCGCAGAGTGCACAACATCCCGCCACGCTCGCAATTCCCGGCCTATTCAAGGCACATTCCTGGCTGAGGGTTTGGCTCTTGAGCGACTGGGGTTCTCCACTGCGGTCGCGGCTAATGATACCTATCCGCAGGCCACTGCCTGACGCGGCGAGCCGCTACAATGACGCACACGCAGCGTGATTGAGCGCCATTTCGGTATCCTGAAGATGCAGTTCAGGTGGCTGGTCCGCTCAGGAGGGGCCTTCCTGCATAGCGCTAGATTTTAATGGCAGAATAGGGCCTGCTGCATCCTCCACAATATTGCGCAGCAGAGGGGTGACTGGCGACATGAGGAGGAGAAATGCCATGCCTAGTCTGGGGAGGAGTTTACGGGGGTGGGCGAAGAGGAACCCAGGCAGTGACAGGAGACTACACAATGTTTGCGCCTTGGGCGGTAGGTAGCCTGGGCAGTGGCAATGATATCCCTCCCCTACATCCAACTCCCCCCGAGGCGGCCACTCCATCCATTGACACCGTCTATTCCCCTCCCCGCAACCCCTTCCATATTCGCTAATGACCTCACGACCGGGTGCAGTCCCTGGATTGGTAGCTACTTGGGTCTGGTCCGTGGGAAGGAGGATGACGGCATCCCGCTCTTTGAAGAGCTCTACTGTTCAACATTGTCTGACCCCTGCCCACGGTTACATGGGTAATGCCTACGTTGGAGCTGGCCATTCCAGCACACTGTCCCACCCAACACCGGCTGGGAGGAAAGGGCGCAGGGCACTGGACCGGTTATCGCCAGCGAACAGGTGTCCATGGGTCAAGTCCAAGCACAATGCCCGCCCAAACCCTTGTCAGATTGCACCTTCCAATATATAACACATAATACTTTTCACGATTAAATCCCATCTTCCACTTTTCTCACCATTTGCCCATCCAGTCGATATCTTCTTGTAACCCAGGTTTCTCAGCCTCATTGTCAACCATCCGGCCTATCTTTGTGGCATCCGCAAACTTAATTATACTACTCCCAGCCCTCACCTCTCGCTCCGCCCCACATAATCTCTCAGCAATTTACATAAATGCCGAATATTCGGGGACACAGCACAGATACCTTTGGTGTGCCACTGAACACTTTCTTCCAGGCACGAAAACAGCGTCTGTCAGAGCCCTATTCTTCCTACAGCTCAGCCAGCTTTGAATCCATCTTTTCAAGTTGATCTGTGTCCCGTGTGCATTTAAATTCTTTATAAGTCTCCCCGTGTGACCTTGTCAAATACTTTCCTGAAATCCAAAATACTACATCAACTGCATTACCCACACCTGCACACAGAGACACGTGCTCAAGAAATCCAATCACATTTATGAGGAATGACCTCCTTTTGACAAAGCCATGCCTACTATTCCTGATCAAAACTTGTCTCTCCACGTGGAGATAGATTCTCTCCTTAAAAATGTTGGCATCATTTGGGTTTAGCTCAGTTGTCGAGAACGTGACTGCAAATCACGGGGTCCCTGATTCATACCCAGGTCTGCCACGCCCCCCACTTTGTGATTGCCTCAATTCTTTGATCCTACATCACAATAATTCAAATATACTTTATTGATGGGAAAGGGCGTTGTCACGCCCGTTTGTCGTGAAAGGTGCTTTATTAGTCTTTCAAGACCAACTACAGGAGACGCAGTTCTGGATTTAGTCTTCGGAACTGATGCTGAGTAATTTGTTCAAGCGACAATGGGCAACCATAATTCGGAAATATTTGGTATTATTGTGGTAACGTAAAAGTCAGGAGTATAAGTTTTACAGTGGGAGAAGTCAAGTTACAGAAAGCTGAGAAGTGATTTGATTGCGGTGGACTGGATAAGACTGCTGGAGTATAAATCCGGGGTCAACCAATGGGAGACAATAATATATGAGTTCTTTAGTGGACAAGGCAAACATGTTCCCACCAAAAATAAGAAAGGCACTGCTAAATCTACACACCATGCCTGTCCTTGAAAATAAAGCCTAATATTTAACAGACAAATAAAGCTCATGATCGTCACAAAATAATCAATAGTCCAAGAGAATAGAAAGCAGATGGGGAAAGTAAAAAAGGCATTTAGAAAATCAAAGACAGGGCATGGAATTGATTAGCAACCACCAGTAAGGGATCACTAAAAATGTTTCACTGTATACGAAGGGAAAAATGAAATTGAAAGGAAAATTGGGATGAGTCAGACATGAAATTTTAAATTGAGCAAATAATGCAGAAGATATGGGAAGAGTTTGAAACGAATGTTGGCCTAAGTATACCGAAAGGAAATAGATGATGAGTCAATTGGTGGTTTAAAGTGCATCTACTTCAATGCCCGGAGCATCCGGAATAAAGTGGGTGAGCTTGCGGCATGGGTTAGTACCTGGGACTTCGATGTTGTTGCCATCACGGAGACATGGATAGAGCAGAGCGAGGAATGGTTGTTGCAGGTGCCGGGGTTTAGATATTTCAGTAAGCTCAGAGTAGGTGGTCAGAGAGGGGGAGGGGTGGCATTGTTAGTCAAGGACAGTATTACGGTGTCTGAGAGGACATTTGATGAGGACTCGAATACTGAGGTAGTAAGAGCTGAGTTAAGAAACAGGAAAGGAGAGGTCACCGTTTTAGGGCATTTCTTTTGACCTCCGAAAATTTCCAGAGATGTAGAGGAGAGGATTACAAAGATGATTCTGGATTGGAGCGAAAATAACAGGGTACTTGTTATGGGGGACTTTAACTTTCCAAATATTGACTGGAAACACTATAGTTCGAGTACTTCAGATGGATCCGTTCTTGTTCAATGTGTGCAGGAGTGTGTCCTGATGCAGTATGTAGATAGGCCAACAAGAGGCGAGGCCGTATTCGATTTGGTAATGGGTAATGAACCAGGACAGGTGTTAGATTTGGAGGTAGTTGAGCACTTTGGTGATAGTGACCACAATTCGATTACGTTTACTTTAGCGACGGAAAGGGATAGGTATACACCACAGGGCAAGAGTTATAGATGGGTGAAAAGCAATTATGATGCGATGAGGCAAGACTTAGGATGCATCGGCTGAAGAGGAAAACTGCAGGGGATGGACACAATGGAAATGTGGAGCGTGTTCAAGGAACAGCTACTGCGTGTCCTTGATAAGTATGTACCTGTTAGGCAGGGAAGAAGTCGTCGAGCGAGGGAACCGTGGGTTACTAAAGCAGTTGAAACACTTGTCAAGAGGAAGAAGGAGGCTTATGTGAAGATGAGACGTGATGGTTCAGTTGGGTCGCTTGAGAGTTACAAGATAGCTAGGAATGATCTAAAGAGAGAGCTAAGAAGAGCCAAGCGAGGACATGAGAAGACTTTGGCAGGTAGGATCAAGGAGAACCCTAAAGCTTCCTATAGGTATGCCAGGAATAAAAGAATGCCTAAGGTAAGAGTAGGGCCAGTAAATGACAGTAGTGGGAAGTTGTACGTGGAGTCCGAGGAGATAGGAGAGGTGCTAAATGAATATTTGTCGTCTGTATTCACACAGGAAAAAGACAAAGTTGTCGAGGGGAATACTGAGATACAGGCTACTAGACTAGAAGGGGGAGGTGTTAGCGATTCTGGAAAATGTGAAAATAGATAGGTCCACTGGGCCGGATGGGATTTATCCTAGAATTCTCTGGGAAGCTAGGGAGGAGATTGCTGAGCCTTTGGCTTTGATCTTTAAGTGATCTTTTTCTACAGGAATAGTGCCAGAAGACTGGAGGATAGCAAATGTTGTCCCCTTGTACAAGAAGGGGAGTAGAGATAACCCGGGTAACTATAGACCACTGAGCCTTACTTCTGTTGTGGGAAAAGTCTTAGAAACATTTATAAGAGAAAGGATATACTATCATCTGGAAAAGGAATAATTTGATTAGAGATAGTCAACATGGTTTTGTAAAGGGCACGTCTTGCCTCACAAAGCTCGTTGAGTTCTTCTGGAAGGTGACCAAACAAGTAGATGAGGGTAAAGCAGTTGATGTGGTGTTTATGGCTTTCAGTAAAGCGTTTGATAAGGTTCCCCACGGTAGGCTAATGCACAAAATACAGAGGCACGGGATTCAGGGTGATTTAGCAGTTTGGATCAGAAATTGGCTAGCTGATAGAAGACAAAGGGTGGAGGTTGATGGCAAATGTTCTGACTGGTGTCCAGTTACTAGTGGTGTACCACAAGGATCTGTTTTGGGGCCGCTGCTGTTTGTCATTTTTATAAATGTCCTGGAGGATGGCGTAGAAGGATGGGTGAGTAAATTTGCAGATGACACTAAAGTCGGTGGAGTTGTGGACAGTGCAGAAGGATGTTACACATTACAGAGGGACATAGATAAGCTGCAGAGCTGGGCTGACAGGTGGCAAATGGAGCTTAATGCAAAAAAGTGTGAGGTGATTCATTTTGGAAGGAATAAGAGGAAGGCAGAGGACTGAGCTAATGGGAAGATTTTTGGCAGTGTGGACGAGCAGAGATATCTCGGTGTCCATGTCCATAGATCCCTGAAAGTTGCCACCCAGGTTGAGAGGGTTGTTAAGAAGGCGTACGGTGTGTTAGCTTTTATTGGCAGAGGAATTGAGTTTCGGAACCATGAGGTCATCTTGCAGGTGTACAAAACTCTGGTGCGGCCGCATTTGGAGTATTGCGTGCATTTCTGGTGGCCGCATTATAGGAAGGATGCGGAAGCAATTGAAAGGGTACAGAGGAGATGTACAAGGATGTTGCCTGGTATGGAGGGAAGGTCGTATGTGGAAAGGCTGAAGGACTTGAGGCTGTTTTCATTAGAGAGAAGAAGGTTAAGAGGTGACTTAATTGAGGCATACAAGATGATCAGAGGATTAGATAGGGTGGACATTGAAAGCCTTTTTCCTCTGATGGTGATGACAAGCACGACGGGAAATAGCTTTAAAATGATGGGAGATAGATATAGGACAGATGTCATCGGTAGGTACTTTACTCAGAGAGTAGCAAGGGGGTGGAATGCCCTGCCTGCAACAGTAGTGGACTTGCCAACACTAAACACATTCAAATGGTCATTGGATCGACATACGGACGATAAGGGAATAGTGTAGAGGGACTGTAGAGGGGTTTCACAGGATGGCGCAACATCGAGGGCCGAAGGGCCTGTACTGCGCTGTAATGTTCTATCGCGAGGTTAATCCCAGAGCTGAAGTGGTTGGATTACGAGGAGAGGTTGAGTAGACTGGGACTGTACTCGTTGGAATTTAGGAGGATTAGGGGGGGATCTTATCGAAACATTTAAAATTATGAAGGGAATAGAGAGGATAGATGCGGGCATATTGTTTCCACTGGCGGGTGAAAGCAGAACTAGGGGGCATAGCCTCAAAATAAGGGGAAGTAGATTTAGGACTGAGTTTAGGAGGAACTTCTTCACTCAAAGGGTTATGAATCTATGGAATTCCTTGCCCAGTGAAGCAGTTGAGGCTCCTTCATTAAATGTTTTTAAGGTAAAGATAGATAGTTTGTTGAAGAAAATAGGGTATAAGGGTTATGGTGTTCGGGCCGGAAAGTGGAGCTAAGTCCACAAATGATCAGCCATGATCTCATTGAATGGCGGAGTAGGCTCGAGGGGCCAGATGGCCTACTCCTGCTCCTAGTTCTTATGTTCTTATGTTCTTATGTTCTATGAGTCCAAGAGGTTCAGTGTGAAATATTCGGTGAAATAATCATAATGAGTGAAGAGTTGAAATACTTGACGGACGATAAGTCACCTGGCCCGTGTGGATAATTTCCAATGATGTTGGATAATAATCAAAATAACAATAATAATAATGGCAAGGACGACAGTGAGGAAACGTCAGGTGCTCTGAGAATTATTTTGAAACCTTCACTACACGCAGGGCGGGGGGAAGTGGAGCACGAGAGAAATGTAAATGTGCTTCTGTTCAAGAAGGGTGCCAAGGATAGAGCAAGCAATGAGCCTGGTTAGATTTATTTCGATGGTGGAACAATTCTTGGAATCAATTGTGAGCGATCTGAGAAACTCACTTGGAAAGCCATTGGTTGGCAGGGACAATCAGCATGTTATTTTTTAATTTCCTCCTTGCATTTATTATTATTATTAATATTATTATTATTATTATTCAACCTCATAGGAAATATTCCACACCGGGCTGGTGACTGCTCTTCTGTCAAGTATTTCAACTCTTCACTCATTATGATTATTTTACCGAATATTTCAAACTGGACTTCTTGGAATCATCATCTATGTCCTTTCAAACGTGATTGAACTATTTGAGGAACTGACAAGGGAGATCGGTGAGGGTCGTGCAAAGGATATTTTCGAAATGGATTTTAGTTAGGGATTTCAAAATGTCACAAGGGGCAGTCTGCTCAAAAAAGTAAATTCCATGTGCTACAGAATAATGCGGTAAATTGAATCCAATGTTGACTTACTAACAGGAAACACAATGTAATGGTCGATGCTGCCCTTGCGAACAGAAGGGAGTCCGAATAATGTTATGCAGGGCTCAGTGTTGGGCCCCCTGCTTTTTGTTTTATATATTAACGTAAATGTCCCGAATAACCCACTCCACCACTTCCGCTGGCAGTGCGTTCCACGCACCCATCAATCTCTGTGTAAAGAAATTAACTGAAATCTCCCCTGTACTTCCTTCCAATCACCTTAAAATTATGTCCCCTCGTGCCAGCCATTTCCTCCCTGGGTACAGGACTCTGGCTATCCACTCTATCTATGCCTCTCATCACGTTGTAAACCACAATCAAATCACCTGCCTTCCTTCTTCGCTGCAGTGCGAAAAGCCCGAGCTTCATCAAACTTTCTTCACAAGACATGCCCTCCAGTCCAGGCAGCATCCTGGTAAATCTGCTCTGCACTCTTTCCAAAGCATCCACATCCTTTCTGTAATGAGGCGACCAGAATTGTACAAAATATATTCCGTGTGGTCTAACAAGGGTTTTATAAAGCAACAACAAAACCACGCGGCTCTTGAACTCGATCCCCCTGTTGATGGAAACGAACACACCATACACATGCTTAACAACTCTATCAACCTGGATGGTAACTTTGAGGGGTCTATGTACGTGCACTCAAAGATCCCTCTGTTCCTCCACACTTCCAAAAATCCTGACTTTAACCCTGTATTCAGCATTCAACTTCGACTTTCCAAAATGAATCACTTCACATTTAAATAAGATGAACTCCATCTGTCGCTTCTCAGCCCAGCACTGCATCCTGCCAATGTCGTGTTGTAACCTGAAAAAGCCCTCGACAATATCTACAAGTCTGCCAATCTCACTGACATGGGCAAACTTACTAATCCATACATCTACTTTCTCATCCAAGACATTTATAAAACCACAAAGTGCAGATGTCCCAAAACTGATCCCTGCATGACGCCACTGGTCACAGACCTCGAGGCGAAATACTTCCCATGCACTATCATTCTATGTTTAGAGACAGAGGATTTCCCTGTCTCTCATGTCCCCTGGCTTTCGGAATGAGCCGACCATATGGAACTTTATCAAATGCCTGACTGAAATTCATATACACCACATCCACTGTCCTACCTTTATCAATGTGTCAGGATCTGCGCCTCACAATGCCATGCTGACTATATTTAATCAAACTAACTTTTTCCAAATAAGCATAATTCCTATCTCTCAGAATTCTTTCCATTATTTTGCTCAATGCAGACGTAAGACTGTCTTGACTGTAAGTCCCAGGGATTTTCCGATTGCCTTCCTTGAACAGGGGAACAACTTACGTCTCCCTCCAATCATGGAGAGCGAGGACGCAACGATCATCGCCAAAGGCGCAGCAATTTCCATACTCGCGTCCCGTAGTGACTGAGGGAATATCCCGTCTGGTCCATGGGACTTATCTATCTCGATGCTTTTCAAAATGACCAGCACATTATTCTTCTTGATATCAATCTGTTAGAGCCTGTTAACCAGGATCACGCTGTTCTCAAGAGCAAGAAGGTCCATCTCTATAGGGCACACTGAAGCAAAATATTCATTTCGGCCTCCCCCAACTCCTCAGAAACAAGGCACAACTTCCCTCCACTATCCCAGATTGGCCCTGACAAATTACGTTAGTTACCCGTCAGTCTGGTCTCAATAAAACTCGAGAGGGATCTGTAGGTATGGTACTACTTATTATTAAACAACTTACAAGTCTGCCCCGCTAGACAGAGACTCAGAACACATACAGTCTCCTGACACTCCCAGAACCAAGTGCGACCGAGTACAAAGAGATCTTCTATACAGATCATTCAAATGGCATCATGTTTCACAGACAAGATTCCCATAGGTCATCGTATAGACCTCCTGACCTGGCCATATCTCCTGATTGGCTCACTTCGTATTCCTCAACCATGGGCCTCTTGTTCCCCAGCATTCTTTTCACCATCCTCTACACGAGGCTCCCCTCCACCTTCCTGGCCATGCTTCGCTCAATTCCTTTCTTTGTTGCCGGCTTTGCTGAATTCCTCTGTTCATTGCCTGCTAATTCACTCCCATCAGACCGACTCTATCCTGTACATAATTCTAACTAATTATCTCATTTTACATCACATTCGTTTGTTCAATTCCTCATTCCCTCCTTTTTTTATTTCTTGATAACCTATCGGTCCAATCCGTAGCTACGCCCTGACGACCGTCCGGCTCCTCATCTAAGAAAATTCAACGCTGCATTGCCAATTCTTGTTGCAGCACCCCGTCACCTGCTGCACCCTCGTGGATACAAACAGCCATGATTCTAGGGGCATCTATCTGTTCCAGTGCACCCTGCATTTTACCCATCACGCATGTAAGGATGTCCAGGCCCACAAAGATGCAGCCGAGTGTCACTGCTAAATACAAGGCCATATTTATCAACTAGTCCTTCCAACCTCCGAATCCCCAGTTACCCCAAGAGCCAAAGTCCTGCATACCGTCCAGGTGGTCCCGTATGCGACCCATAAATTTAGTGATGTTAGCGGTTTGGTCTTGAACCCCCATGGTGGTAAGGCCACGAATAAAATAATTCCTATCGCTGACCGACAAGGAACACCCTCCCCCCCCCCCCCCCCCCAAACCTGCAGGGTATAGACGCTCAGAATTCCCCATCCAGCTGAGTGGCCCCGGTTGGGTGCTAGAACCTGAGGTTTCTTCGTTCTCGAAGAATTCTGCTGAGACTGCCCGTCATGCCAACTGATTGTGCAGTATCCACGCAGAAGAGCAGGGGACTGTGGTAGCAAACAAAGTCCATATAGCAATTTGGCGGGGAAATGGGTGTGACAAAACATTGTCGCTGTGCCATTAAAAATAAAGTAGTATCCTTGCTCCGTGTACAGGCTAGCAACACAATCAGTATATTGGTTGAGCAGGGATCCCCCAGTAGCCCAGTTTATCCAGCTTTGTAACGCCCATTCGGGCCACCTAGCAATGCCCTAGTCCCAACAGTGATATGAGAGACATTCGCCCATCCACAAAAGAGTTGGAGGCCAGCGTTCAATGGAACGCAGGTGGTGTTGTAACAGACGCATTGGCCGGACGCCTGAGTGACGTGACACCTCCTGTCCGTACAGGTGGGGAACAGACACGTTATATTCGTTTCCACCTCTACCAACAAACAGCCGTACCCGTCACTGCTGAAACAATTCTCGTCCGACCGGGAGACTCTATTGGGAGTGAAGTGACCATGTATATACGCCCTCCACCGTTGAAGCTTATCATAATGTGAGTGGCAATTATCCCGAGGAAGGGCAAGGCAAATAGCCGGTGGTGCTGAACACGGATCGTAAGAAGAGTGACTTGCCAGGGAGGTGGCTCGGAACGCTGACAATGAACCACCGTTTGGGGAGTGCCACAAAGCGGTGAAACAGAAAATAACCTAGACACCGCTGCGGGGTTCGGATAGCAGACAACCCGTCCCTGGCCATATATGTGGTGGTAGATCTAATAGAAGAGATTTATACTGCCCAAGTTTCCCTCATTCTGGGTCCTAAATGAAGTAAGTATATCTCCTGATAACCTACGTTCTCGATGTAGCCCCCTTCTCACACACTCCGCCCTCTCTCTAGTCCTCCTCTCTCTCACACAACCTCTTCCTACCCTCTCCACACGGTCTGACTTTAGTTTTCTAGCACCAATCTTAGCACATCCAAAATCAAATTTACATGTAATCCAAAAACAAGGCAATGTCCGTGCAATGTTCCCGTCCAATCTCCGGGACCGGTGCAAATGCTTCATGACTCCGTCATTGTCCGTTAACCTGATGACCTTCCATGAGTCGATACCATTTCCTCGTGTATGGGGGCAGCGAAGACCGTCACCTCTACATAAGTCAAATGTCCCTGTAGTTTGGTTGGGATTACAGATGTAGATGATATTTCCCTTTACCATTTCAGCCGCCGATGTCACTCCAAGCGAGGCGAGGTCGAAGATTATACAGGCGGTGCGTATCCAAACCATCATGCTCCACACATAAAAAACAGCGCTGGGGAATGGAGGCAGGTAAATGACCGACCTTTTTACAGTGGTGGAGGTGGACCCAAGAACTCCGCCCCTCCACATTATCTGCAGTAGGGCTGGTAAGGAAAACATGGAAGGGCCCCTCCCATCGTGGATCTGACTCTTTCCGAGTCCAATTTTTGACCATGACATAACCAGGCTGCACTGAAAGCGAGCTATGTAATGGGGCCGGTGACGGGTGAGCCACGCGGACCTGGCCATGGAGCTCCGTGAGGACCTTAGTGAGTGCTAGAGCATAGGTAGTAATTTCTTCAGTAATATGGTGGAACTGAACCAGTCTGGGAACATACATGTTCCAGGAGACTCTAATTGGCGTGCCATAAAGGATCTCGGCAGGAGAGAGCCGGGACTGTCCCGCAGGTGTAACTCACAGCTGGAAGAGGGCAACGGGGAGCAACTTGAGCCATGTCAATCCCGTGTCCGCTCTTAATTTAGCCAATTTAGTTTTGAGGGTCTTATTGTGTCTCTCAACCAACCCGGCCGCCTGCGGTCTGTACGCACAGTGTAGCTGCTGGCGTATACCCAACTGGGAGCAGAACTCCTTGTTAATCTGTCCAATAAATGGGGCCCGTTATCAGAAATTAACCGAGCTGGTATGCCGTACTGGGGAATGATTTCACGCATCAGAACTTTAACCACAGTAGCAGCTTTATTATCGATAGTCCGGATACGCCTCAACCCATCTGCTGAACACATTCACAATACCCAAGACATATTTATAACATTAACACCTTTCCTGCTCAATGAAATCCATCTGGAGCGTCTCAAAGGGACCACTGGGCAACGGGGTTTGCCCCATACCACAAGGAATACCTTTGCCGGTGTTATATGGCTGACCAATCAAACACTGATTACTGATACTCTGGGCCAGCCCCTGCATTTTAGGGTGCCGCCAACTGACCAGTAGCAAATCACTAGGCCCCCGAACCCCACAATGAATTGCAAAGTGTACACATTCGATGACCCATAAAGCCAGAACATCAAACACACAAGTTTGATGTGCTGGCGTTGTCCTTAAAGAAGAAACAGAATCATATGTACAACCTAAATGTTCCCACATGTGTTTATCACTCTCAGGAGCGTACTCCTGTAACCTTATGACGTCGTGGATGGTTAGAATTAGCTTGTCAGAGGCAGACCTATTTCTTGCAGAACGTTTATTCTGACTTAACATTTTAGGCACCATCACTTGCTGAGTTTACGCTGCTGTCCGCGCTGCACAATCTGCACGTCCATTGCCAACGTCATCTGGGGTCTTACCGTTTGTAAGGGCCTGCAGTAGGTCATTAACTAAACCCCGGTGGGATATTTCCATGCTGACCGAGGTAAGGAATCCCCTATTCTTTCAGAGCTGTCTGAAGTCATGAACTACCCCGAAGGCCTATCGTGAATCAGTATAAATATTTACCCGGCGATCTGCCCCAAAGATACATGCACGGGTAAGGGCAAAAAGTTCGGCTTGTTGGGATGAATTAGGGGTCTGAAAAGCGGCCGCTTCTAGGGTCAGGCCATCCTGATCCTCGATTGCGTAACCGGCCAGACTTCGGCCAGTGGGACTTATTAATGCACTGTCATCAACATACATAATCATGTCAGGTTGATCTAACGGAATATCGCTCAGATCTTCCCTTATTGTAGTAGCTTCCTGAATCAAGGCACGACAGTCGTGGCCAACTGCATCTTCATGGTCAGGGGGACCCCTAAGAAAACAGGCTGGATTGTTAGTGTAGTGCGATGACCGAGTGGGAGCTGTACACCGTAATGTCCTGTTGGAGAGTTATATTGGCAGCAGTCTGCAAACTACTGTATATCGCTTCCAGGATCTGGGTGCAAACAGGGTGGCCCAACGCCACTGGATCAAGTTTGGAGGAGTAATATGCCACGGGCCGGAGCTTATCCACATGTTGCTGGGTGAGTGCCGCTGTTGAACACCTTTCCAGAACAGTACAGTATATCTGGAACGGTCGGTCGTACAGGGGACTACCGAAGGCCGGTGCTTGTAACAAGGCCTGTTTCAGGCAACGGAAGGCTTCGATTGCCTCGGTGGTGAGAGTAAAATTCCCCCCTTCGCTGGTGTGCGGCGTCAGCAGCTTTGGAGAGACAGCGATGTTTGGTATCCACTGCCTACAATAATTCATCATACCCAGCCAATGACGGACCTCCTTGGTTGTGGTACGTTCGGGGAATTGGCATATTTGTTCAATCCTACTGGGTTCCAGACTTCTTTCTGTGGCTGTAAGTAAAACTACTAAGAACTTGACCTTTGTCTGAGCCACCAGGACCTTTGATTGTGAAACAACGTAACCCAACGAGGATAGTTGGTTTAATAACTGGATCACATCATCCCTGTTACTGGGCTCGTCGGGACTCGCTACCAATAGGTCATCTACATACTGCACGAGAGTGAAACCATGCTCCAATGTCAAGGCCTGGAGTTGGCCCTGCAGACATCTGGAGAAGAGCGTAGGTGAGTTGATGAACCACTGAACCATTCGGGTCCATGTATACTGCTCTCCATTGTAAGTGAAGGCAAACAAATATTGGCTTTCAGATGCAAGCGGAAGGACAAAGAAAGCGTGCTGGAGGTCAACTATGGCGAAGACCCGGACTCGAGCTGGAATTTGAGCCAGTATGTGGGAGGGATTAGGGACCAAAGCATGTAACGGCTGTGCGATGGGATTGATTGAACGTAAATCCTGTATTAACCGGTCCTCCAAATCCCTGTTCTGTCCCGGTTCTGTCATAGGCCAGGGTAACGTGGTGCAGTGAATGTTCAATGTCTAACGTCCACCACTGAGGTGTGATAGAAATATAGCACTGTTGTCTCATCCTCCATGATTGAAACGTCACCCCTTCGTCTCCGCACTCTAGCTGTAGCTGGAAGATACACAGTAAATCTCTGGCCAACAAGTTACAGTCCAATCCAGTAGGCACCACAAACTGATGATCTGTTGTCTTATTCTCATAAGTGACTGT